>NC_056748.1:774500858-774845858 GCF_019279795.1 Protopterus annectens
TTGCTGACAAAAAAAAAAAAAACTAGCCTGTACACCACAGCTTGTGGTACAGAAACTGACAAGACAACTGATTCTCTTCATTGGTGTAGGTTTCGAGAATATTGTTGGTTTAAAAAAAAAACAGACCTAAACTCACATATTCCCTACAGTGATTCCACTGAGTGCAAACACTAAACTTTAACCTCAGGGTGGGGAAAACATGAGGTGTGTCCATAGACTTTAATAGTGCAGCATTACTTGTGTGAAATCTCTTCCATTAAAGAACATGGGCATACCTCACGCTATCCCTTAGGTGATATCACCAAGGAATATTCTAAATTGATTTGGACCATGGTTTTAATAAAAAAGCATATGATTTTTTTCTGTTTGTTTTTATTAAAATACGGTGAAAAGTGTAAGGAGTGATAACAATAGAAATAAATAGTGGCACTTAACTTTGCAAATACTGCAAAGTCATACTGAATTTCTGCAAATCACTTATAGGTAAAACTTCTGCATTACACTTGTCTTGCATGTAAGACTCTTATGAATCATGTTTAGTTGTCTGAATATTTAAGTTCAAGTTAGAGCATTGACACCTACTGTTAGTCAATTAATCCGGTGTTAAATTTCTGACTGCTGGCAGATAAGATGGGATTTGCTTAGAGCTGTATGTAAAAAAATGAAATAAAATCTTAACTGAACAAGAAAGCATTTTTTTCAATTTTTTTGTTCAGCTGAAACAGTGCTGTCACATTCAGTCTTCTTAATCATGTTACTCAGTACTGCAGATAAAGTACCACTATTAAATTGGTGGTGATCAAAAGCTCTGTGTGTTTGCTTTTCAAGTGCTCTTTGAATGTGTAAAATGAGCCACACAAATAGCACTTCAGGTATGATTAACACCATAGCACTGTCAGTGGTGTTAGCATTAATTAGTTAACTATTTCTGTCTGATTCATCTTGCATGTATGATGCAGTATTTTGATGTAAATATTTTCCAGTAAACACTCCTGATTCTTATATTTTTGACGACAATGTACCATTTGTCTGTCCAGTAAGTATCCTATCCCATATTTGATGAATATCTGTGCATATAAATATATATATATATGTATATATATATATATATATATATATATATATATATATATATATATATATATATATCTATAGTGTTGCTACACGCTCTGGTGTGCTGGCCTGCACTACAATTTGAATTGTATTTACTGCTGTTTTAGCTGCTTTTCTGTAACAAAAAAAAAAATTTAAAATTCTAAGCTTGTTTCCTGCCTTTCCTGTAACTAGTCAAGTCCAGATACAGTCTTGCTGTATCCAGGACTGTTGCTAAGCTTCTGAGCCCCCCAAGCCTTTCTATGTTGGAGGGAAGCTTTGTAGCTTATTAGTGGGATTGGTAAGCACTAGGTAGCCTATCTACCACGGGAAGAGTGGGTTTTGGCCCTGAAATTGTAGTTTATTGGCCTTTGGGCAGTTTTTCCATATCTTTCTACTTTCTGGTTAAAAGCCCATTTTGCGTTTGGTCTCCGCCTTTCCTATAACTTGTGTAATCCAGGTTACAGATTTGTTGTATCCAAGACTGTTGGTAAGCTTCTGAGCCCCGCAAGCCCTTCTGTGTTGGAGAGAAGCCTTCTAGCTTCTCAGTGGGAGTGGTAAGCACTAGGTAATCTATCTACAACAGGAAGAGTGGTTTCTGGCCCAGAAATTATAGTTTATTGGCTGTTTGGGAAGCTTTTCCATCTCTTTCAACCTTATAGGTTGGTACTGTGCTATCTGCTCGAAGGAATATATTAGCCCAGCCACGTTGTGCGGTATTCACCGCCCCTGTAGTAGTTCCCTAGACCCTTGTACTAGCAGCTAGTACCCTTATCCCCTATCTAGTAGTGCTGTTGGTGTGATCCCCGGTGTGAACTTTCTGTTACCCATCCACTCATCAAGGTTCCTCTTGAAGAGTAATAGTGAGGGGCTCTGTCTTATGTAGATCGGGACCCTGTTCCATAGTAAGGGAAGTCTCTGCGAAGGGAATCTATCCCTCCAGCATGTTCTATTCATTGTTGAGTTGAGGTTTATATCCCTAGAGCGTGTAGCTCGAGTAGATTTGGTTTTGCTAAGATGAAGCATGTTCAACAATTCTGGGTTGGACATGGCTCTGTACGTTAGACAGAGATCGCCTCTGAGAAAGCGGTATGCAACAGAGAACAGTCTTAGCTTTTTCAATCGTGTTGCATAGGGCAACTGTTTGAGGCCAGTAATCCTCTTGGTTAGGTACCTTTGTGGTCTCTCCAGCTGCTGGAGATGTCTAGCCAGGTACATTCCAGTTGGTGCATTGTACTCAATAATGGGTCTGATGAGGGAAGAGTAGAGGGGCACCATTACATCCTTAGATCTTGGTGCAAACCCTTTCGTGATCAGATGGGTCACATAGAAGGATTTTCTAACCACTTTGGCAACATGGTTATCAAAGGAAAGCTGACTATCTACTTGGGTCCCTAGATCCTTTATTTCTTCTTCAGATTTCAGGGGATTTCAGGGGGTTGTAGTTTGCGGGTACTCTGTTTTTTCCAAAGGGGATTACTACGCATTTTTTTGCATTTAGCTTGAGACCATGGCTTTGACACCATGCATCAGTCTCATTTAGGCCCTTCTGGAGGATCTCCATGTTGGCCGGAGACTCTATTATAGCACCCAGTTTGCAGTTGTCCGCAAACTTAGTCAGCCACAGCCCTTCCGTGCTTGCCTGTACTTCTGAGAAGTATATGCCAAACAGGAGGGGCCCCAGGACAGAGCCCTGAGGCACACCACTCGTTACCGGTCTGGATTCGGACATAGATCCCACTACTCTTACTTTATGGGATCTGTCTGAGAGCCAGTTTGCGATCCATCTTGTGATGTAAGGGTTTATGCCCAGGCTGGTGAGCTTATCAATAATACCTGAATGGGGAAGGGTGTCAAATGCTTTAGCAAGGTCAAGGTAAGCCGTGTGTACCTCCTTTCCCTTATCTATAGCCTGAGTAACTGTCTCAAAGAAATCCACCAGGTTCAGGAGGCATGATCTGCCCTTGACGAAGCCGAACTGTGTGGGATCCAGCGACTGGAGGTTCCCAATCTCTCCATTTATGAGTTCCATAATGATTCGCTCCATAGCCTTACAGATCAGACTGGTCAGGCTTATTGGTCGGTAGTTCCCAGGGTCAGTTGTGGCCCCACCCTTTTGTAGCGGGACCACCATTGCTGTGCGCCATTCTGTGGGCACATATCCTGTGGAGAGGCTGAGACTGAACAGGGTATTAAGATGCGGGGTTAATTCCTTTTGGAGCTCAGATGACACAGCCTGGGACACCATCTGGTCCCATGGAGGCAGTGTTTTTAGCTTTAGATAGAGCCTTGTTAACCAACGTATCAGTAATAATTGGACTTACACCATCCCCTAGAATGGTAATAGGCCCTGTAGGTGGTGAGTGGGGGGGGAGAAATTTGCACTGAACCTGTCAGCCAAGATGTTGGCAATGTCAGAAGGGTCAGTGTATTTTGTTCCATTTTGTACTAGTTCAGAACAGACCTGAGCGTTGCTATTTATGTTTTTGACGTAGCCATAGAAGGCCTTATGGTTATCCTTGGCATGCTTGGCAACTTTCTTTTCAAAATTAGCTTTAGTTGACTTGATGAGGGCCCTCAATTTCTTACTAATGCTGATCAGGGATGATTTTTCTACTTGAGATTTGGCCTTTTTTTGTATAAGTCTCTTCCTTTTATTGTAAAGTTTGCTTATGACCAGGGTCCACCAGACTGATTTCTTCTTGCTTGAGGAAGGAGTCTTGGTTTTATTTGGGATAGCATGGTCCATGCAATCCTGAAGATGCATATAGAGTGCCTTCTGATTTAAAAGCCTGTGTTTGCGCTTGTTTCCTGCCTTTCTAGTTACTAGTCTAGTCCAGGTACAGATTTGCTGTATCCAGGACTCTTTGTAAGCTTCTGAGCCACCCAAGCTTTTCTGTGTTGGAGGAAAGCCTTCTAGCTTATCAGTGGGAGTGGTAAGCATCAGGTAGCCTATCTACCACAAGAGGAGAGTGGTCCCTGGCCCAGAAATTTTAGCTATTGGCTGTTTGAGCAGTTTTTTTCCATCTCTTTCAACTTTCTGGTTTGAAAGCCGCACTTGTGCCAGTTTCCCACCTTTCCTATAACTAGCCTAGTCCAGTTACAGAGTTGCTGTATCCAGGATTGTTAGTAAGCTTCTGAGGCCCCAAGCCTTTCTGTGTTAGAGGAAAGCCTTCTAGCTTATCAGTGGGAGTGGTAAGCACTAGGTAGCCTATCCTCCATGGGAAGAGTGAGTTTTGGCCCAGAAATTGTAGTTTATTTGGCCGTTTGGGCAGTTTTCCATCTCTTTCAACTTGCTGGCATAAAAGCCTACGTTTGTACTTGTTCCCCGCCTTTCCTGTAACTAGTCTAGTCCAGGTATAGATTTGCTGTATTCCAGGGTTCTTTGTAAGCTTCTGAGCCCACCAAGCTTTTCTGTGTTGGAGGGGAAGCCTTCTAGCTTATCAGTAGGAGTGGTAAGCATTAGGTAGCCTGTCTACCACAAGAGGAGTGGGTTTTGGACCAGAAATTGTAGCTATCGGCCATTTGGGCAGTTTTTTTCCATCTCTTTCAATGTTCTGGTTTAAAAGCCGCACTTGCGCTTGTTTCCCACCTTTTCTGTAACTACCCTAGTCCAGGTACAGAGTTGCTGTATCTAGGACTGTTGGTAAGCTTCTGAGCCCCACAAGCCTTTCTGTGTTGGAGGAAAGCCTTCCAGCTTATCAGTGGGAGTGGTAAGCACTTGGTAGCCTGTCTACCATGAAAGGAGAGGTTCTTGGCCCAGAAATTGTAGTTTATTGACCATTTGGACAGTTTGTCCGTCTCTTTCAACTTTCTGGTTTAAAAGACCACATCTGTGCTTGTTTCTCATCTTTCCTGTAACTAACCTACTGGGTAGCACTAGAAAGCCTTAAACTGATACAAGCCTGCTAGCTTAGGAGAGAGACTTTGGAGTGATTAAGTATCAGTTTTTTGTACTTTCTTGCTGTACTTAACTGTTTTCTGCCTAAACGCAGATTTTGCAGCGTTTATTGTGATTTAAAAGCTTGTTTTTTTCACATATTGTACTTATTTGGGTCTATGTTAGAACACCGGACATTCAGAATGTCGAGTGTTCTAATATCGAACCCTAGCAATCGAAAAAAAAACAACATCGAACATTCAGAATAGCAAATCTTTTTCTAGGAAAAAAATTTGCTGTTCCAAGACACATACACACAACACAAGCACACCAAACAAACAGCAATCCACACACATACACCTAAACTTGTACACCTAACCCTTCACTAAACTATACATACACCACTAACCATCGACTTACCTTACCCCAAACCCTAACCCTAAGGTCCGTCACTATCGCACAGTGACCTCACCCGCACCATAACCCACCTAATCCGCCCGTCCACAAAATCTCAAACTTACCTGACCCGCGTCCTAACCCTAACTCACCTAACCTGCCCTAACACACACGTCCACACAATTGCACACTTACCTGAACCCGACCCTTAACTTTCCACCAGAGAGCTGAAAATACCGAAGCAGCAGAAATGGACAACCAAATTCTTTCCGTAGGAAAGAATTCGGTTTTCTGTTACTTCGATATTTTCAGGGTTCGCTGAAAACGGGTCTATATTAGAACGCTCGACATTTCAAATGTTCAGTGTTCTAATATAGACCCACTTATTTGACTGCCTGCACGTTTAAAAAGTTGTTTTTTGTTTAAATAATTTGTTTAAATTTTGTAGGCTACACACTAAAGTGCGATAGCCTTTTCTGATCATTTGTAGTCGTTTAAAGCTGTTTTAAGTGTATTTTTTACTGTTTTTGCCTTATCTTTCAAAAAAACAAAAACATTCCTAGTTTCCCGCCTTTCTAAGCTAGTATAGTCCAGTTTTCAGGCTAGTGCTAAATTCAGGGCTGTGATACTAGTTTCTGAGTTGCCCATACCTTACTTGGATGGAAGGAAGTTTCTCTGTTCACCTGTAAGAGAGGGGAGCTTTGAGCAACCTATCTGTCCCTGGAGGAGTGGTTCAGGCCCAGACGTTAGTAGTTTATTGGCCATTTTGGGCTAATTTCTATCTCTTTCATTTCCCTAATATAAAAACTGCATTTGCACGGTTTTGTGCACTGGGCACTGCCGGTTAGCTACGGTTAAATTATTCCCGTATCTACTAAGTCTCCTCTTCAGTTTTTCCCTTGAACTAGTCTAACTCTCGGCCTAAGCACTCAAAAAGCATCTTACAGCCCAGCACTTGCTCAGACCTAATAGCAAGCACTAATATACCCTGACACTGATTGCCCAGCAGGGCAAGGCGATTTATTCACCCCTCACCAACCAAGCGACTAAGCAGCTCACCCTACTAATCATACATGACCAAAGGGCAACTTCAGGTGCACTCTCCAGTCCAGCTGGTGAATCTGGGTAACCTGAGGCAATGTTACAGCTGCCTCATGTACACAGATATCTCTCTCCTCCTACCACAAAACACTAACATATGCGAGAGATGTGATTATACAGCCAAACTGGAAGCTAAGCTGTCTCCACCCAAGACTGGATCAGACAGGAGGAGAAGGTTAACACTTGCACCACAACTCCAGCTGCACACAGACCTACTAAAACAGCACTGGCAAAAAATACACATAAATACACAAAATCATACTCTGAGGCTCTAAATAAAAACCTGCAAAAGCATCAGACACCTCCAAAGCAGACATCCAAACAACCTGCACTTCCCGTCACAAACCAGACAACACATAAAACACAAAATCAGTGTGCCGCACAATCACAGCCCTTAAGGCGAAATAACATACCTAACACACTAGTAATAGGTGACTCTATAGTCAGGCACACTGACGTCCCACTCAATACGCTGGACAAGCAGAAGGTTACTGTTAGCTGCCTGTCGGGAGCCAGAATCTGCATCATAACACAAGCACTCAGGTCACTCCAGAACAAGTACAAATATGACTCTGTCATTGTTCATGTTGGTGTGAATGACCTGAGACATACCTCCCTGGACTACATGAAAAGAGACATGGAAGAGCTCTCTGATCTTGTAGCCAAGGCTGGTATGACCCTGACCCTGAGTAGCTTCCTGCCCTCACCAAGAATGATACCTCAGTATAAAGAAAAAAATCATCAATTTCAACAACTGGCTAAGCTTCTGGTGTCATTCAAAGGGGATCCAGTGTCTGTCCACCTGGGACGACATGCTCGACAAGCCACATTGCTTCGCAAAAGGCGGCTTGCACCTGCCACCCCTAGGCTTTCGAATACTGGCCAAGGCTCTTGCTGCCCCCATAGTGCCTTTTTTAGGCAAGGCTCAAAAGTCTAACCCACCTCCGTAAACAGCACAATTAACAAAAAACTGAGGGTTATGCTACTCAATGCCAGGAGTTTAAATCTCAAAATGCACGTGTTTGATGCACTCCTCAGTATGGAGAACGTCGACATCTGTGCAATAACTGAAACCTGGTTCAAGGCTCCGGAGAGCACCCTAGCACTACCGGGCTACAACTCATACCACACGTTTTGGCCACAGAACACGGATCGAAACACAAAAGGAGGGGGTGTATCCATATTCATCAAGGATACCAACACCTCTAGGTTAGTGGAGCAGGATGATACCTCTGAGATCATCCATGTGCAACTAGCATCGGGCAAATCTGCAATGCAAATTGTGGCCTGCTACAGATCACCCTCCATGACCCAGGACCACCACTCCACCTTTCTGGAGACACTGGAAAACATGAAGGTCCTACCAAACACCCTGATATCGGGAGATTTCAATTACCCTACCATTCACTGGGAAAACTACTCTAGTACAAATTCCCAGTCCCAGTGCTTCCTGGAATTCATCAAGTCAAACGCCCTGGATCAGCTGGTAAACTCCCCTACCAGCGGTGAAAACATATTGGACCTGGTCATCACCAACATGGGCGAAAGGTGTTCCACACCGGAGGTCAACCCGTCACTGGTTAGATCAGACTATAAACTAATCACTCTGGATGTCCACACCCCACCACTACCCCCAACTAAGGAAACCACAATAAAAAAACATTTCTAAAGCAAACTTCACCTTACTTAAGACAGAGATGGTAAGTTTCACAGCCCCCACTCTAAAGGATAATGCTGCCCAAGATGCAGAAACCTCTACAAATGCACTCTATGAGCACCTACAAGGATGCATGGATCGTGCCATCCCTAGCAAAACCAAGACTCACTCCTCTAAAGGAAGGAAACCAGTTTGGTGGACCCCTGTAATAAACAGGCTATACAATAGAAGGAGGAAACTAGTTCAGACAAAAAAGGAAACCCCAAGAAGGGAAGACATCCCTGATGAGTATCAGTAAGAAATTGAGGTCCCTCATGAAATCATCCAAGGCTAACTTCGAAAGAAAAATAGCCAAGGATTCAAAAGATAACCACAAAGCCTTCTTTAGCTATGTTAAGAATCTAAGTGGCAACTCGCAGATATGCACTGAACTAGTGCAAAATAGCACAAAATGTACTGAACCTACTGATATTGCCAACATCCTGGCAGATAGATTCAGTGCAAACTTCACCACTCTTACCTCCAAAATGGCCCACAACAATACCAGAAAAGTGTAGTGTACCAAAAATCACAGACGCACAGGTGAAAACAGCCCTTTCAAAAGCCAAAAACCCAGCATCAATGGGACCAGATGGTGTCCCAGGCTGCGTCTTGCACTAACTACAGAACTAACTAACCCCCCACCTAAACATGCTGTTCAACCTCAGCCTCTCCTCAGGCTACGTGCTCATAAAATGGCGCACAGCAATGGTCATTTCTCTCCACAAAGGAGGGGCCACATCTGACCCTGGTAACTATCGCCCCATAAGCCTGACTAGCCTGTTCTGCAAGGCTATGGAGCGCATCGTCATGGAACTTGTTAAAGACATTGGGAACCTCCAAACACTTGGCCCAACCCAGTTCGGCTTTGTTAAGGGCAGATCATGCCTACTAAACCTGGTTGACTTCTTCGAGACCGTCACCAAGGCCATAGACGAAGGAAAGGTGGTCCACACAGCCTACCCTGACATCGCCAAGGCTTTCAACACCATTCCCCACTCGGGTATTACAGAAAAACTCACCAGCCTGAACATAAACCCCTACTTCATGAGATGGGTTGCCAACTGGCTTACAGACAGAACTCGCACGGTAAGAATAGCGGGTTCCAGGTCCGACTCTAAACCAGTCACAAGTGGTGTCCCACAAGGCTCAGTCGTGGGACCCCTACTGTTCTGCATATACTTCTCAGAAGTACAGGCAAACACAGGAGGACTATGGCTAATCAAGTTCGCCGATGACTGCAAACTTGGAGCCATAATGGACTCTCCGGCTGACACGGACATCCTCCAAAAGGGCTTTACTGAGACGGACACCTGGTGTCAAAGTCATGGCCTCAAGCTAAATGCCAAAAAATGCATAGTCATCCCGTTTGGGAAAAACAAAGCACCCACGAATTACCACATAGGTGGCAGCCCCCTTAATACATAAGAGGTAATAAGAGATCTGGGGACCCAGGTAGATAGCAGTCTCTCCTTTGACAATCATATTGCCAAAGTAGTTAGGAAATTCTTCTATGTAGCCCATCTAATTACTAAAGGGTTCGCATCTAGAAATAAAGAGGTTATAGTGCCCCTCTACTCGTCACTCATTAGACCCATCATAGAGTACAATGCCCCATTTGGGATGTACCTCACAAGACACTTCCAACAGCTGGAAAGACCACAAAAGTACCTCACCAAGAGGATTACTGGTCTCAAACATATGTCCTATGCAGTGCGACTGAAAAAACTCTGGCTGTACTCAATGGCATATCGCTTACTCAGAGGTGATCTCTGCCTGACTTACAAAGCCATGTCCATCTCAGAATTGATGGACATGCTCCACCTAAAGAAATCCAAGTCACTGCGAACCACGCGCTCTAGTGAGCTAAACCTCGCCACAACAATAAATAGAACATGCTGGAGGGATAGATTCCTGTCACAGAGACTCCTCGTGCTGTGGAACAAAATTCCAAATTACATCAGGCAGAGCCCCTCACTAACACTCTTCAAGAGAAACTTTGACGAGTGGATGGGTAACAGAAAATACACCCCTGGAATCACTTCATTGGCTCTGCTTGACAGAGGATCAGTTAATTAATCAATGGGGCAGCGAAATCCGACACACTCTGGCTAGGCTTATAAATATCCTCGGGCAGATAGCCTAGTACCTACCTTTGAACCTATGAACCTATACATATATATATATATATATATATATATATATATATATATATATACATATGTGTGTGTGTGTGTGTGTGTGTATGTATGGATCTAGGACTGTTGAATGAGAAAGTTCAATAGTCCGAATCCACAATCACCGAACACACTTTAATGAAAGCGCTTTTACCGAAAAAGTGCTTTCGTTAAAGTGCGTTAAAAAAAAAAAACAATAAATCTACTTTTATGCATGCTAAGAGGAGTGGCCGTGACGGCAGCAGTTCATACAAGGATCTGTGGGTGTCAATCATAGTTTCATTAGACCTTATGGATCAGAGTGTAAGGGCAGTTTGCAGCAGCAAAGAAAATACTAGTTGGCATCTTCAGAGGGACAGATTTCACAAGCTAAGTAGTAATGTTTGCACTTTCTGGGGCCAAAGTCACTACTTTATGCATTTTTAGATGCCATACAAGAAAAGGATATCAGACACTTGGAAGGATTCCAGAGTAAATCCAGAGAAAGGGTGTTTGTGACAGAGGATAAAACAATATGGCTAAAAACTAGAGGGGCACTATCTGCATATTGTAGGGACCAGGCACTCCCGGGATTTGAGGAAGTATTTTTTCACAGATAGTATTTGGACCCTTGGAATAGATTTCCAAAGTTAATGCTGGAAAAGGAAATTTGCAGGGCCATTCAGGGATTGCTTGAGCCAGTTGAGAAAAGGAAGGGGGAAAGGAGGGCTGGTTCAGGGCAGCATGCAAAACCCTTAAGGGGAAGACTCAGTATGTTCTTTTCATTTACTATCGCATAAATACCTTGTGATTTTTGGACTAGTGGGTCACATAGCAAAAATATGTATGGAAGCTTTTGTGGCTTTGAGTGCTTCATATTTTCCAAGATTTTGAGCAGGAAGGTATTGTTTCTTTTCATCATATACCTGTGTTTGGGACTGATGGTGATATGCTACTTTGCCATTTTACTTTTCTAAGGATGAATACATTTTTAAAACTGCATTGCTCACTTAATACTTGAGCATTTCTACATTGCTCAAATCCAAATAATGACTATAGGAGTTTTTTTGTCAGTGGTTGTCACTGTTTTTTTATTTTATACTTTAGTAAAACTGAAAGCCTAAAAGAATTAACTTAGTGACTAACCTTTTAAACTTTTTCCACTTTTATGACCTTTGCTAGAAAGACTTTGACAGAAAAACAGTGTACAGAGGCATATTCTGGTCATTCATTTCTCACATAAGTTTCAGAATGACAAATGTGACACTACCAGGGGAAAAAGATGACAGACCATCAGTGTTTATAAATGATGTTACTATGCCCTAAGATGAAGACTAGCTCAGCAAATTGCTGCTAACTCAGACAGTTGATGTAGATTGGTAAGCTTAGAATCAGTCAGGTGGAATAGACATATGGTTAAGAATGCTTAATAAATTTCATTCAGGAACTTAACTTATTGTTTAGAAACACTATCACTTTCCTCTTAATGTTGAATCATAGTAACAGTGCTGTGTTACAAATGAACTTTGATTAATTCAGATCTACTGGTCTCCTGTGTTTCACACCAGTTTACTGTCATCATTCATTACAGATGCTGTATATTCAGAGTTCAGAAGTGAAAAATTTGATTTGAGAGGTTATTATCCATACTTGGCCAGTCTTCAAAAATCTATTAATTGTTTCATAACTGTGCACTTAAGGCTATTGAGATCAAACGGCATTATGCTCATCTTAAAACCATGTAATTTGTTGTCTGCAAGATGACCTTATTAAAAATGGATGATAACATTTTGTAGAATTGCCTCTGTCATATGACTGCTGTGGAAAACGCTCTGGTTGAGTACATTCTTATTGACCACATCCCGGAGATCTGCACATGCTGCCTTGAAGAACAGACACACGCACAGTAAGAACTCTTACCATTACCCATGTGAGTGCCTCAAGAATCCCCATTACTGTATGCAACTCTTTTTAAACACACAGACACACACACACACACACACACACACACACACACACACACACACACACACACACTCTCTCACACGCGTGTGTGTGTGTGTGTGTGTGTGTGTGTGTGTGTGTATATATATATATATATATATATATATATATATATATATATGTATATATATATATTTATTTATTTTATTTTACATTTGTTGACCGGGCTAGTCTAGCTGGATATATTTCCATTTTCAGTAGAGGCCCGGGGAGAAAAGCTCCACACAGATATACAAAGTATAAAATATTGTTATATGGTGAAAAAGGAATACAAAACAAAATAAAAACAGGTAGATTTACATTCTTGAGATAAAAACAGTTGAGAAAAGTTCCAATAAACAGAGTAAAGTTTAAGAGAGCTAGATCAGAATATAATACTGTAAGAGTTATGTACCATAGATAAAAACACTTGTGAAACAGTACAGTGAGCAGAATATAGCTTAAGACAGCTCAAAACAGAATAGTAAGAGTTATATACAGTAGATCATATCGGGTAGTAGTATTTAAAAGCTAAGATTATTAGAGTTTAAATAGGGTAAGTCTAATTTACAAGTCAAAAGCATGTAAAGGTTTGGAAGTATGGCAAGAAGAGGAAGAAAGAGGGGTGAAGAAGATGGTTAGTCAGGGTTACTACAAGGGCATAGCCAGTGCATTTGAAGATATTTTCTAAGGTTTTGTTTAAAGTGTGGTAAGGATGTAGTTAGAGTTAGTTCAGTGGGTAGTAGGTTCCAGTGTTTTCTTGCTGTGTTGCTAAATAGAGAGTCACCAGATGTATTATTAGACTTTGTTAAACTGGCAAGAGGTTTGCTAGAAGAAAGTAGGGAGTTCAGATTATTATATGGGACTATAAGTTTTGAGAGTATAGGGGTATTATTGGGCTGGTAAAATAACTTGTGGGCAATTGTGAGTTGGGGGATAATCAGATGGTTTTGGAATTCGAGCCAATTTAGTTGTCTAAGATTAGTACAGTGATGGGTTCTGAAGGGATTGCCAGTAGCAAATCTGGCGATATTATTATAGGAGGTTGCTAATTTGTTAAGGTTGGTTTTCTTAAGGTTGGTAAATATAGGTGAAGCATACAGGAGGGTTGAGATTAGATGGGAGTGGGCAATTTTGGCTCGGGCTGCTGAGATTAAAAAGGGTTTTATTCTGTATAAGGAGCCTATTTTTCTGTTTACTGTTTTAATGGTGTTGTTTATATGGTAATCAAATGAGAGATTAATATCAATGGTTATACCTAGAAGTTTAGTGGTAGTATCAGGGAGAATAACCGTTCCATTATTTGACGAGATTGAAAAGTGTAATGGGGAAGACCTAGTGGTGGGTGTAAAGAGGTGTAGTTTTGTTTTTTTTAGCATTAAGAAGGAGACAGCATTTGTAAACCATGTTTCTACAGTGTTGAAGACATCTTGAGTAAGAGAATATAGTTCAGATTGAGAAGTAGATGAGCATATTAGTGTGGAGTCATCCGCATATTGAATACAAGTGGCTTGTGGAATTGCTACATGGAGATCATTAATAAATAAGGAGAAGAGAAGTGGACCAAGAATAGATCCCTGAGGGACCCCAATGGTAACAGGTAGAAAGGATGAGACTTGATTTTCCCAGAGGACTGCTTGTTGTCTGTTGCTGAGGTATGATGTGAACCACTTTAAGGCTAGAGAATCAAAGGAAAGAGATTCCAGAATATTGATTAAGAGGGCATGGTTAACCATGTCGAAAGCTTTAGAGAGGTCAATGAAAAGTGCAGATGAGAGGAGGTTTTTGTTACGATTTCTATTGATGGTATCTGTGAAGGATAGAAGGGCAGTAGTGGTACTATGTGATGGTCTAAAGCCATGTTGACAGTGTGCTATTAAGTTGTGTTGAGAGAGATGGCATAGAAGTTGTTTGTGAATGCATTTTTCCATAATTTTTGCTAGGGGTGATAAGAGAGCAATTGGTCGATAGTTGGAATAGTCATTGGAGTTCCCACCTTTATGTAAAGGGATAATGTGGGAGATTTTCCAAATATTTGGGATGGTTCCTTCCTGGATTGTCCTATTTATAAGAATAGATATAGGGTAAGCAATTTCCTTAGCTGCTTTTTGGAGAAATTGAGAAGGAAGTTGGTCAGCAGATGGAGTACATGGCTTAAGTTTTTGTATAGGTTTATAGATGAGTGAGGTAGAGATGGGTTGTAGTTGGAATTTTGAGAAAGTGTGTGTATATATATAAACACACACACACACACACTCTTACACGCATGTGTGTGTGTATATATATATATATATGTGTGTGTGTGTGTGTGTGTATATATATATATATATATATATATATATATATATATATATATATATATATATATATATATGGGTCTACCTTTTATTCCCGAAAACCCGCTTCACCAAACTTCTAAAAACCAGGAAGAGTTTGCCAAAAACTTAGATGAACGAACTCTCGGATCTCTGGAATTTTACACTGATAAAGTAACCACTTGGCCACCATGACTAAATGACCAAACCAAAGCAAATCAAACCCACCCAAGTAGGGGCTTCACCCCTCCACACCCCTAACTAAATATACCAACTCTGAGATCACACCACAGTGGGGAAAAGGGCATGGTTGCCAAGTGGTTACTGTCCCAGAGTAAAATTCCGATGATCTGAGAGTTGGTGCAAGTAAGTGTTCAGCAAAGTTGTCCCAGTTTTTAGAAGTTTGGTGAGGTGGCTTTTTGATAATAGCAGGTAGACCCATATGTGTATGTATGCATATGTGTGTGTGTGTCTGTGTATATATATATATATATATATATATATATATATATATATATATATATATATATATATATATATATATATATATATATATATATATATATATATAAAGTAGTTATTTGTAGTGAAGTGCAGTAGTTTTCCAGCCTTAGGGGTAAGGTGTCTTTCACCCACCATAAGTAAAAACATTAAATCACAGGGAAAACTGGTACCTTATGAGCAAAGTTGCTGGCTAACAGTAAAAATAATGCTGAGAAGACATATACACTAAATAAGCAAGCTGTACTCAATGCAACTCTCTACAGAAAAAAATATCACACTTTTTAATCTCCCTGCACGCCCTTTAAAACTTATATAGCAAACTTCAGAATTTGATTTAGTTAACAAAATGTGCAGCTCAGAACACCGTCTTACACACTGTGTCTGTGGACAGATGCTAGGTTGCGTTTCTATACATACATATTATAGCATAGTTTTGTCTTTTTCCCTTTAAAGTATGCTACTTCAAATGGGCCAGTTAGCATAAGGGTGGATGGTCCCTTTAAGAGTACTTAGCAAGAAATTTGCAGGAAGGTTAGAGATAATGAGGGGCATCTGCACATATGGATATTTAAAATCTAACTTCCTGTTAAAGAGCAAATTTGTGACCTTTGAATCTAAAGAAGGTACCAGGAGAACTCTAGAAAGAGCTGCAAGTTCCAGAAAGAAACTAATTCAGATGGTATCCATGTGAGGAAGAGGACATATGAAGCCTTTATAGTAGAAGCTAACGGGATTTATCCCTGCTTGTTTAGAAGACGGCGATATTTTCATTTATGTCCCTATTCTGTTGATAAGTAGCTTATGATGAATGTGCCATTGAATATAGAGAGGGAAAATGGAAGGATAACAACACCCATTTCCCTTAGCAACACTGAAACATATCACTTTCACTTCCTATAATAGCAACATACGTTGATAAATATGAAACATGCAGACTTAGTCATGTTCTGCATTTTGATTCATTCGTTAAAAAAAGAATTGTTGAACAGATGTTTACATTTATACTGGCTTCTGCTTTGCTGGAAACAAATGTTTCCCTTGGGCATGTATATTCCTTACCACAGATAAATTTGCTTCTTGTTTTTCTATTAATGTCTGACAGTGTACAGTCAAACATGTATTCCGATGAGCAATGCATAAATGTTGCATCTCTCATGTTCGGTATTGAAAAGTGTGTAATAGTTTTCATGTCGTCTTTGTGATGTACTTAACTGCTAGAACTTAACCTAAACCTGTCTTTGCAGCCCATTTATCCTTTTTATGTCTGAAATGTGGTAAAAACAAAAAGCCAGTTATTTTGAGGTGGAAATAAAAGGCTGTATTTGCTACTGGAAAAACAGGACTAGAGTTGAAAGCAGTAGAGTAGTGGGTTGAAAAGTAGAAATGGTAATGGGGTCGGTATTGATGTTGGTCTTTCAGATGTCTAAGTATTGTAATTGCCTTGTAGTGAAGCCCTTCTGCTAAGATTTTTTTTTTAATTTCTTAACTCAGATATATTAAACTGAGGTGCACTTTGCTCAGCACTGCACAAATCCATATTTGTTTGATGCAGGCACTTCAGCTGAATCTTTACTCTTAGCAAGCCTGGATAGTGTCATATGCAGTAGAAGGCTGTGCTGAAGTACCACCTTGTGCTTAAGGACCACGTTGATTCCCTTTAGCTGTTTCTAACATGGTTAGAGCCCTAACTAATGTTTATTATATTACAAAATGTTTTATTATACTCCTCCTTACTGTTTGGCAAATCAGTGTACTCCTCCTTACCTAACACTTCATCTAGTGCACCTGTAGTCCGGTGAATTTAGTAAAGAATTCAGCATACAAGCAAGTCATATAGCTTACTAATAGGTCTATGTATCCAATACTGTTGCATTAAGTAGAAGGTCAGCCAGCTTCTTAGCACTTTGTATACTCAAGTGGTGTAGCAATTACCCAATGTTCACAGATCATAAACTGTTACTTACCTTGCTACTATGTAGTGTAAGAGATATAAATGCATAACTAAGATGGAAGCATCATTCTCACTAACGAACACAATCTGTGAGCACCACTCACCATCACAGCATTCCATACAGATACCCAGAAAGTTATCATACACTGAGGCTGTAAAACAGCCATTGCCTAAGCTTTTAAGGTCCAACAAGAGTAGGATGCAGTGGAAACTGAATAGCACAACACAGTGTCAAATCTGTTGCCAAGAGTCACAAGAAAAAAAAAAAACTTTCGCCAAATCTAGTAAACAAAAACTCTCTACTAATAAAAATGTACTAGTGCTTGGTGACTTCAGAGATGAGGAGCCAGACCTAGTCTAACAAGGCTGGACAAAATTAGGGCGGCGAGTTGTCTTCCCAGTGCCAGGATCTCTGACATCTCAAATGCCCGTCAGACCCTAAAGCCAAACAAGTATGCTTATGACATGGTGGTGGTCCATATGGATGTAAATAACCTGGCGGGCAAAACCCCAAAGGCTATGCAGTGAGGCACATCCAAGCTCTCTGTGTTTCACAATTACAGGAAAATCTGGTATTCCTTCTCCTGCATTCATGCCAAAGTGCAAAGAAAAGATGATTAGCTTCAACAATGGGGGAATAAATGTGAGTAAATGGTGCCCTTCAAGGGGGATCCAGTACGTGTCGCCTTGAAACTAATTGCCACACTGCCCTATTTACTTCGCAAAGGACGGCTTGCACCTCTTATTTCAAGACTTCCACATATTGGCTAAAGCTGCCTCCATAGTGCATTTTTAGGCATAGTCCACTTAATGGATCTACCAGCCTAACTTACAAAACAACTCAAACACTGGACCACATGAAGTTGATTCTGCTTAAGGCTAAGGGTGTAAGTAGCAAATTAAGTGACCTTGAAGCCCTTCTGCATTTGGAGCACATTCATATAGTTATTATTACTAAAACTCTGTTCAGAAATGAAGATAACATTCTCTCTTTATCATGATTTTTTGTCTACCATACCTTTAGACCCAATGAAAACTTCAGTGGAGTATCCATATTTGTTAAAGAACACATTATTTCAAGGCAAATTCCTTGAGATCCACAAACTGAGCTTATTGGGATACAGATCACAGTAAACAGAAGCAACTATAACATCATAGCATATTATAGGACCTCCCTGATGACTCCTGAAATCCATGCTAGATTCTTAGATATGCTGGATAAACTTCCATTTAGCAGGCTACTCACTGATAAACTAGGATACCCATTCCTCAAATGTAGGATATGCAAAAAAATTCTTATGTATCATAAACCAGAACACTCTGGACCAAATCTTAAAAGAATCCTCTGGAGGACAAAATATTATTGATCTGGTCCTTATAATAGTTGATCTGTATGTACTATTCCCCTGGTATACCCTTTCCCAGTTAAGTCAGACCACTAACTGTTAATCTTCTCCTTGAAAATCTCCAAACCATCAAATACATACAGCACTGTATTCAAAGACTTCAGACATACTAACCTTCTTCAGTTCTATAATGAAGTCTCAGAATTCAAGTATATTATATTTCACCTCATATGCAAAGCCATGGAAAGACGTGTCATGGAATTAATCAAGTCAGTTTAGATTCATGAAGGGCAGGTCAAGCGTACAAACCCTGGTGGATTTTTTTGAAAAGGTCACCAAAGCAATGGATGAAGGCAAAACAGTACTCACCACATACCTTGACCTGGCTAAAGAGTTTGAGACAATTCCCCACTCAGGTGTAGTAGAAAAGCTAAATAAACTGAGAGTAAACCCTTATGTTAGTCGCTGGATTGCCAGTTAGCTCAGAGATGGGATGCAGATGATCAGAATAGGTGATGTTGCTGCCACAAAGAGACCAGTCACCAGTTGAGTCCCCCAAGATTCTGTGCTTGGACCTCTCCTGCTTGGTATCTACTTTTCTGAAGTAAAAGCCAATACCAGAGGGCTATGGCTCACTAAGTTTACAAATGACTATAAACTAGGAGCAGCCATTGAATCCCCAAATGTCTCACCCCTCTTACAGGAAGGTTTGTCTCAAATAACTGGTGTCAAAACCATTGAATCCCCCAAATATGTAGATATTCTCCAGGAAGGTCTGACACAAGTTTATCCCAAATAAGTAACTGTTGTCAAAATCATTGAATCCACCAAAGATGTAGATAATCTCTGGGAAGGTCTGACACAGACACATAACTGTTGCCAGAACCATGACCTAAAACTCAATGCAAAAAATGTATAAATATACCTTTGAGAAGACTTCCACCCTTGCAAATTACAACATTGATAACACTCGCCTAAAAGTAGACCCAGTGGTGAGGACTTAGGAACTCAGGTTAACAGTAAACTGAACTTTGATTATTATATGTCCATGGTAGTGAGAAGAATCCTTCTACGTGGCACAACTTTTAAGTAAAGGCATGTCATCCAGGTTTAATGAGATCATAATTCCACCCCTCATTAAACCAGTAATTGAGTACAATGTACCCTGCTGCATGTACCTGACCAGACATTTGCAACAGCTGGAGTGGCTACAGAGGTTCCTCACTAAAAGAATTTTTGTGTCTTTAGGCTTTTCCCGGTTAGGGGTCGCCACAGTGGAACTCCGGTCTGCTAATGATTGGCAGTTGATTTTTACGTACCGGCTTGCCAGGCCTGACGCACAACCTTCAACGAAGGTACGCCCATTCACGCATGTCTTCACACAGAAGACGCTCTAGCTGAGAATCAAACCAGACAGCGTCTTATTGTGAGGCGACAATGCTACCGCAGCACCACCACCGCTGGTAGGTTCCTCACTAAAAGAATACAGGGTATAATTAATATGTCCTGTGTGGACTGCCTCAAAGCCCTGTCCCAGCAGTCAGTCTCCTACAGACTTCTAATGGGGTAATCTATGCCTAACCTAGAAGGCATTTTCCGATCCAGTCCTGATGGATCTTGTGATGTGAGGTATTGCCAGCCATGCCAGGAGAAGTAGGGCAGTGGATGTGTAACATATGCCAGCATAGCTAGCTGGAGTTTTGTAAAGAATTGTATGTCTTTTGTATATCAGCTGATTTGTACAGATGCTTGTGTTGTAAAGCTGCTTGTCTTAAAAATGTACCAACAGTGGTTCCTGCTGGACAAAATGAAATACACATGTATGTCAGACTGTATTGTAACTGTTGAAATTAATGTAATGTAACAGAGAATACTGGAAGATAAGAGGTTAATCTCAGTCTAGCTAATTTTGAAAAATAGTCTGAAATTAAATTACCTGGTTTAGGCAATAAAGATTGTAACTTACAGTTCTGCCTGCAGCCAGAGACAGAATGTTTGTGAAAACCAAGACTAGGAATCCTACTGTACTTTCCTTATGGGTGAACTAATTGCTACCCTGGAAGGGTGGAAGTTTTTAAAAAGGATTTATAGCTTCCAGGTGCTATAACACATCTTAGCAAAGCTCTGTGTGTGTGTATTATGACACATATGTACTAGATTCTGGTTCAGTTGCTATTAAAGGAGGTAGTGTGGAAACCAAGTCAGATGGCCAGATATATGATGTCATTCTGTATGCCAGTACTGAAATAATGTTTTAATACTAGATGAGACAGAAGTCTCAGAGCAGTTTGTTTTTGAAACCTGACAAAGGATCACTCACCGATTTCATCTTTGCTCTAGTAATGAACAAGGGAACAGTAATTCTGTAGACAGTCAGGAAAAAATAGTGAGATTAGTTAAGTACTGTTTTTCTGTATCTATGTGAATCTATCCCATCTGTGTTATTTTAATTTATTTTAGTATTTATTTATTTTATTTTACATTTGTGTACTGGGAAAGTCTGACTGGGCAGAGCCCATTTTCAGTGGAGGCCCGGGAAGAAAAGCTCCACAAAATGTGACAGTACATACAACATTAGTAAATATAAATAGAGGATGACAAATTATATATACAACATAAGTTACAGTAGATACAGCCCATCTAACAAGTAGGTACAACATCAGATATGGAACTTAACATAGTGATATTATTAACATAGAACCTATGAGTATTCGTTAACATTTGTAAAGAGAAAATAATTCTAGCTTTATCACACATTTAAGAATAAAAAGAAAAAAAAGAAAAAAAAAAAGAAAAGAAATAGTACAAATAAGATCACTGTCCAAAAGACAGCCTGCATAACTAATGAAGAGTATACTTATGATAACAGGAGATCAGCCAGTGGTGTTCCATGAGCAGAGCCAAGTGTCAGATAATTTTTGAGTAGTTTATTAAACTGGTGTGTGTTGTCAGTGGTTCTAATATTAATGTAATATTATTATATTAATATTTCTGGTTATTGAAATGCTGATGTTCTTTTATTATTTATTATTAAATATATTTAAACTTTTCATTGTGGCTGGTCTTTTAGAGAATAGTTTAACTTTTGAGAGTACTTACATTTATTTGGTGACACTGTGGCTGCTCCTGAAAGCCTTGCTGCATTGGTCAAACACTACTATTCATATTAATATTACTTTTACTTAGTATAATTGGGTACCCTTGTAAGAACCTTAGAGTAGCTGGCTTTGAAATGTTCTGCTGGCAGTATCTATCTTATAGTCTGGGCAGAGGGGGCATAACTGGTAAATCTTTGCCAGCGTTTCGCAGGTGTGTGTGTGTGCGTGTGTGTGAGAGAAAGTCAAATTTCTCAGTGTGTGTGGGACTCAACTCTACAGCTGTGGTCAGTGTGGAGTCTTATTTGGGACTTGGTGAGAGAGAGGGAAACCCAGCCCCAGGACGGGAGTGCGTTCCCTTTGTGCTCTTAAGAGAAATTGTGCGTGGTGCAGAGAGCTGCATCTGGAAACACTGTGTGTATTTATTTTTGTTCCAAGTGAAAGTCCCTCACCAGTGTCAGTGGTAATGATTGAGGCTTCTTGATTACTGGCCCAGATGAGGGACGTCATAGATCTGCTGCAAATTTACAAAATAAACTGCACTAGAATTACCTGATCTAAGGATCTAAACCTTGTCTGTAACACAAACAAAGCATATTGGAGGGACAGGTATGTGTCTCAGAGATTAACCTTCTCTGGAAGAGACTCCCCAAAGTGAAACAGAGCCTCTTCCCTAAGCCTATTCAAATACAGTTTGGACCAATGGATGGGAAATCGCAAATTTACCCCTGGCTTGTCGCCTGTGGCCCATATAGGCACAGGCATATTCCAGAGCCATTCAAACCAGTGGGCATTGATAACTGGGAAAATTGGGGCATGAGTGGCTAGGCTTAAAAAAGGCTCTTGGGCCATTAGCCTAATAACTTCCCATGATCCTATAGTCTGAAACTAAATGCCAAAAAATGCATTATTGCATCTATTGGAAAGTCATCTACCCCAGCGTACTACCACATTGACAGTACGCTTCTAAGTGTTGACCCAGTTGTTTGGGATTTAGTAACTTGTACAGACAGTGACCTACCTTTTGACCAACATGTGTCTATTGCTGTAAGAAAGCCCTTCTATATTGCACACTTTATGAACAATGTGATTGTGTCTAGATCTAGGGATGTCATTGTCCCCCTTTACTTAACCCACTTTAGGCCAATCATTGAATATAATTGCCCCTTTGGCATGTATCTATCCAGACGCATGTAACAACTGGAATGCCCAAAGAGATACCTTACTAAAATGATATAAGGCCTAAACAACATGTCCTATGTGGACCGACTCAAAGCCCTGTCACTGCACTCTGTATCTTACAGACTGCTAAGAGGTGACCTTTGTCTGGCATGCATGGTATTCTCAGGCCCATTACTGATGTATTTACTGTACATCAAGCAAGTCTAATGGCATCAGAAGTACACGGTCTAGGGATCTAAACCTCTTCTGCAACATCAACGGAACAGTTTAGAGGGACAGGTATAGTTTGCAGAGGATACCACTGCTGTGGAAAAGGCTCCCCCTTCCACATAAAACAGTTATTCCCTGTCCAGATTCAAGCACAACTTAAGATCTATGGATGGGAAATGGAAAAATTACCCTAGGACTTGCTCCCTGTACTACTAATGGACAGAGACAACTCATAAATGCTTTATCCCATGCATGGGTCCCCTCCTAATTAGGAGTAATATATAATTATTGACCATGGTATAGGTAAGGCTAATTTATTACCAAATGGAGTGGTTTATTTCGAGCACAAAAAGGGAAGATGGCTATGCTTAAAATGGCCAGCGAGGGCAGCTAGCCTAGTACTTCACCTATAAACCTATAGCTGTATCCCCCCAAGATGTTTGCACAGCAAGTAGTTATGCAAATAATTTCTATGCTCATCTAGATAAGTGTAGTAACCTGGCAGTCCCTGCCAGATGTCACGTGATGAGGAATTTAAGAGCAAACCTGGTGCCAACATGCATAAACAAACAATGAAAAAAAGGAAAAGCTTTGTAAAATGTACAGCAAAATTAAATACCCACAAATTAAGGTCAACATCAAAACATTATCAAAGGTACTGAAAAACATCATCAGGAAAGGAAACGCATTCTGTGAACATAAACTATCATCAGAAGCTAAAAACATTTACAACTCCTCCTTAATTATGCCAGGAAATTAAGAAATAATACCCAACATTGCTCTGAACTCAGATCTAGTAGATAATACTAATGTAATACAAACAAATTCAGTGCCAGTTTTACTCCTAGAATACAAAACCCACATGTCTCAAAGAATCCCAGACCTTTCACCATCAGTAAAGAACACTTGCTAAAGGCACTTTCCAAAACAAAAGAGTCCATCCTCCATGGTATCTGATAACATGCTGAACAGTACTAAATGTGTGTCAGTGGACCCGCTCTTAACAGCTGTTCATCCTGAGCTTAGCCCTGGAGGTTTGGCTCACAGCTGTTGTGATACAACTTCACAAGGGTTGCTCCACCATGGTCCTTGGAAATTACAGACCCATTAATCTGATGTAACTCATTTGCAAGGCCATGGAACAGGTCATAATTAACCTGATAAACTGCAGTATCAAAAATTTATCAGTAGTAGCTTGGCTTTAAGGGTAGTTCCAATTTAATGAATGTAGTAAACTTCTCTGAGAGGTTAACACAAGCCATGGACAAGTGATCATTCTGTTCATACAGCATGTCTTGACTTGGCCAAGCCATTTGATACCATACCACATGCTAACATAATTAACAAGTAAAATGCACTCCATATTGATCCCTTTAGAGTTAGATGCATAGTATATTGATTAAGGGACAGAACTCACACTGTGAGGGTGGCAGGGGATATCCTCAGAGAGCATGAAAGTGACCAGTGGAATTGCTCAGAGATCCACACTGGGACCTATTTGACATCTACTTTTTAGATCTTCTAATGAAAAGTGAGAGAGTATCCACACAGTTTGGCTTCGTCAAGGGGAGGTTATGTCTGTTAAATTTGATCGACTTTTTTGAGGCAGTCACCAAAGCCATGGATGAGGGGAAGACAGTGCACACCACCTACCTTGACATGGCCAAAGCTTTTGACACTATTCCCCACTCGGGCATAATAGATAAACTCTCTCAACTAGGCATCAATCCATATATTACCAGAAGAGTAGCCAACTACCTCACTGATAGAACCCACCTAGTCAAAATAGGGGAAGCCACCTCAAGCATTAGATCCATATCGAGTGGCGTACCCCAGGGTTCGGTCTTGAGGCTTCTGTTATTTGGGATATACTTTTCTGAGGTACAGGCCAAAACCAGTGGGCTATGGCTGACTGCAAGTTGGGAGCTATCATCAATTCCCCTAGTGACGTGGACATCCTCCAAGAGGGCCTCACCCAAACAACTGACTTGTGCCAGAAACATGGCCTCAAGCTGAATACAAAAAATGCGTCATCATCCCCTTTGATGAGAGAGATGTCCCCACAAATTATCACATTAATAACGTTCTAAGCATGCAGTCAGTTGTGAGGGATTTAGGCACCCAGATTGATAGCAGCCTAACTTTTGACCATCATGTTGCTTCCATTGTATGGAAAGCATTTTACATGGCCCACCTCATAAGTAAAGTATCTCATCCAGGGACAAGGAGGTCATAACATCCCTATATTCTTCCCTTATAAGGCCCATTATTGAGTACAACACCCCATTCGGCGTGTACTTCGCAAAGCACATGCAGCAGCTGGAGAGACCACAGAAGTTTCTCACCAGGAGAATCCAGGGCCTCAAAAATCTACGATACACAGATAGGCTAAAAGCCCTATCCCTCTACTCAGTTTCATACAGACTCCTCAGAGGTGACCTCTGTCTGGCATAGAAGGCGATCTCAGAGACTGCCTTGATGGGACTGCTGCATAACCACAAGTCAAGCTCCACTCAAGTAACCCACACATGTGGCCTCAACCTGGTCTGTGACATCAATAGGACTTGCTGGCAGGACAGATTTGTGTCCCAGAGATTCCCCCGATCTATGGAATAGACTCCCTCTCCATGTCAAGCAGAGTACCTCTTTACCCCTTTTTAAACGCAATCTGGATAACTGGATGGGAAATTGAAAATACATACATGGGATTCCACCCGTGTACCTGCTGGACAAGGGCATCAGGTGCTAATTTGTCTATGCATGGGCTAAACTCTTGGCTAGGCTTATAAGGGCCTTAGGGCCAATAACCTAGTAACTTCCTATGATCCTGTAAAGGATTAGTCCAGATAAAGTAACTATAGCTAGCAGATCTAGGAGACTTTCTTGTTAAACACAGTAAAATAGAGATCCAGGCCACCAATGGAGACAAATCTTTTTAATACCACAAAGATTAGCGCCTTCGTCTTGTAGCAAGACTTCATCAGATCCTGTTTGCCAAGTTTCTAATTTTTAACTGTGTGCCTAGACTTTCTTGTTACCCTTCTTTGGAAGGAATGGACACCTTGTTGAAGTTTCCAGTAGTTTATTCAGTAAAGTAGGTAGAACAAGAACACTCATTCATCTACCTACTTTATTGAGTAAACTACTGGAAACTTCAACAAAGTGTCTTTATTCCTCCGGCAAGGATGGTATCAGAGATAGTCTCTCCTAGATCTGCTAACTAAAGTATTTTATTTAGGCTTATCCTTTGTACTCTGTTTCTTGTTAGTCCTGTCACCGGTGAGATACCAGACTTCACTCGAGCCCTCTGGATTACCTCTGTTTTCGTATCAAAAATGGGTCTCTCTGGTTAACCAAGTTAGCATTTGATTGTAAACTGGGTATCATCCTCGTGTCCCCATCTGAAATGCAGAAACTTTAACTTAACTGAACAGGGATATGTGGATCTATCAAAAGCTTCTGACATTTAACAAATGCAGTTCCATGATTTGATCGTGTGGGTCTCTGAGCTCTGTTTGTAACAAATTAGTACATATGTCTAGGGCAGCTTTGCAAATGTGCCTACAGGTCAGTCTTGATAAAACTGTATTCATCCTTTTTGGCATCCAGAAAGGCTTTTCAAGGTAAGGAATAGTTTGCAAATATATGCACCACAGGAAGGATATATATATAATCAATACAGACTTTCTATCACTTAAGAGCGTAGATGGACTTGATATTGACCTCTTCCTGTCATATTCTTATGATACAATTAAGGAACATTCGATACACCTGTTGACATCCACAGACCTTTTAATTGCAGGAATAAAAAAGGTACCAGATAATGGAGTAATAATTTCTAAACTGGAACATATCCTTCCAGTTTTATCTGCAGCCTCAGTCAGTACTTAACAAAGAATGCTATTAGCTCAGGTTTTTGAAATAGCTGTTGTTGTCTGTTCATCCTTTTGAAGTTTGACCAAGTCAGCAGCAATATTCAGGGTACTTCAGAATAGATACAAGCCAGTATTATTTTTCCATTTATTTACTAGATAAATCCAGTTTGCAAATTTTAGAAAGTACTGTTTAAGTGACTTGATCAGTTAAAAAGTTTGCGGATGGATTTTGATAGATTCCATACTCAAGGCCAAAGAATGAAGCACTTCACCATTTTACTACCTTAACCTACTGTATAGCATGCCAGTATATTTTGCTAAATGCTTTTATGCCAGCCATTTACATCTGGTGATCAGAAACATTTCTGCCACCAAGTAAATGTGCTGCTGAATACTCCCAGAATACCTCAGGTTGCTGTCAACTGTCTGTTACGGCTCCCTAATGAAATGTTGGTACTCAAAATCCTGAGTACCGACAAGCCAAAACGAAAAAAGACCAAATATCCCCTGCACTCCTCAATGTGAGGGAAATCCCCCGACCTGAAGTTACGTATACCAACTCCAAGATCAACATACCTTGGAGAAAAGAGACTATTCCAAGAAATGGCCATCTCAAACTTAGCATACTTAAGTCTTTTTTCTAGCCAGCCATTCATTCTCCATGTTTTGGGACTCATTCGAGCAGGTCCTAACATTTCAGATAGTTACCATTGTGACATGTCCCTACACTGGACCAGCAATCAAGGAGATTCAATCCTCACTACTGACTCCAGTGAGGATGGTCATTAAGCATAAAGATGGATTCACACAGTATTTTCAGATGAAGCTTCCTGCATCAAGCACAACTTCCCTGTAAAACACACAGGGAACACTATCCATATTTGGGGCTGGATTCTTACTGCGGTCTCCAGGCCCACATAAAACTCCACACTGACCACCTTGGAGCTCTGTGTCCTTGTTCCCAGTAGCTGACACACTTGGATATTTGAGTTCACACACACACACACACACACACACACACACACACACACACACACACACACACACAGGAAAGGCTGGTTTACCAGCTCTGCCCCCTCTCCCCAGGCTCTGAGGTAATTAAACCGCCACAAGTGCAAAATTAATATTACTAGTAATAGTGGAGTATGGCCAATGCAGCAGTACTTTTAGGAGCGGCCACAGTGTCACCAAAATAAGCATAAGTATTCTCAAGATATTAAAAGCATTCTCTAAAGGACCAGCCACAATAAACGGTATTAAAATATTTAAATATAAATAAAACAGAAAACAAGAGAATACTGAATACAATAAACAACAGAGTTTCAACCACAGATTTCAAAAATAATAGTTGGATAGTTTCCCACAGTTACAGAAAACAATACTAGATGTCCTTGTCTAACAAAAGGATTACTGTTCCCTATTTAGTCATTAAAGCAAGGCGAGCTGATGTGTGCTGAGTGTCTTACCACAGTAAAAGCCAGATGATGTCTGACTCACTATCTCTAATAAATGACTGTGTAGATGTGTGAGATATAAATCCTGTCAGAAATCTTTCTGTCCGATTCTAAAGTGCTGCTGGCAAGGGTTCTGAAGAAAACAGATGCTGGTTATAGGATGGCATCCTCTCTGGTCCCCTGACTGGTGCAATACACACAGAGAACTTTGATTAAGATCTGTGGCAGCATCTTAAAGCTATAACACAATTTCAAATTTTCCTCCCTTCTAGGGTTCCTGGATACAAGATTCACATTTGATCAGTTACAGCAATACAACAGCATATACGTTTATACATTTTTAACACCGGTAACTTCACAAACATATTTTAACACCAGCATCTGTACAAATCAGAGAGAGATAATCAAATGACATAAACTTTTTTTTTTTTTTTTTTTTACAAAATTCCAGCTGGCTGTGCTGGCATATGTATGCATGTACTACCCTACTCTCCCTGGCACAGATGGCACTACCTCATTACATCACATGTCTCCCCCTTTCGAAAATGGAAAAACATTGCTTGAGAAAATGAGCTTGTCTGGTACCACCTTAAACCATACCCTGTCTCAAGAGCCCATCTGCATTGGCACTGCTGACCCCACTATGGTGACGCACTGTCATGTCATATGCCTGCAACCCTAGGCTCCACCTTAATAACTTGGCATTTTGCTGGTTGGATAGATGTAGACATGTTAAGGAATTGTGGTCAATAACTACAGTAAATATCCTTCCATACAAATAGGGATAAAGTTTCTGCAGTGCCCATACTGTGGCTAGACAACATTCCTCCCTGGGTTGGAATCTATGGCTGAGATATACAACTGGGTACTCTTCCTCTGAAGAAACCTATCAGAGTACATCCCCCACCCCATGGTTTCAAGCATCCACCTGCACAACAAATTATTTGCTGTAATCTGGAATGGCTAGCACAGGGGGTTTTCCTAAAGCCCCTTTAAACTTTTGGAATGCCTGCAGTTTAGAACATATGCTACAACAGACTCCTTGTGTGTTTCACACTCACCCTCTCACTCATCATGAATCAAATTTAAAAGGCCCCCTCACGCTATGCCCATACAGCAACTCAAAGGGTGAAAAACCTGTGGATTCATGGGGTACCTCTCTGTATGCAAACAGCAGATGGGCCAGATATTTACCCCACTTTCTCTCAACCTGGTCTGCAAATGCCCATAGCATGGTCTTTAGTGTAGAGTTTAACCTCTCCGCAAGACCGTTAGTCTGGGGATGGTAGAGGGTGGTCTTTAGGTGCTTCAACCCACAGCACTTCTACAGACAATCCAACAGGTCTGACATGAAATTGGCATATCTGTCAGTCAGTCTGTATTTCTTTTGGTAAACCTACCCTGCTGAAGATCTCTGACAAAGCATTTGCCACCTTCTCTGCCTCAATAGAGGACAGAGACACCACCTCAGGGTATCTAGTAGCATAATGTACTACCACCAGGATAAACATTTTCCCTGTGGAACTTGGGGAACTCGGTGGCCCCGCACTTTCCATAGCCACCCTCTGAAATGGGTCCTCAATCACATGTAAAGGCATCAAAAGAGACTTAACTTTGTCTCCTGCCTTGCCTACCTTTTGGCAGTGCTCACAGGTCCTGTAGTACCCTATTGCATTCTTTGCAATCCCACGCCAATAAAAGTTCTGCATAATATGTCTTTTGGTACGCTTTATGCCCATATGAACTGCAAAAGGAATGTCATGGGCTAAGGCTAGAAGTGCCATATGGCAAGGCTCTGGGTACTATCAACTGTTGTATTACCTCACCGTGCAGCCACCTCTCAGGGGTCCACTCTCTGTATAGTAACCCTTTGTTCCAGTATACAGTCTCCCCTTTTGCTTGAGAATCGGGTGCCTCCTTAGCTACCTCCCTCAAGCCTTGTAATGTATGGTCCAAAAGCTTAGCCTGTCTCAATTCTACCTGTGTAACCCTTCCCAGCTCCCTTTCCACTGGAAGCCCTGTCTCTTCTGACAGTGGGTCTCACTGTCATAGTGGGTACTACCACTCACCTCTGCCCACGAGAATATCAGTAGCTACCAGCAGCTGTGGCTCACCTTCAGGCTCACTGCCACAGGGTAGCTCCCTTCCTGAAATGGCCACCTCACCAGCCTCAGCTTCAGGTGTTGGGTCTATGTTGGTCTATCCCAGGCTACCTGACCCGCATGCCTGCCTCCAAGCCTGAATGTGTGTAACTGCATGCACACAAGTACCGAAATCATTCCCTATCAAGACATCTGCTGGGATACCTTCAAACACACCTACCTGCTTGCTCCCTTTTCCACCCTCCCAGTCAAAGGGAACCCTGGCCAAAGGTGTTTGGAATGGCGTCTCTGCTAATGCTCTGACTGGTGTGGACTGCCTAAGCAAGTACTCCTCCTGTTTAACCACTGCAGATTTCACAATGTTTGTCAGGGGCTGTGTCTGTCTTAGCAGTGGCCTGTCTTCCACCCACTAAGATAGGATGCAAACTTCAGTGATAATTTGGTTCCCCTATTGTCTACAGACAACTTACCACTGGCATGCTGTTATTCCCACTTGCTGGCTCCTTCACCTTTTGCTTCACACCTTGCCCAAGTGGACATTTGTATGCTACATGGCCCTTCTGGTTACACTTAAAATATTTAACCCTGGGTCCTGGCCATGTACCTGAGCTAGTAGCTTCCACTGTTACTGGTGTACTTTTGTTGGGGTGGTTTAGGCTGCCTACCATGGGTTCCCAAATAACCATGTAAAGTGCTGGGTATCTCCTTCTTGTGTAGTGATACGCTATGTATTAAGTAGAGATCCCCTTTTCACCCCAGCTCATCTGCAGAGTTACACTCCTGGTCTGCCAACCAAATTTTCATATCAGGCGATGTGATAAGCGCTTGTTCCCTCACCAAAAGGTCTGCCAGTCTTTCAAAAGTGGTAATTTGACACCCACTCACCCACCTATGAAAATAGGTGCTTAACTCAGCAATATAATCACATACACTTTCATCTGCCTTGCATCTGTGCTCACTAAACTTTTTTCTGTGAGTTTTAGGTGTTAACTAAAAGCATTCTAGTAAGCATTATTTAACCTTATCATAGTTTAAGCAATCAGTATCAGACAATTTAGAAACAGAAGTTACAGCTTTACCATGGAATAAGGGGGTCAAGAACTGTAGCCAGAGCCCATGGTTAGCATTATACTGTTTACATACTCTTTCAAATACATGAATACAACTATCAAAATTATCAACCTCTGTAAACTGTGGAAGAAATCTACTGACCTTTATTGCTTTTGGGGGTGCAGTTATTCCCTTCCCCATTACCTCCATGACCGCGCTGAAGAGTCAGCATCGCCCTTTCATGTTGGGGCTGTTTCTCATATTCTTGGAGTTATTTCTCATTTTCTTCAGCCTCCAAACACCACAATCTCTAATTTTATTCTTCAACCTGCAAATGACGGTTTTTCTTCAACCTCCAAACACTGCAGTCTCTCTGCTGATTCCAAAATGTTTGGCCTCCAGTTCAAGTCTCTCTAACTCCAGACGGATTTTAAGTCCTCTGAGGAAAACGTGAACTGTCCTATTTCTTAAGACTGCATATCCCCATCAGCAGACTGGACGTCTTCCTGGTTGCTGTTTCGTGCTGCAGCTGTGACTAAGGCTGTAATTTCCTCTTTAGTCAGGTTGGCATGCACCAATCCATTGGCTTTGCACACCTTGGCCAACTGGTTCTTTGTCAGCTTGCTATAATCCTTTGCTGAAATCCTTGCTTGCTTTCCCTGACTAAACTAATCTTAACGAAAATAAATAAAACTGTTGTGAAAATGGAACTCTGTATATTTACCTTGTGACTGCTGAGGGTACACATACCTTCAGTGACAACTGCCACCAGCTACTGAAGTTCAGTTAATATCCCACCCAGCTGCCACCTATATATAACGTGGTCTCTGTTCCGGGCCAGCAATCAAGGCGACTCAATCCTCACCACTGACTCCAGTGAGGGACAGTCACTAAGAGTAAAGATGGATTCACACAGTATTTTCAGATGTAGCTCCTTCCACCAAGCACAGTTTCCCTTAAGAGCATACAGGGAACACTCTCTAGATTTGGGGCTGGACTCTTATTACTCTCTCCAAGCCCACATAAAACTCCACACTGACCACCTTGGAGCTCTGTGTCCCTGTTCCCAGTAGCTGACACACAATTGGATATTTGAGGTTTCACACACACATACACACATGGGAATGGCTGGCACAGATTTGCCAGCTGTGCCCCCCTCTGCCCAGACTCTGAGGTTATTAAGCTGCCACCAGTCAGCTACCCTAAGGCTCTTACAAAGGGTACTCAATCATACTGTTCAAAATTAATATTAATAGTTGAGTCTGGCCAAAGCAGCAGTTTTTTTCAGGAGCGGCCACAGTGTCACCAAAATAAGCATAAGTACTCTCAAGATGTTAAAAGCATTATTTAAAGGCCAGCCCCAATAAAAGGTATTAAAATATTTAATAATTTATTATTTAATAATAAAACAAAAAACAAAAGAATACCAAATACATTAAGCAGAGTTTCAACCACAGAGATTTCAAAAATAATACTGTTGGATAGTTCCCACAGTTACAGAAAACAGTACTAAAGCTATTTTCAGTAGATGTCCCTGTCTAACTAAAGGATTACTGTTCCCTGTTTACTCACTAACGCAAGGCAAGTTGATGTGTGCTGAGTGTCTTACCACAACAAAAGCCAGGTGATGTCTGTCTCATTATCATTAAATAAATGACTGTGTGAATGTCTGAGATATGAATCCTGTCAGAAATCTTTCCTGTTGGATTCTGAAGTGCTGCAGCAAGGGTTCTGAAGAAACCACATGCTGGTTAGAGGATGACATCACCTCTGGTCACCTGACTCTGGTACAATACACACGCAGAACTTTACTAAGATCTGTGGCAGCATCTGAAAGCTATAACACAATTTCAAACTTTGCACCCTTCTAGGGTTCTCTGATAAAACATTCACATTTGGTCAGTCACAGCAATACAGCATGTTATACAGTTATACATTTTTTAACACCAGTAACTTCACAAACATATTTTTAACACCAACATTTGTACAAATTAGAGAGATAATCAAATTACATAAATGTTTATTTTTTTACAGAATTCCAGCTGGCTGTGCTGGCATATGTACCCATGTACTACCCTATTCTCCCTGGCACAGATGGCACTACCTCATAACATCATAACCATCTGTTCCAAACATCAGTATTGTATCTGACACTAAAACCACTATAGATTTAGTTAACACACATACTTCACGTCTTGGACATGTACCCTCCAGCACTATTATTTGTTGTGCGTGTGACTTGTGTAGCCCTTTTTGAGTTATTTTATGCTTCCACAGAGGAAATCAAGACAGACTACATAGTCTCAACAGATTAAGAAGAATTTCTATGAGACCTGTAGTTGTTGCCTCTGGAAGGCTATGATTTTCTTATACAGGGGTCCATCCCTTTCTGCACTACTTGGGTAACTGTAGTCCAGTCTGTTCTCAGCCCAGCTGAAGAGCAGACCTTCAGAGACACAAAAGTGTATCTTTTGTGTGAGGTGAAGAGATCATTTAAATAGCTACAGCATACAGCATTCTCTCTGAGATGCAGTACAGCACCATGCTAAGTACTGCAGCTGATAACTGCAGTCATTAGCAAATAAAGATAATTTTTATCTTTAGAGCCATTAAAAGCCTTTGATTTTGTGATAGCTGCTTGGAAACCATGAAAAGGGACCAGTTCTGTAGTGATATTTATCTCCCGTTTAAGAATTACACGACATTCCCACTTCTTGAAGGCAGAAGGAGACCGTAAACCTATCTAATCTACCCTTTAATTACTTATCCAGGAGGATTTTGAAAGCTTTTGGGTACTGTTGCTGGCCATGAAAACAGTACAGTTTAGCAGGGCTTCATAATAGATATGTTTCTATCAGTAGATTTGTGAATGAGTTTGGAGACTCCTTGTTTAGTGCCATATATTATGGGATATGTTTGTTTCCCTAGATAATGGTGTAAAACAGTATTGGGGGTATAATTTAACAAGACATATTGTGCAAAATATATTAAAACATGTTAAATAAAATAATGACAAATCCATAATAACACTATGAGATAATTTTTCAAGGGGCTCACAGCAAGTGGTGCAATGTATATATCTTATGCCTGCTTCTGCATTGCTTCTAATAATCTCAGGTCCTCACACCTGTAGGAATCATTCCTACTCTGTCCTGTATACGTAGTGCTTATATTGTGGATAGCGGACATAAATGGTCCCCATTGTTTTTTAGGTAATCATTCCATTCAGATCTCTTAATATACTTAAGTTTGGAAAGTACCTGCTTTTAGTGTCTAAATAGCATAGACTCTACATGTGCAACTGTAGCCTTGAAATCACAAGCTGTCACTCTCACAGATGGTACCTTGATTCCTTGGAGAAGGGCCATGACATGTATACTGCCACTTCAGACCTATGATCTACATCCACCAAAATGTCAAGCTAAGGGCCTTTGACAACACTCAGCAGCATATGTCAGTGATGAAAGTTGCCTATTGAAAAGACCATGTGGATGGCTTGTCCAGGTATAGTAGTCAAGAGAATGGAAGGTACGATGAAAGAAACCTGAATACTAATCCTAAGACAAGGAGGTCCTGCTGCTGTGTTCAATGTAGCCTCCACTCTGTTTTGAATTATTGTCTTATAGTGAGAGATCATAGGTCATTGTTCAGGCTATCATTTTCAGACTTAACATAAGGTTGAATGAGTAAGCATTTCCCAGTCTTGCTATTTTGAGAGCAGGAGCATAGGTTTGGTTACTTCCTTCCCTTCTTCAGTTTGGATAGTGGAAACTACACTGACAAGTGAGGAGCAGATCTTTCACGTCTGTGGGGTTACATTTTGGATCTGAACTCTTAAGCCCAGGATATTTACCTTTTTTGTCTTTTCTTGAGTGTCTAATTGCACGCTAGTAAAGGCTGAGTTAGTCTTGCAGGCCTTCACATGCTTGTGTTTGAGCTATTAGTTATCTTTTTATCCTCATTTGACTTGAAAATTATGTTTAAAAAGTTGTGAAAAATAGCTGAGCAGGTTTGCAGCAATAGGTCTGCAGTCCACCTTGATGTTGAACTTAAACTCTTATCTGAAATATCACAGGGAGGTGTCAATATTGGTGTATGCATTGTAGTCGTGCACCACACTAATTCTCATTTAGTACTAGACAGGTGCATTGAAGCTCCTTCTCCTGTTTTCTGAGTCTTTTGAGCCAGTCAAATGGTTTAGAAAGAGGAAGTAGTTATCTTCTCGTTCAGACTGGAGACAGAGAGAGAAAGAGTGGTTTCTTTATGGGAGATTTACAAAGATGCCTTCTATTTTAGAGTGGCATCTTATCTCTTTTAGCCAACTGAATCCCTTTTGGAGGTCACAGTTGGGGGAATGTGCATCAAACAGAAGGGCAAATTTACTTTATTCCCTGCAGCTTGAATCTTATGAGTGTTGTACGCAGAGTAAATGCTTAAAAGATGAAGTCCATATTCAAACTTTGTAATAAGAACATTCCTTGTGAAAGCTTTATGAGAAAGGACTGTGAGGAAGTGGGAAATATTGTAACATAAATTTAGCTGTGATAAAACTTTTACACTTTTTTCTGTATGTAATGTAAAGAAAAAGGTAGGGTCCAGGTTAAGGCCAAGGTGTTTTATTCAGTAGTTTTTGGGACTGTATTATTCCAGTTGTGTTTCAGTAAGAGTGATAGTAGACAAACCAACTTTTGTGATGAGACAAATAGCATCATAATAGATTTATTGTGGTTAATTATCCACTTAATGGAATATGTCCACTTGCATTGGGATGTGAAATTGGACTGTCACTTAAAATGGAGATATGCAGCAAATTTGTTTCTTTCATTGAGTAATAAATCATCAGCATACAAGACTGGATTAAGAGATGGGAGGTCATAGGTTTGAACATTTATAAAGAGGAAACAGAATAAGGGGGCTTATCCCTACTGTTGAGTTACTAGAGTGTAATGAGCCAAAGAAACAACATACTCCTGACAAGGAGTATTACGAAAAGTACTGACAGGAAGGTCCCATATTGCGAGCACTTATAACACTAATTTCAGGGGATCAACACCCTCTACATACTCATGACTGTCTTTTGGGAGTAATATCCTGCAGCATGTAATAGGTTTGATGGACACTGTGGCAAGAGTAAAACTTATAGAAGGTAACTCTAAACTACACTGATGTCCAAAGTTATCGGATCGCTCTGTTGGGCCTGGAATTTTAGGCACAATAAGTAGACTGAGAGTGACTTTGGAAGGTGGAGTTTTTCTCCCTGTAGGGATGACACCTTTTCTAATAGCACATTTTAGGAACATGTTTTCTCCAGTGGATGATTTTAGAGACTATTTTAATACTCTTTGGCTTGAGGTAAGGCATTGATTAATATAAAAGCCATAGTACATGTCTGTGTGAGGAGAAAAACATTTTATATCCCTTTGTAGGCATATGTTATGAGTGTTAGACACTACTGTAATCCAGGGGATCACCAACAAATGGCCAAAGTCATAATAGAGCTTATATGAGCAGTCTTCTACAACCTTTTTGAAAATCCATTGCAACAACCTAGTGCCAATGAAGAAACCAGATGGATCATGGAGAATGGCTGTACAATACTTTAGGCTAAACAAACTAGTACCACATATAGCTGTAGCGTGAAATGCTTTTTTGTAGCCCATTAGCTGAAAAGAGTCAAACCAGGTAACAACTTATTGGGACAGTTAATGACATATGTTCCAAGGACTGCCATAAGATTGCTTTCATAGTCCAGCAGTGTGCAATGCACTAGTGGCTGGAAACTTCAGAGAACTACATTGCCAGAAATAATGGTGTCTTATTTTGATGATGTTCTTATCTTAACTGAAAGTCACGAATATGTGGAACTTTCATTGTCCAAGCTTATCCAGTGATCTAACTCCTTTAGCATGGGAGATTGATTTGGATTGGATGGATATGAGAAATAGCTAAAGCAGCATTTGAAAGCATACATAAAATAAGGTTATTTCAGCAGGACAAACAGAGCCAGTATAATTTTGGAGAAGCATTATGCCCAATCGTGGATTTATACTAAGAAGAAACATATAAATTTTATATATATATATATATATATATATATATATATATATATATGTGTGTGTGTGTGTGTGTGTATATATATATATATATATATATATATATATATATATATATATACATATATATATATATATATATATATATATATATATATATAAAAATGTATGTATATTTAATACTGGTGCAAGGAAAAAAACAGAAGAATTTATTTGTAGACTTCAGCAAAAAAATAAAATAAAAAATACAGTCGAGTATGGGTCAGACCGTTTAATTTATTTAATTGCTTTATTAACTAGTTAAATAATTATATCTTATTTGGCTGGGCTGACGACCTGTGCAGCTGGGCAGAAGCCATTTTCAGATGGGTCCTGGGAAAAAGAAACAGCACCATTCAGTAGAAAAACATATATTATATAAAGCCATGTAAACAAAAGAACATTTATAAATTTAACATGCATATGGAATTACTATATAACAAGTATGAGATAGAAGATATATTTATAAATGGGTACTTGATATAGGAAGAGAGTTAAGTTACTGATGAGCAGAACATTCCATTGAGTTATGCACTAAAAACTTAGAAATATACAGTGGGGTACTCTGAGACGGTTGCTTTTCATTGAATTTTTAATTTGAATGGAGCTTTCCAGTAATAAATGTTTAGCTTTCCTAAGCAAGGAATGGAGTTGTGAGCTGCAGTGAAAGCTAGCGTAGAGTAGTAGCAGCACAGAGGCAGCACTGGATGGTGCAGAAGAAAAGACGTGCAGTGGAAAGAGTGAATAAAGGTAGTAAGAAGAATAAACACAAGTTGCAGTAGGGAGTAAGAATGCGTAAAGAATAAGAAGGTATGTAGTCATTAAAGGTAGATGAGGGGAAGAGGTCAGTTGACTCATAGTACAAGCATATGAGAATTTGTGGAGTCAGTATATTACTTGGAAGGAGGAGAGCGAGAAGGAAGGTGTTATGGGAACTGATGTGTTGAGAGGATGGTGTTTTTAGGTAAGAGGTATAAAAACCTATGAGCCTGCTGATCAAGTATTACAGCTAAGGTGTATGAGATGTATAGAGGATGGGGGTTGGAGTCTGAACTCATCATCATCATCTTCTTTCGGCTGTTCCCATTAGGGGTCGCCACAGCGGATCATCTGTTTCCATTTCTTCCTGTCCTCTGCATCATGCTCTTTCACACCAACCACCTGCATGTCCTCTCTCACCACATCCATAAACCTTATCTTAGGTCTTCCTCTTTTCCTCTTACCTGGCAGCTCCATCCTTAGCATCCTTTTCCCAATATACCCAGCATCCCTGCTCAGCACATGTCCAAACAAACGCAATCTCGCCTCTCTTGCTTTGTCTCCAAACTGTCCAACCTGAGCTGACCCTCTAATATACTGATTCCTAATCCTGTCCATCCTAGTCACACCCAGTGCTAATCTTAACATCTTTAACTCTGCCACATCCAGCTCTGACTCCTGCCTTTTCGTCAATGCCACCGTCTCTAACCCATATAACATAGCTGGTCTCAATACCCTCTTGTAGACCTTCCCTTTCACTCTTACTGGTACCCTTCTGTCACAAATCACTCCTGACACTTTTCTCCACCCATTCCACCCTGCCTGTACTGTCTTCTTCACCTCTCTTCCACACTCACCATTACTCTGAACTGTTGATCCCAAGTACTTAAACTCGTCCACCTTTACCAACTCTACTCCCTGCATCCTCACCATTCCTCTACCCTCCCTCTCATTTACACACACATATTCTGTTTTAGCCCTGCTGACCTTCATTCCTCTCCTCTCTAAAGCCTATCTCCACCTCTCCAGGGTCTCCTCAACCTGGTCCCTACTCTCACTACATATCACAATGTCATCTTCAAACATCATAGTCCATGGGGCCTCCTGTCTGATCTCATCTGTTAACCTGTCCAACACCACTGCAAATATGAAAGGGTTCAGAGCTGATCCTTGATGTATTCCCACCTCCACTTTAAACGTATCTGTCACTCCCACTGCAGTCCTCACCAATGTCACACTACCCTCGTACATATCCTGTACCACTCTTACATACTTTTCTGCCACTCCTGTTTTCCTCATACAATACCACAACTCCTCTCTAGGCACCCTGAACTGATTAAGTGATTTCACATTTAGGTCATACAAGTGAGACACTCAAGTGGACTTCAGCTATTTTTTTTCAAGGCATTTGTTAAATGTAGTTGGCAGGTAGAGTGGTGCAATGATGTTTTTCAGCCATGACCTGGGACATTGGCATACAGCTCACAGTATTGGTCTATACATGTAAATGCTACATATGTACATCAAATATGTAATGATTAATGAATACACAGTGTTATCACAGTAGTTCAATTAACTTATACTATTTTTATATATGTTTAGAAAAAGTAACAAGATTTTGAATAAGTGTATGAGAAAATGTATTTGGGAATTGTGACAAGCGAAAGTATATACAAATTGCAAAATACCCCTGGGTTTCTGTCAGAAACATTTGTGGGATTTCAGGCACAACATTTAATCTTTGGAACAGTGTGTTATAGCAGTTTACAGTACCTTGTGAGTAAATGGAGGAGTCAGAATATCATCAGCTATTATTTAAGGTAATTTACCTAGTACAGAGATGACTGAGAGAACTGGCTGTGTGCTATACTGGTCTCAAACTACAGCGATATGAAAATGGAGGTGATGCCTAGAAGCATGAGTAGCATTGTTCAGGAGCTTTTTTTCAACTACAGCAAAGAAAACTAGTTGGTAGTGATTGGCAAAGGTAAGAAATAAATTCAGGGAATGAACTGCAGTGGCATTCTGTCCATGAACTAAAACCATTGTGTATGATAAAAGTATGGAAGGGTTAAGAAATCAAGCTAAGCTGCATATTTCAGTTTAGCAATCAAACATCTACAGTTGTGCTGATGTCTGGGTCTTACTCAGATGACTAATTTTATGTGAATGTCCCAATGGCATAAAGATTGGTGTTTTACAGAAAACATTTGTGGGTTGGATTAGAGTTATTGCAGGCAAGCTTGGAATATGCTTAACAGTGTAAATCCTTCGCTGGATATGTTGATACTTACCCAGTATCTGAAGAAGTGAAGTATAACCAGCAGGAAGTCTGTGTGACAGCATTAAGATTCCCACAAAGGAGAGTGGAAGAGATAGCATGAGTTAAGTAAATAATACCACTCAGTAAACTGCAGAAAGTGATGCTGTGGGTATTAGAGGAGACAGTAACTGAATTAATTCAGTACTGTGAAGATTATCTCATAGTGAAATCACCATTACTATACTTTCCTGGAAGAATTCTAAGTGTTTAGAAATAAAAACAGTGATAAAAACAAGTAAGCTATGTGGCACGAAGGGATGAAACCATGACCACAAAACAGACGACCCAGATTTGACCAGCTGCCCAAGTGCTGAAAGAGAGCTGACTGAATAGGGAAAGGAATAAGGGGGGGTGGGATAAAAGCCCATAGTGCTTTGCCAAAGCCTCCAAGGAGGATAACAAACATCAAGTGGATTCTCATTAAGCACACAAAGAAGACATTTAAAATTTCAGAAACTGGAATTAAAAATTATTTCATAAAAAAACAAATTCCTTATTCAAACCTTTTGGTTTCAGTGTTTTATATTTTAATATAAGTATTTTTATATATAACAACTAATCTTATATATATATATATATATATATATATATATATATATATATATATATATTTATATATACATATATATATATATATAAGCACTACAGAATCCTGAAAGACCAAAATCTGAAAAGTTCAAAATACTGAAAACACACAGAATGCCAACACTTACTATATTCTAGCACAAGTACATACAGAAACAAATAAAACACAAACCATGTTACTCTTCTCCAAGAATAAGCAGGGGGACTCCACCCCCCCCCACATTCCCTGCTACTTAAATATATAAACTCCGAGATTGCACTTAGTATAGTTGAAGGTAATATAGTAAGTGTTGTTATCCTGGTCTTCAGGATTTTGGACTTTCTGGTTTCTGTAACACTCCCATATGTGTGTGTGTGTGTGTGTGTATATATATATATATATATATATATATATATATATATATATATATATATATATACATACATACATACATACATATACATACATATGTATAGTGGATATAAAAAGTTTACACACTCCTGTTAAAATGCCAGGTGTTTGTGATATAAAAAAACGAGACCACAATAAATAATTAAAAAACTTTTCCCACCTTTAATGTGACCTACAACCTGTACAATTCAATTGAAAAACAAATCTGTTAGGGGAAAAAATATAAAAAATAAAAAAAACATACAATATGCTGGTTGCATAAGTGTTCATACCCTTAAACTAATACTTTGTTGTGTGCATACCCTTAAATTAATACTTTGTTGTGTGTGCATACTCTTAAACCAATACTTTGTTGAAGCACCTTCTGACTTAATTACAGCATTCAGCCTTCTTGGGTAGGAGTCTATCAGCATGGCACATCTTGACTTGGCAATATTTGCCCACTCTTTCTTGCAGAACCGCCCCAAATCTGTCAGATTGCAAGGGCATCTCTTGTGCACAGCCCTCTTCAGTTCACCCCACAGATTTTCTATTGGATTTAGGTCTGGGCTCTAGCTGGGCCATTCTAAAACTTTAAATTTCTTCTGATGAAGCCATTCTTTTGTTGGTTTGGATGTATGCTTGGGGTCATTGTCATGTTGAAAGGTGAAATTCCTCTTCATCTTCAGCTTTATAGCAGACGCCTGAAGGTTTTGGGCCAAAAGTGACTGGTATTTGGAACTGTTCATAATTCCCTCCATCTTGACTAAAGCCCCATTTCCAGCTGAAGAAAAGCAACCCCAAAGCATGATACTGCCACCAACATGCCTCACTGTGGGGATGGTGTTATTTTGGTGATGTGAAGTGTTGTTTTTGAGCCAAACGTGCCTTTTGGAATTGTGGCCAGAATATTCGACCTTGGTCTCATCAGACCATAACACATTTTCCCACATGCTTTTGGGAGACGCGATGTTTTGTTTTGCAAATTTTAGCCGGGCCTGGATGTTTTTCTGTGTAAGAAAACTCTTCTGTCTTTCAGCCGTACCCAATAGTCCAGACATATGGAGAATACCGGAGATTGTTGTCACATGTAGTGCACAACTAGTACTTGCCAGAAATTCCTGCAGCTCCTTCAGTGTTGCTGTAGGTCTCTTGGCAGCGTCCCTGACCAGTTTTCGTCTGGTCTTTTCATCAGTTTTGGAGGGACATCCAGTTCTTTGCAACGTCACTGTTGTCCCATATTTTCTCCACTTTTTGATGACTGTCTTCACTGCGTTCCATGGTATATCCATTGTTGTGGAATTTTTTTGTACCCTTCTCCTGACTGATATCTTTCAACAATGAGATCCTTTTGATGGTTTGTAAGCTCTCTGCAAACCATGGCTTTTGCTGTAGCAGGCAACTGAGTAAATGTCAGGAAAATCCTACTAGGACAGCTGAACTTTATTTGGGGGTTAATCAGAGTCTCTTTAATTGATGGCAGGTGTGTACCAAAGAAGACTGAATTCTCTAATTAAATCAAAAGGTGCATCAACAAAGTATTAGTTTAAGGGTGTGCACACACAACAAAGTATTAGTTTAAGGATGTGCATTCTTATGCAATCAGCATATTGTACATTTTTTGTTTTTTATATTTTTCCCCTAACAGATTTGTTTGTTTTTCAATTGAATTGTACAGATTTATTGTGGTCCCATTTTTTCATATCACAAAAACCTGGCATTTTAACAGGGGTGTATAAACTTTTTATATCCACTCTGTGTGTGTGTGTGTATTCACTTATTTCAAAGTGATAGCTTTTAAACAAGAAGGGTTGCTTTGGTGAAAGCTACAGAGTTTGAATATTTCTTATTCCTGGTATAAACAGACTTGGTTTTATATTTTCTTCTCATGTAGCTGGGGAAGAAGTTTTCTATTTGAATGTACAATTACCAGTCACTGATCCAGCTCTTATTATTACTAAGTCATGTCATAAACCTATTGGGGCAATCAGTTACTTAGTTGTAGCCATTCCCCATCCCATTTACACTCTTCATTTCCTTATTGGGACCTGCTGCATGCCGCAAAATAGTGTAGTAAGAGAAGTAATTTTCTTTTTAAGGTCAACAAAATTATTGAGATGTTAATAAATAAAGGCTGTGATAGAGGTAATGTAGTAAAAATGTACAGTAACATATTTTGTACAACAAACTCTAGGTTACAGAGAAGTTAGAAGTTTGAATAAGAAAAACCTTGATAGACAAATCGAATATAAAAGTATATTTTTTATGTCCCCATGTAATATTTCAGATGAGATCATAAAGATAGTGAGAAAATATTAGCTCATTTTATTTTTTGATTCTGTATTACAACAGGTAGTGAATGCACACCTGTTTCATACAATAGAGGTGAAGTTTGGCAGACTAGTGCATTGTTGTTTTGTTTCTTTTAGCTACACTCCTTTAGCTCAGACTATTTAAGTATTTGGAGCAATTGTTTGTACTAATTGCTTTGTGCGCAGATATGATGTTTTAAATTTAGTAAGATGTATGGCTTGGGTTTTGCTCAGAAAGGACTTATCTCATGTCTTTCTGACAAGTTGATATATGCCCTGACTTAAACTGCTGCAGTAATTTAAGTTAAAGTTGCAGGAGCATGTCATGGGTATTAGGAACAAGAAATGCCCAAACCCTGTATCTGAGCATTTTTTTAAAACATTTATCAGAACAATCCTTCTTGTTTAAAAGCTACCATTTTAAAACAAATTCCGAGATATGATATAATTGTGCAGAAAAAAGGAAAAGCGTACTCATATTGAATTATAAACCAATGAAACCAAAAGGCCTGAATACTGAAGTTAATCGGCAATGCATTTTATTAATTAATACGTGCATTTTTAATTGCCTGTTCTTTCCTTGTATATTTCATGTAGTTCCACCTAATGTTTCGTAACCCTCCTTTGAAGGCTTTTTAAAGTGTTAAGGGCTTTTATTGCTATGTTTTAATAAATATTTTAGTAATTGACGCATCATTTTAGATATTCTGCTTCCCTATCATTGTTGGTATGTAGAAGGAATAATGAGTCTGCCTGCTCTCTTCTGTCTGGAGAAGGGAAGGGTTGTCTGCTTTGAAGCATCGGGAGATAGGGCACTCACTGGGGACTAAGAGCCACAGTATAGCATTTGCTCAAAAGGGGATATTGTCACATAGGTGGAACTGAGCCCTTACAGACCTGTGTATCCTTCCCCTTCTGAGCATGTTCCATGTACACATGGTAAAAGTGACTAGGCTAATAAAATTTCCAGATGAATCAGCAAAATGCTAGACATTCATCTCTCCCATTTCCTTTCTGGTATATCGTGACTCACACCTCTGCCAGCTTTTTAGAAGTGGACTTTATATTTTGGAAGTGGCGGAGAGTTGGGTCCAAGTGTGGCTAGATCAGAATAGAAATATTTTTGTGTGAAGGACCAGGACTAAATAATTCTCTGTTGTACTCGCAGTTAATTAAAACTTCCAAATTACTACACAACCCTGAAAAATTTTGATTTCTTCACTCTGTCTTTCAACGTTATACTACTAATAGACCTCTGAGCTCTACTGAGAAGTCATTCCACTCCACAACTAAACCTAACAACAATGCAAGGTACTCCCTATATTCACACTGCATTGATAATAGCTTGACTACCATACCAATCCCCTTAAGAAAATACAGTTGTGCAAGTTGAACTTACCATAACAGTAGACAGCCAAATGATCACTGCTGCAGTATTAGCTATATGGATTATATTATGCCAAGGATATAGCAACTGACCAGCTTCTAAAGCTTCAGGGCATCTCCACATGCCAAAACTGTCAGGCAGCTCGAGCTGAGCTGATTTCAAGACAATTTGAACACAATGCCCTTCAGAGCTTCCTTGCCAGCAGAGGCAGGGAGGTTGAGCCTTGAAAAGGCAGTGCTAGGAATAACAAAAAATAAATAAATATCCACACCTAGACATAAAAACACAACAAAAACAAGGGGAATGGATGGAAGGAGCAGCTACTGCAGCAGTGATAATTTGAACATCTAGGGAAAGATGTGCAGCAAGGGTGATAAAGGATAGTGAGGGAAAGGTACTCACAAGAGAGGAGAGTGTGTTGAGTAGATGGAAGGAGTATTTTGAGAAGCTGATGAATGAAGAGAATGAGAGAGAGAAAAGGTTGGATGATGTGGGGATAGTGAATCAGGAAGTGAAACAGATTAGCAAGGAGGAAGTAAGGGCAGCTATGAAGAGGATGAAGAATGGAAAGTCTGTTGGCCCAGATGACATACCAGTGGAAGCATGGAGGTGCTTAGGAGAAATGGCAGTGGAATTTCTAACTAGATTGTTTAATGAAATTTTGGAAAGTCAGAGGATGCCTGAGGAGTGGAGAAAAAGTGTTTTGGTACCCATCTTTAAGAATAAGGGTGATGTGCAGAGCTGCAGTAACTACAGAGGGATAAAACTGATCAGTCACAGCTTGAAGTTATGGGAAAGAGTAGTAGAAGCTAGGTTAAGAAGGGAGGTGATGATTAGTGATCAGCAGTATGGTTTCATGCCAGGAAAGAGCACTACAGATGCAATGTTTGCTCTGAGAGTGTTATTGGAGAAATACAGAGAAGGTCAGAAGGAGATGCATTGTGTCTTTGTAGACTTGGAGAAAGCATATGACAGGGTGCCTAGAGAAGAGTTGTGGTATTGTATGAGGAAGTCAGGAGTGGCAGAGAAGTATGTAGGAGTGGTACAGGATATGTACGAGGGTAGTGTGACAGTGGTGAGGACTGCAGTGGGAGTGACAGATCCGTTTAAGGTGGAGGTGGGATTACATCAAGGATCAGCTCTGAGTCCTTTCTTATTTGCAGTGGTGATGGACAGGTTGACAGATGAGATCAGACAGGAGGCCCCGTGGACTATGATGTTTGCAGATGATACTGTGATTTGTAGTGAGAGTAGGAATCAGGTTGAGGAGACTCTGGAGAGGTGCAGATATGCTCCAGAGAGCAGAGGAATGAAGGTCAGCAGGGCTAATACAGAATATATGTGTGTAAATGAGAGGGAGGGTAGAGGAATGGTGAGGATGCAGGGAGTAGAGTTGGTAAAGGTGGACGAGTTTAAGTACTTGGGATCAACAGTTCAGAGTAATGGTGAATGTGGAAGAGAGGTGAAGAAGAGAGTACAGGCAGGGTGGAATGGATGGAGAAGAGTGTCAGGAGTGACTTGTGACAGACGGGTACCAGTAAGAGTGAAAGGGAAGGTCTAAAAGAGGGTAGTGAGACCAGCTATGTTATATGGGTTGGAGACAGTGGCATTGACAAAAAGGCAGGAGTCAGAGCTGGATGTGGCAGAGTTAAAGATGTTAAGATTTGCACTCGGTGTGACTAGGATGGATAGGATTAGGAATCAGTATATTAGAGGGTCAGCTCATGTTGGACAGTTTGGAGACAAAGCAAGAGAGACAAGATTGCGTTTGTTTGGACATTTGCTGAGGAGGGATGATGGGTATATTGGGAAATAGATGCTAAGGATGGAGCTGCCAGGTAAGAGGAAAAGAGGACGGCCTAAGATAAGGTTTATGGACGTAGTTAGAGAGGACATGCAGGCGGTTGGTGTGACAGAGCAAGATGCAGAGGATAGGAAGAAATAGAAAGAAATGATCCGCTGTGGCGACCCCTAACGGGAAAAGCCGAAAGAGGATGATGATGATGATTATGATGACTGTTATGGTAAGTTCATCTTAAAAAAACTGTACTTTGTTCTTCATATTAGTTACTGCTGCAGTAGCCTGAGCTATATGGGCAGATTACCATAGCTAACTATATTTGGATGGAGAATGTTCCCGATGCCCCTGGAGAATGGTCTTAGCCAGGCTTGATCTAGACCTAGAAAGGAATCATGCTTTGTAAAAGTACATACAGAGGACCAAGTAGCAGCTTCTAGATTACCTACAGAATCCAACCCTTTCCAAAAAGCCATAAATGAAAAAAGGCCTGGTAGAGTGGGTCTTGACCCTTCCTGGAATAGATTTGTCATAGTGAGTATAACAAAAGGTAATCACCTTAGACAAGAGTGTGGAGATGCTCTGTTTTTACATGAGTTGTCCCTTCTTCTTACCTTCACAAAATGAACAATCGATTTGAAGATCTGAAAGATTTAATTTTGTCAAGATAGTATCTGAGTTTTCTGTGGACATTCAAGGTATGGAGTATCTTTTTTCCCTTTATTTTTAGGTTCAGGAAAGAAAATGGGGAGATGAATAGTCTGACTTAAAGTAAACTTGCATATCACTTTAGGCTTAAGAGAAAGATTAATTCGCAAAGAAACCCTGTCCCTATGCAAAATGACATAAGGTTGACTCACCATAAGTGCCTGCAACTCAGAAATCCTTCTTGGAGAGGTCAGAGCAGTCAGTAAACTGCTTTCCATGTTAAGAACTTCAAATCAGCCTGATTAGCTAGTTCAAATGGAGCAATCGTTAGTGTCTCTAATACAAAATTAAGATCCAAGGAGGGGCCACCAGTTTACTTGTAGGCTTCTTATACAAAACCCCTTTCAAGAACATTTTGACCTGAAACTGCCTTGAAAGATGAAGATGCATAGGCAGACATGCTTAAATGGACAATAAATTAATTTTGATAGAGGAATGTGAAAGGCCACAGGGTAGTAACTCACACAAATATTGTAAAAGCAGAGAATGACAAGACCTAAATGGGTGCTGCTTATGTTGTTGGCACCAACTAAAATACCTTTTCCATTTGCTAATGTATGATCTTCTAGTAGTGGGCTGTGTTACCTCTATTAGTACCTGCTACATGTCCTCGGAAAATAAGTACATAAAAGGAGTTAAGACCCTATCATTCAGGCAGTCAATTAAAGATGATTGATGTATGGGTGTATCAGACAGCACTGACCTTGTGTGATTAGATCCATTCTGTGAGGAAGTTTGTGGTAATTGCCCCTGGCTATTTTCAAAAGAAGGGAGAACCACAGTTGTCTGCGTCAGAAGGGAGTCACCACAGTGATCTTGGGAGATTCTGTCTGAATATCCAGATGTACCCTGGATAATTAGTGTAAAGGCATACAGGAACATTCCTGTCTAAAGAAAAGAAATCTGTTTTCCAGGCCTTCTTGCATGTAGTCCTGGAACAGAATTTTGCCAATTAGTGGTTCAGAGAGGAGCCAGAGAGGTCTATTTGAGGAACTCCCCAAAGATGGCTCAAATCTTGGAATACCACCAGTCTAATTTCCATTCGTAAGGGTTTGCCCTGATCCTGCGTAGCTTGTCTGCCATGCAGTTTTGTTTTGGCAGAATGTAGGATTGCTGTAGAGTGAGATTGTGCTGTGAAGATATATCTCAAGCTAGCATGACTAGTTTGCAGATAGGGTACAACCTGGTTCCCCCTTGCTTGTTGAAGTACCCACATGACTGTGGTGTTGCCTGTAACCACTTGAAGAGGTCCCAGAGATCAAAGACGGTTCAAAGAGTTAAGCACCTGGATAAGGGAAAGCATCCCCTTGATATTTCTGTGCTTTGATCTCTCTCCTTGGTGTCCACACCCCAGGCACTTTTATCGCTCCTGAAACTGCTCCCCAAGAAAAGTGCAAAGCATTTGTAGCGACTGATTACATTGGAACAGGGAGGGAGAAGGGGAGACATGGATTTAAGTATATATGTTGTCTCCACCAAAAAAAAAAAATTTTTCTGTCAGACCCCAGTACTGGGATCTGAAATGGTAGAGAGTGTTGATGCTGGGACCAAACAGATTTCAGATATCCCTGCATCTTTCTCATGTGGCATCTTACCAGGGGTATCATGAAAATTATAGATGCCATGAGACCCAAAATCTTGAGGTATTCCCTTATAGTGATTGAAGTTTGAGTGATAAACCTTAGAAGTAGATCTAAATAAAGATCCATTTTTTCCTGTGGGGGGCCTCTTTTAACTGAGGTGTGTAGTTTACATCCCAGGAACACAATCCTGTGTGAGGGAGTCAAGAAAGACTTTTGAATGTTCTCTTGGAATCCCAGGTTGTGCATGAGATCTCTAACCCAAGAGAGAAATTTGCTGACATTTTGAAAAAAGACTTTGCAAGGATAAGCAAGTCATGTAAATATGGAAAAATGTGGAGGCCTTGTAGCCTGCAATGAGCTATAATAGGAACCAGACCTTTTGTGAACAGTCTTGGCACAGTGGATAGTCCAAAGGATAAGCCAGTGAACTAATAATGTGATCCAGACCATACCTCTGAACTGTTCAGATTTTCACATAGTGTCCAGATTTTTGCCTTATATTTTTGGTATGTTCCTCATTACATTTTTTTTTCACAAATCACTGGGATGATCTAAGGATTAAAGTCACTAAATAATGACATGCATTTGAGTTTCGGACTTCATATCCTTCAGAAATTGCATGCTAGCACAAATCCTGTTGTTCTAGTAACTTTCTAAGTTATTAAGAGCAATATTTAAAATGTGTCCCTAGTTTTGAGCCATTGTCCCCCCATTATGTCAAGCTTTGTCCAGATTTCTTGTGCTAAGATGTTGAGAGGTATGATTCCAGACATACACAAATTTACAAAACTCCTGAAGTCTGGATGAATAGGGATATGATAAAATTATCTTTTAAGTCTGTTGTGATCAAGAACCTTGAAAGAGGAAGAAGAGATTATCTAAACCATCCTGTATTGGTTTCTGAATGACTTTGCAGTACCTTGGTAAGAGAAGTTTTTTATTTAAATGTGTATTTTACTTTTTACACACTGTTTTTCACTGTTTGTTGGAAGGAAGAGCTTGTAGACAAGAATATTTAATTTATATTTTGTTGTTTTACCTTTAATTTTCATTGTTAGTTGTTAGAAAGGGATAGGTTTTAGACAGGCAAATTTTAGCCATCCAAAGGGGCTTAGTCAGCTATAAATTCACACAGACGGCAGAGAGGACAATCCAGACTTTATGTAAACAATCCTGTCTTGGTTTGTGATTTATTGATCTTTACTTTTAAAAAGAGGTACAACTGCTACAGTTATGTATTGCCTAGACATAGTAAGGTCATGCTGAGTCTATTTATGGTGGCTGCCAAAAAAGCAATTACTAGAAAATGGAAATCAGAGTCTAAGCCAACTTTAGTAGAAGTAGTGAATATAGCAACAGAGATAAAACAACTGGAATTGGGATATTTAGAAAAGCATAGGAGCAAGGTACATAGAAAAAATGGGAATTGTGTAACTGTGACAATAAGACAACAATGGAACATATAACAGTTGTTGTATAGACTGTCAAAGTCAAACACTGATGACCTAGAGGAATTAATACATTTCTTGTATGAAACACAAAAAGAAAGAATAATAGTGATTGGAGACTTAAATTTACCAGAAATTGACTGGAATAATACTGATTCAACAACATTAGTAAGGAAACTATTCACAACGTGTGTTCAGGAGCAGTTGCTTCAGACTGTAAAAAAACTACCAGGGAATGGAACATGCTAGACATTTTGTGTTCTAAAGAAACGACTGTTACTGTTATTGAGCTTTACTTCCATTGATGTGCAGTGATCGTCCAGTTATAAAGGTAAATTTTTTGCTAGATAACTCTGCCAAACTTAAATCTAAAACCAGTGGACAGAAGATTAATGAGATTATAAGGAAACAAAACAGTCACTATGTAAAATTAATTGAAATGATGCGTTCAGTGGAAAAGCTGCAGAAGGACTATAAAAAGTTGTGAAAGAAAAATTGTTTGAATGCAAAAAAAAAAAAAAAACAAATGTGTAACATCAAGATCTAGGCACACAATGTCAGGAGGATATACTACCGTAACAGCAAGATACCAGATTAAGGTGAGAGACATAAAATATAAGAAATGAAAAAGAGGTCAAACTACAACTTTGAAAACTGAAATAAATGAGCTGGACAGACAAATAAAAGATAGTGTGAGACAACATCAAGAAAAAAATGGTAAAAAAATGTATATAAAGATATTGAGCATAATAGGAAACTGTCTTATAAATACATAAGATGCGGAAGGGGTAAAGACATACAAAACTGATAAATTGTGTATAGATTCTAAAATTTATTCACCGATACAACAGATTATAGATTTGTTTACAAAGTCTTATGCAAAGCAGTTTGGCTCTACAGAGGCGGGGGGGAGGTGGTGGTGATAAGTTGTCCTAGTGACATTCAAGTAACCTCAGATACTGAAATCAAATTAGATTGTATTGAAAAAGAATTTTGCAAACTGGATCTACAGCAAGCACAGAGTTGAGACAGACTTAGTAATAGTGACCTGAGAACACTTCAACAAGAACCTAAAGTGCCATTATATCTATTATTTACTAGGTCATATAAATATGGGGAGCCTACTAAACCTGGTTGACGACTTCAAGACAGTCACCAAGGCCATAGATGATGGAAAGATGGTTCACACAGCCTACCTTGACCTCGCCAAGGCTTTCGATACCATTCCCCACTCGGATATTACAGAAAAACTAACCAGCCTGAATATAAACCTCTACATCACGAGATGGGTTGCCAACTGGCTTACAGACAGAACTCAGACGGTAAGAATAGCGGGCTCCAGGTCTGACTCTAAACCAGTCACAAGTGATGTCCCGCAAGGCTCGGTCCTGGAACCCCTACTGTTCAGCATATACTTCTCAGAAGTACAGACAAACACAGGAGGACTGTGGCTAACCAAGTCTGCCGATGATTGCAAACTGGGACCCATAATTGACTCTCCGGCTGACACGGACATCCTCCAAAAGGGCCTTACTGAGACGGACACCTGGTATCAAAGTCATAGCCTCAAGCTAAATGCCAAAAAATGCATAGTCATCCTGTTTGGGGAAAAACAAAACACCCACAAATTACCACATAGGTGGCAGCCCCCTTAATACAGAAGAGGTAATAAGAGATCTGGGGACTCAAGTAGATAGTAATCTCTCCTTTGACAATCATATTGCCAAAGTAGTTAGGAAATCCTTCTGTGTGGCCCATCTAATTACTAAAGGGTTCGCATCTAGAAATAAAGAGGTTATAGTGCCCTTCTACTCGTCACTCATTAGTCTCATTATAGGGTACAATGCCCCATTTGGGATGTACCTCACAAGACACTTCCAACAGCTGGAAAGACCACAAAAGTACCTCACCAAGAGGATTACTGGCCTGAAACATATGTCTTATGCAGCCCGACTGAAAAAACTCCAGCTGTACTCAGTTGCATATCTCTTACTCAGAGGTGATCTCTGCCTGACTTACAAAGCCATGTCCAACTCAGAATTGATGGACATGCTCCACCTAAAGAAATCTAAGTCACTGCGAGCCACTCGGTCTAGTGAGCTAAACCTCGCCACAACAATAAATAGAACATGCTGGAGGGATAGATTCCTGTCACAGAGACTTCCCATGCTTTGGAACAAAATTCCGAACTACGTCAGGCAGAGCCCCTCACTAACACTCTTCAAGAAAAACCTTGACAAGTGGATGGGTAACAGAAAATACACCCCTGGGATCACCTCATTGGCTCTGCTTGACAGAGGATCAGTTAATTAATCAATGGGGCGGCGAAAGCTGACATACTCTGGCTAGTCTTACAAATGCCCTCTGGCAGATAGCCTAGTACCTACCTATGAGCCTATGAGATTCTTCAACATTGGAGATGTACACTTATTAAACCTGTCTTTAAGGAAAATGGAAGTAGGACAAACTCAGAGACATAAAGACCCTTAAGTCTACTTCCATGTTGTGGAAAGCTAATGGAGAAGGTAATATTGAATATGTTATTGCCAGAAATGGAAAGGTTGGGACTTGAAACCATGTATCAGCAAGCATATGTTGAAAATACGATCTATTACCACTTGTAACATGATCTTCTATAACAATGTGATAATGGCTATGAATGAAAATGTTTACTGTGATGTAATTTATATAGATTTCACTTCAGCATTTGACAGGGTCGTACACAAAACACCGTTCAGTAAATTAGAGCAACTAGATATTGATGTACTTTTGATAAGATGGATAGCTGCATGCCTGACAAAATAGGACATGGCAGTTTTCATACAGCAACTTGATAGATGAAATTCTTGGTACAGTGAGTGCGTCACACAGGGCCCTATCTTTTACCCAAACTTATTTAGATTGTGTCATTCAGATCTGTCTTTTTCATCTGAGGTGTTCTACAGTCTGTATGCATATAACTTGAAATTGGGTAAACTGATTACATGTAACCAATCAGGAATCCAGCCAGGCCACCTGGAATGTCTGACCATACTAGCCGAAACTTGCTTTAGCTTCCGTAAGCAGAATGGAGGAAAAAGCTTTGGTAAAACTTCCTAACTAAATAATAGTTGAATAAAAAAATGCTCCTCCGATGAAATTAACAATAGCTTTATTTAATCAATAAAATAAAACCAAAAAATTAATCAATTTTCTCCCTAGTGAGCCAGACTTCATCAAAGTTTGTTAAATTACAACTCCATCTTCATTTTATAATATAAAAAAGTCAGTCAGATTACATCAGTTAAGTTGCAGCTAATTGAAACCTTGGTCTCTTAAAGGAAACTGCCATTAAAATGTTAAAAACTTAATGTATCAAAATGTAACATAATTATTTAGTTGCAATTCAAGCCTTTAAACCATCATACCAGGTCATATAAGAATGTAGAAGTGTGGGGTAACAACAAGGAAACTTCTTTGTTATATAAAACAGTCTGAAATATAAAATACAAATATATATGAACATATGTATAAAATATATCTGATTTCAGCAGAATAAAACATAACAAATAAACAGTTACAATTCAGGTTCTGTCTTACAAGAATACACACTCAAATTTGTAATTGAAAATATATATATTTTTTTCTTCTAAAATCAGCTTAAATTAATAGCCCTGTCTTTGAGAATGCTTATAATAGATAGAGTCATTCAGACCGGGGGGCATTATTTTAATCTAAGTTGAAACATTAATTCTTTCATTTCTAGCTTAATGTCAGCATCACTCTCTCTTACAGCCTTAAAGATTCTGTCAGTAATAAAAAAATCTGAATATTTTAAAATTAGAACAAGATACTGAGTGTTTATACAGGACATTACTATAGTTCTGTTTTTTTTTTTTAATATTGTAAAAGTGTTTCCTCATGCGTTCCTTCAATTTACGGATAGATGTTCTTCGTGTTTCACTGTTGCAGTCATCACATTTGGGTTATCCTTGGCAGGGTAGCCCTCAGTCAGCCCGGATACCAGAGGTTTAGTATTTCTGTGTCGGTCGCCGTCGATCCAGGACTAGCGTCAGGTTGTCAGTATAAAATAAGGCAGCCGACTCCATTACATTAGTCTTTCTTGCCGAGGAGCCCGAAGCAGAAGCAGTTTGCACGAGTGCCGGTCAGCCGCTACCTGAATTTTCTTTTTTTGAATTGAAGTTGAAGTCTTCTAAAGCTAAGTACCCCGTTGGGGATTCTTTCTTCTTGCTCTAACTGATGTCAGAAAAAGTTAACAATTGTCTCGCCTGTGGAAAGCAAATACCACACCGGGACTTTCATTCTTAGTGCGTCACTTGCTTAGGCCCATACCACAACGTCCCCTGCTGTTGCTTTTGTGCTTTGTTCAACTCCAGAACTATACGTCATCGGGCCCTTATTGTAGCTAGATATTTTCACGCTCAGTCCTCTAATTCCGATATGGCTTCAGTAAGCCTTTCAACAGCAGATCTTCCCCCAAACCAGTGGGCAGAGGCCAAAAAGCAAGTCCTTTCCCTGCTCTCTATGAGGGCAATAGTTCCTGCAGAACAGATAGGCCAAGGTTTCTACTCCAGACTCTTCTTGGTACCCAGAAAAGAGGGCACCTGGTGCCCCACCCTCGATCTATCCATTCTAAACACCTTTCTGGTGATGCCAAAATTCTCACCCTCCAGCAACTACTACCTGTGCGCTCCAAGGATGCTTGGTTAGCCATCCAAGACCAAAAAGAGGCCTACCTAAATATCCCAATCAGGGAATCATGCAGGAAATATCTACGTTTCAGGGCAGTATCACTGCACTTTCAGTTCTCTGAGCTTCCCTTTGGTTTATCCACTGCTCCCAGAGTTTTCACAAAATGTCTGGCTCCCGCCATTGCTTTTTGCAGGCAAAGAAATATTCAGATTTACCCATACTTAGATGACTACCTAATTTAGGCAGACAGGAAAAGCTGCTCAAGCACCTGACCTTTGTAAAGGACCTACTGACCTCCCTAGAGTATACTATCAACGAAAAGAAATCCAAACTAGTACCCACACAAAAAATTATATTCCTGGGAGCAAGCCTGGACACAACATCCCAGATGGCATTCCTTACACCAGAAAAGCAAACCTACCTGACAGCCTGTTTCGCTCAACTAGCCACCAGACCTGAGTTATCCGCAAGGAAAATCCTGCAAGCTCTGGGGTTCATGGCTTCTTGCATGCTACTCATTCCATATGCCAGAATGTATATGAGGAAATTACATTGGTACCTAAAAAGCCTTTGGTGTCAACACTGTCAAGACCTGGAAACTCTTATACCAATGATACCTTGTTTAAGAAAAGATTTTCTTTGGTGGGTAGCAGCATGCCGCCACAAGGGACTACCCTTCTCACAACCCCACGCCACCTAGACCCTCACCACAGACGCATCAGACTATGCCTGGGGTGCACACCTGGACGGCAGGTGCATACAGGGCCAATGGAGCCCACATCAAATGCATCTGCACATCAACCAAAAATAGATGTTAGCTGTCCAGCATGCACTGACAGCTTTCAGACCCCTCCTCTCCCTGGGTGCTCTACTGATTAAAAAAAGACAACACCACTGTGATGTGGTATATCAGTAAGCAGGGAGGGACTCGTACCCCCTGTGCAGGCTCTCCATGACCCTTTGGCATGGCCTCAGCCATGCAACTGCACCTGTTAGCCCAATTCCTGCCAAGCTCTCTAAAATCTCTGTTGTACAACTTAAGCAGAAATCTTCTGGACCCACACGAGTGGCAGCTAGACCAAAGAACCTTCACCCTTGTAATTCAGACATGGGGCACCTCGAAAGTTGACCTCTTTGCTTCCCACTCCGACCATCAGCTCAGCAAGTTCTGCACCAAGGAGCCTCACTGCAAGGCCTGGAAAGTGGATGCTCTATCCTTCCAGTGAGACAACCTCTCGGTCTGTGCATTTTCCCCACTACCGCTCATTACAAGGGTACTGCTCAAAATAAGGAAGGAAAAACAGAGGACAGTCCTAATTGCCCCAGACTGGCCATGCCAGCACCGGTACCCACTGCTGCGCAGCCTGTCACCTTTGCCACATGGCATCTCCCTCAGATCCCAGCACTCCTGACCCAGAGGGAAGGACACTTCATGCATCCCCAATTGCAGACCCTCAATCTGGCAGCCTGGCTTATTCCCTGACCACTGCACAAGCTGCCAATCTCAGCAAACAGGTTCTAGATGTTGTACGTGAGGCCAGACGCCCTAGCAGTAGAAAGTCTTATGCTGACAAATGGAAAAGGTTTTGCACCTGGATCCAGGCTAAGGGAGCTGGGACTGCACAGCCCTCCCTGCCTCTCATCCTGGATTACCTTGCTGACCTACTACACAGGAGTCTATCCTTTTCTTCTATTAAAATTCATGCCTCTGCTATCTCTGCTCATTTCAGCACAGAGCCACCATTTTTCTCACACCCTCTCAGCAAACAGTTCCTAAAAGGGGCTAACAATTTGAGGCCACGCAGAAGAGCACCTGCTCCAGCTTGGGACCTAAACTTTGTGTTGGAAAAGCTCACCCTGCCCCCCTTTTAATCAGCAGCTTCAGCAGAGTTAAAGTTTCTCTCATGGAAGACAGCCTTGCTTCTGGCCATCACTTCAGCAAGAAGAGTATCCAAGCTACAAGCACTAATGGCTGTTCAGTGATGGCTCTCAACCAATCCATTCATTTGCCCACCTTTTTCCCTAACCCACAAAACAAGGGGGAAAGGATACTGCACTCTCTAGATGTGCACAGACAGCTCAGATTCTATCTAGACAGGACTAAATCATTTAGAAAGACTGATCAGTTGTTAGTCAGCTTTGCTACAGGAACAGAGGGCAAAGCCATATCCAAACAAACCATTTCCAAATGGTTAACACACTGCATCCATTTTTGCTACAAGCAACATGGGAAACCTCCCCCTAAGGGGGTCAGGGCACATTCTACCAGAGCAACCTCCACCTCTGCAGCTTTCCTCAGAGGGGTCCCCACCAGGGACATCCTGGAGACTGCAACATGGACATCAGTTCATACATTCACCAAGCATTACCACCTGCCTATCTTCTCCAAATACAGGGCAGGCTTTGCCACCGCAGTCTTGCAGGGCATCCTAGCCAGCCCACAGTCTTCTTGACTGCCTCCACCCTTTTCTTCAGCTTTGAGAACCATCCCAAATGTGATGACTGCAACAGTAAAACATGAAGAACATAGTACAGTTGTGTACACTTACCATAAATGTAGATGTTAGAGTGTATTCACTGTTGCAGTCCTGGTTTCCCTCCCTCCATCCCCCTTGTGTCTCTCTCTCTCTCTCCTTACAAGGAACTTTTGGTGTTTACTTTCTACTGGTGGTGTTTTTCCACCATAACCTAGCTCCCTCTTGGGGGCTTCTGACAGGGCAAGAAAAACTGATGTAATGGCATCGGCTGCCTTATTTTATACTACTGACGACCTGACGTCAGTCCTGAAGCGACGGCAAGCTACGCAAAAATACTAAGCCTCTGTTATTTGGGCCGACTGAGGGCTACCGTGGCAGGGACAACCCAAATGTGATGACTGCAACAGTGAATACACTCTAACATCTACATTTATGGTAAGTGTACACAACTGTACTTTTTCCCTACATAAAATGCCGTGCAGTTTTCACAACTAGTTACATAAATCATCTGAACTGCGTCACAGTCACATCTGTCTGGACAGGGTAGTGCTCGAGGGTAATTCTCAGTAGCTAAATAAAGACCCGCATGTACATATCTACATAGTTTGCATCTCCCAGATTTGGACATACGATGGACTCGGATAATAGTAAAATTATTAATGTTCCATTTCATTAAATTCTTAATTTTAGAGCCTTTGCTAAAAACTACCGTAGGTTGTCCCCCGAATAAAACCTTAATCTCATTAGAAAAAATAGAATCCCATAATTGTTTGAACATGCTCACATATGTAGTTATTTCCTGGTTAAAGGGAATCACAAAAGGTACCAGCCTGTCTTTACTGTTTGTTATTCCAAGAATAGAGGTACCATTGTCAGATAAAGAATTAGGAGTTGGTTCATTCAATAAGGCAGCAAACGTAGTTGCCCTACCTTTAAAAACTTCATCTTTTACTGATGCCAGCAATTAGCCAGGGTAGCCTGTATCCTTAAGCATGTTCATTAAATAAATAATTTCTCTTTCGAAGTCGCTGCCATTACTTAGTAATCTAGACAGTCTTACCATTTGCACCTTTACTATTCCCTTCTTCTGATGAAAGGGATGACAGCTGTAGAAATGTAAATATGAATTGGAAAAGTTCTTTTTTGTATAAATATTAGATGTGAATTTATTTGAATTCCTATCTTTTTACAACATCACATCTAAGCAGATGATCTGGTCATTATCTAAATGAAAAGTCAATCTAAAGAATCCTTAGTACTCTCCAGATAGTTAATGAATAATTTCAGTTCTTCGACAGTACCCTTCCATAGAATGAGAATATCATCCAGGAATCTAAAATAATTGTGAATCAAGGGATAAAATTCAGAATTAAAGACATGATGCCTTTCTCATTCAGCTAAAACCCCATTGGTATAGATGGGAGCACAAGCTGCCCCCATTGCAACCCCTGAAATCTAGTGGAAATATTCACCTTCAAAAAATATGAACTTTTTGGTCAGGACTGTTTCTAGAAGGGTTTGAATTACTTGAATCGTTCATTGAAAAACCTTCCTGCTGAATGAGAAAAATTGTAAATAATTACTGGCCTTCTAAAAGGAGGATAACAATAAACAGATTAACCTCATTTATGATGAAGAACAGCAAACGCCCAAAATATTGCACTGACCTCATGTTTTCTAAGAGGTGCCAAGAGTCTTTTAAAATGTAGTGATGCTTATCTGTACATTTTTTGCATAGATTATCAATACATTTCTCTAGAGGGTCTATCTTTGACGCCTTCTCATCAACAGTGGATCTAAACAGGGGGGGATGTGTTGGTTCTTGTGAATTTTGGGTTTCCCAAAGAATGCAAGGACCAAAGGTTTAGGTACCATTAAATAGTCAAAAGTATTTTTGTCAGTGGCCCTTAAATAAATAAATCATCTAATTCCAAATCTATTTTATTATAAGCAATATTAATTTCATTCTTGGATGATACCCTCTTGTATGTAATTTCATCAGAGAATAACTTGAACATCTTTAGGGAATAGTCATATCAGTTCATAATAACAATACCTCCTCCCTTGTCTGGTTTCATAATTCTTAAACTTCTGTCTGTTCTTATAAACTTCAAAAATTGTCTTTTGTCTTTTGTTAAATTGTGGGGAAACTTATCTTTAACTTTATATAATTGTCTAAAACTGTTTTGACAAACTCTTTTGAAAACCAGGACAGCTGGGCTAACAGGAAGTAAAAATGTACTATTTCTTGCATAAAGTCCCTGATGTTGGAAAAGAACAGCCTTAAAGTCAACTGTATAGTATACAATTTTAGTTGGATTAAAATGTTTGCAATATCAGTTTTAAAATTTGGATTAAAATAAAAACCTCTCTTAAAAATAGAAATAGTGACATTAGTCAGTATAAATTTAGACATATTAAATATTTTATAATCAATGTCCGTAAAATGTACATTAAAGCCAGTCGTGAAGGGTTGAAACTAAAATCTCTTCCCCCTACCCCACACTTATTATGGAAACAGCTGCTTTGGTATATTGGCAGCCTAGAAGGACTTTAATGCCCTTGCTTGAAATATTTGTATGTATGTATGTATGCATGTATCATTTTGAATTTTGGGCACCATCTCATACAGGTTTACGAAAGAAAGAGCTAGAACAGGACTCCAGGCATTTTCTCTCTTTGGCACTAGGAAATTCCTTGAATAAAACTGCTTCCTAAACTGGGAAGGAGGAACTAGATGTTCTTCATCTCACATTGCTGCAGTCCTTACTTATGGGTAGTCCGCTGTCCTCGGTCGGCCCGAATACCAAAGTATTAGGCTGACGTCGGTCATGGGCGCACAGCCCTGACATCAGAGCGTCCGGGTATAAAAGCGCATGACCGACGTCATTTCCTCAGTCTTTTTTGCCGCATGGTCCGATGCAGAAGCAGCGTTGCAAGTGCCGTTCGGCTTTCTGAAATTTTTCATTTTCGGAGTTTCAGACCAATACCAAGTTGGGCTAAGTACCCCGTTGGGGAACATTTTTGTTTTTTCTTGCCTCAGTTATTTACCGGATGTCAGAAAAAGTGAATAATTGTATTTCTTGTGGGAAGCAGATACCGCATAGGGATTACCACTCGCTTTGTATTCCTTGCTTGGGACCGGAGCACGACGTAGTTGGGTGTCGGTTTTGTGCTAGGTTTAATAAGCGCACTATTAAGAGAAGGTTAGATTGCGCTAGGTTAGTCTTTGGCAAGCGGTGTAATTATACTATGCCGTCGGATCCTCCGCCTTAAAGAAGCGTAAGGACAAATCTGTAAAGCCTAGGCAGGATGATTCGTCTGTTTCGGACGCCGGTCCTTTAGAGACTACAGTGGAACAGGTGGATCCGGCTGAAGTTTCTGTTGAGTCTCAGGGGGAAACCTTGCTTTTACAGGATGTGGCCTCACAGGAGTCAGGTCAGGCTGAAGGGGCCTCTCAGGTTACTATTCTCCCTTCTATGCCTAAGGGGGTTAGGCCTTCTGCTACTGTTTCTAGGGCTCCTTCTAAGGGCAGGTCTGTTTTGCCTTCTTCTGGTGTTAGTTCTGGTTCTTCAGGGTCTGTGCCTAAGAAGCATATGTTTAAAATGGCAGAAGATTTGATTACTTTAATCAGAGGATGTTCTTCATCTCACATTGCTGCAGTCCTACACTTGGGTAGTCCGCTGTCCTCGGTCGGCCCGAATATCAAAGTATAAGGCTGACGTCGGTCAAGGCGCATTAGACTGACATCAGGACGTCAGGGTACAAATGCGCATGACCGACGTCATATCCTCAGTCTTTTTTGCCGCATGGTCCGATGCAGAAGCAGTTGCAAGTGCCGTTTCGGCGTTCTGAAATTTTTCAATTCGGAGTTTCAGACCGAGTCAAAGTTGGCTAAGTACCCGTTGGGAATATTTTAGTTTTTCTTGCCTCAGTGGTTTACCGGATGTCAGAAAAAGTGAATAACTGTATTTCTTGTGGGAAACAGATACCGCATAGAGATTATCATACTTTGTGTATTCCTTGTTTAGGGCCTGAGCACGACGTTGTTGGGTGTCGCTTTTGTGCTAGGTTCAATAAGCGCACTATTGAAGAAGGTTAGATTGTGCCAGGTTAGTCTTCGGAAGCGGTGAATTATAATATGCCGTCGGATGCTCCAACGCCCGCTTCTTCGAAGAAGCGCAAAGACAAAGCAGCTAAGCCCAGGCAAGAAGAGTCGTCCGTACCGGACGCCGGTTCTTTAGAGGTGTCGGTGGAACCGGGGGTTCCGCCGGAGGTTTCTCTGGAGTCCCAGGGGGAGACTTTGTTATTGCAGGATGTGGCCTCCCAGGAGGCAGGTCAGGCTGAAGGGGCTTCTCAGGTTACTGTACTCCCCTCCCTTCCTAGGGTGGTTAGGCCCTCCTTCTGTTTCCAAGGCTTCTCCCAGAGGCAGGCCAGGTTTAGCTTCTGTTGGTGTCACTCCTAGTTCTTCAGGATCTGTGCCCAAGAAGCACATGCTTAAATGGCAGAAAGATTTGATTACTTTGATTAGAGGTTCTTTGCCCCTCCTGATAAGAGACCTAGGTGGAACCTGAGTTGGGGAAGTTTTGAGCAGGCTTCGGATGTTTCAGAGTCTTGACTGAAGACTTGCAGGAGTATTCTTTCGAAGAGATTCTTCCTCTTTACAACTAAAACTTTGTCCTTGGAAGGATCTCTATAATCACATGTTTCCTTCATTTAGCCAAGTTATGAGTAAGCATCGTCCAAATAGTACATATGTTCCACAACTGAACCCGACTATAGAGGTATTTGGGAATGTAGTGGAAGATGAAATATATAGAAGTCATCAAGAGAATAAACCATCCAAACATGGACGTAATTTAAACTATAAACAAAGGCAAGCTTTGAATTCATTGAGAAATGACAGGTCTATTGTAATAAGACCAGCAGATAAAGGAGGACCGGTTGTCGTTATGGACTATACTTACTATGCAAATAAAATGTTTCAGATGCTTGAAGATACAACTACATATACAAAAGTAACTAAGGCTAATTTAAATAACATGGTCTTTAGTGTTTACAATACCCTAGATGACCTGGTACTATGCATGACATAACACAAGAGCTGTATGGATACCTAAAGGTGAACAATCCCACTATACCGATCATACAGGGACTTCCTAAAGTCCATAAGAACAGCAGAGACCCACCATTTAGACCTATTGTTGCAGGTCAAGGGTGGGTAACAGAACTATCTATTTATCTAGAGTGTACTTAGACCGTTAGTTAATGGTAATAAGAAGATCCTGAAAGATAGTAAGCAATTTCTTTTAGACCTATATTCTCAAACTCACTCATTGGATCTGAACCAACATTTTTCTTTGTGACACTTGATGTGGTTAGCTTATTCACAGTGATTCCCAATGGCAGGAATAAGACTGATCACTGAATATTTGAAAGCACATTCAGACTTCACTGATAGAAAGATTGACCTTGTGACCCTGCTATTAGAGACTGTATTAACTAATAATGTCTTTGCATTTGAAGAAGTCATTTACTTACAGAAGGATGGCGTCTATGGGCACATCATGTGCAAATAGCTACGCCAACCTAGTCATGGCCAGATGGGAAGATATTTTCTCTTCAATAATCTATCATTTATAGAACATGCTGCAATGTACTGTCGTTTGTGGCGACCTTTTTATATGGCTTGGAGATGAACCCTCCTATTAAATTTTGTTTCTTATTTGGACAATACCACGGACTTCTTAAAATTTACTGCAAACTTCTCAGTTAGCAATCTTCCATTTTTGGATGTGGAAGTATTTAGAATGACCAATGGTATGATCAACACAACTATTTATAGGAAAGATTGCCAAAGAAACAATATATTACATAGACAAAGTATGCATCGCCATGTATTTCAAAACGTCCTTAAAGGACAATTTATGAGGTATCTAGATTGAATCCACAACAAGAAACTTATGTTTCAGGAATAGAGGACATGAAGGAGAGATTTCTGGAGAGGTTACAAAGAAAAAGAAATATTAGACACTATTAACACAGTGGAGACCTTAAGAACAAGTACTCAAACCATATTTTATGGCACATGAAGTTGCTTTTCTGAGGCTGCTTTACAGGATGTGGCCTCACAGGAGTCAGGTCAGGCTAAAGGGCCTCTCAGGTTACTATTCTCTTTGCCTAATAGCCTTCTGCTACTGTTTCTAGGGCTCCTCTAAGGCAGGTCTGTTTTGCCTTCTTCTGGTGTAGTTCTGGTTCTTCAGGTGTGCCTAAGAAGCATATGTTTAAATGGCTGAAGATTTGATTTCTTTAATCAGGGGATGTTCTTCATCTCACATTGCTGCAGTCCTTACACTTGGGTAGTCCGCTGTCCTGTCAATATCAAAGTATAAGGCTGGCGTGGTCAAGCGTTGACTGACATCAGGACGTCAGGGTACAAATGCGCATGACCAGTCATATCCTCAGTCTTTTGCGCATGGTCCGATGCAGAAGCAGCAAGTGCTGTCGTTTAAATTTGGAGTTTCAGACCGAGTCAAAGTTGGCTAAGTACTGGAATATTTTAGTTTTTCTTGCCTCAGTGGTTACGGATGTCAGAAAAAGTGAATAACTGTATTCTTGTGGGAAACAGATACCGATAGAGATTATCATACTTTGTGTATTCCTTGTTTAGGGCCTGAGCACGACGTTGTGTTCGCTTGTGCTAGTTCAATAAGCGACTTTGCAAGTTAGATTCCAGGTTATCTTAAGGTAATTATAAATGCCGGATCTCAACGCCGTTCAGAAGTAAAGACAAAGCAGCTAAGCCATAAAAGAGTCCTCAGACCCGGTTCTTAAGTGTCGTGGAACCGGGTTCCCCGAGGTTTCCTGGAGTCCCAGGGAGACTTTTATTCAGGATATGGCCTCCAGGAGGAGGTCAGGCTGAACGGGCTTCTAGGTTAAGTACTAGCATCCTTCCTAGTGAGTTAGGCCCTTCCTTCTGTTTCAAGGTTCTCCAGAGGCAGGCCAGGTTTAGCATTCTGTTGGTGCAAACTCCTAGTTCTTCAGGATTGTGCCCAAGAAGCACATGCTTAAAATGGCAGAGATTTGATGTACTTTGATTAGAGGTTCTTTGCCCCTCCTTGATAAGAGCTCTAGAGGTGGAACCTGAGTTGGGAGTTTTGAGCAGCTTGATGTTTCAGAGATCTTGGCTGAAGACTTGCTTAGGAGAATATTCTTATTGGTTCTGCCTTATGGGCTGGGTCATCTGATTCAACATCATGCATTCTCCTCCTGAGGATTTTTCTTTTCAGAGACTCTTCATTCCATGAGGGAACATTTTAATGGGAAGGTCAGGACTTCTCTGATTCCAGGAAAAGGCTTAGGAATTTTGTTTTTACCCCAGCATAGGCCTTGGCTATACCTCCTGTTCTGGATGTTTGGAAGATGTATTTGCAGAGGCTTTCTAATCCTGATTCTTTGCCTCCTGCTCCTGTTAAACCGGATAGGTATTACAGGGTGCCTGAAGCTCATAAGTATCTTTTAAGAGTCCTAGGGACCCAGAAACTGTTAGTCAGGGGCCTAAGGGTGTCAAGGCTTCTGGTGAAAATCCGTTCCTCCAGATAAAGAGGCCAGGGCTTTGGATAGATGGGGAAAGAAGGTCTATACTTCTTCCCCCTAGCTATGAGGGCTTTGAATTGCCAGTTTCACATGTTGAAATACCAAAACTATCTACTTTCTCAATTGAAGTCTAAGGTAGATGCTCTGGAAGGTATTGAGTGTAAGGAATTACAGATTTGGTACATGTTTCTGAACAGGTGGGTAAGCATTCTTTGCAATGTGGTTTTGATGCTGTACAGGCCTGTCCTAGGGTGGCTGCCACTGTCTGTTCTTAGGCACGCCTGGCTGAGGGATCAGAATTTATCTGACCATGTTAAGACAAATTTTAGATGCTCCTTACAGTCTGATGTGTTGTTTGGTTCTCCTGTGGAAGCAGTCTTAAAGAAAATGGAAGACAAGGCTAAGTCTATGAGACTGTTAAAGATTTTTGCAGGTTCAGCCTCCAAAGTTTAGTAGGAATTGGCCTACCAAGGGGTGGTATCCTTCTTATGATTCCCAGTCTAGGGGTAGATCTACGTGGTAGGCAGGCTCAGGGCTCTTTCAGGCCTAGAACAGGGAGTTCACCTGCACAGTCTTGTGAGGGCAGGGGTCAGTCCTTTAAACAGGCCCAATGACCTACCTTTTCAGCTGCCAGAGCCTTCGTGCAGCACCTTGGGAGGAAGGTTGGCACTTTTCAAGAAAATTGGAGTTTAATTACCCAAGACAGATGGGTATTGGATATCATACACCAAGGTTACAGGTTTTATTTCCATACCTTGCCTCCTTTCAAAGGCATGCCAGACGTTCCCTCAGCAAAGAATAGAGGCTCACAGACAATTTCTCTGCTACTTCAAATAGGCCTACACGTCCTCTGCCAGAAGTGGGCCTAGGATTTTATTCTGCCTGTTCCTAGTACCAAAGAAGTTAAACGAAGACCAATTTTGGATTACATCCTCAAACTATTGGACATTCCCAAGTTAAAATTTACGTAAGAGCTTTCCCCTGCTGGGCTAAGATCCTTGGATGGTAATTTTGCCATCTCAAGAGACTTGCTTAATGTTCCTATCAATAATGCAGATTGTAGGCATTTCATATATTCAATTTTCATAAAAATAATCTTGCACTCATTTGTTAATACTGTTTAAACGTTCAAGAACTCTGGGCTCATGGATTTCTTATGGCTAAAATACTTCCATTTCCCCTTTCCCTTGATTCCTTCCATATTTTCCGTTCGCATAAGGAAGACACAATTCTATATTTAAATTTGGGATCATGGATACAGTTGCAATAATGTTGCTTAAGTCAGTTCTTATTCCCACATTGCAGTCTAGTACCATTTAAGAATTGTCGTTCTTGGGTTTGACTGTTGTAAACATTCTTCCAGATGGCCTTTTGGACAATCAAGAATCTTAAATTCCAATCAATTGTCTCATCAGTCAGGCTGACTGCAAGGACAGTCCTTCAAGCCTTGGGGTTCATGGCATCGTATTCTGGTGCTTCCAATGCCAAACTGCTTTTAGGAAGCACAATGGTATCTCAATATGTATGGACACAGCACTGCCAGGATATGGACACTGTCTTGATTACCTTGCATTCAAGGAATTTCGTGGTGGGCTCAGGAATGTCTTTAAACAAGGACTCTTTGACCCGTCCAGAGTCAGAAATTCTAATTCGAAACCAGTTAAGCTTGTGAGCTCATCTAAATGGAATAAGTGATACAAGCTTTCCAGACTACAACATCTACATATCAACTTGAAGGAGATGTTAGCAGTCCAATTTGCATTAATAGCTTTCAAGGATTTACTTATTCCAGGGCAGGTGTTGATTCTAACAGACAACATAACTGTCATGTGGTACATCAACAAGGACATTTCTTATCCTAGGGCAAGCAATGATTTTGTGAAGACCTAAGTTTACAGTAAATCTTGGCAAGGTTTTCTCAATTGTAAAATCCTTAGCAGATGTTTGGGCAGATTTTTAGGGTATTTTTTTAGGGGAAAATTGGATTTCATGTATTTCAGAAATTGACATTGTCTTTTTAATATACATAGATTGTTCTTCACTGAACAAGACTTCGAACTTTTAAAATGGGTTTCATTTTACAGTAAAAGGGATGCTGTTTATAGAATTGAGCAACTTTGTGTTGGTTTTCAACCTCTGCCTCTCTCCCAAAGGTACTGTAAAGGTCTGACAGGACAAGCCAAAGATGATTTTAATAAACCAATTTCCCTAACACATGGATTTATTTGTTTGAATTTCTACTTTCATTGATCTCAGTGCCTTTTGGACTGAGTTTTACTAGTGTTTTAGCGTGAGTATCCTACCTCAACTAACAGCAGCTCTGAGTTTTGGATTTGTGCATCTTTAGGGAATAGTCATATCAGTTCATAATAACAATACCTCCTCCCTTGTCTGGTTTCATAATTCTTAAACTTCTGTCTGTTCTTATAAACTTCAAAAATTGTCTTTTGTCTTTTGTTAAATTGTGGGGAAACTTATCTTTAACTTTATATAATTGTCTAAAACTGTTTTGACAAACTCTTTTGAAAACCAGGACAGCTGGGCTAACAGGAAGTAAAAATGTACTATTTCTTGCATAAAGTCCCTGATGTTGGAAAAGAACAGCCTTAAAGTCAACTGTATAGTATACAATTTTAGTTGGATTAAAATGTTTGCAATATCAGTTTTAAAATTTGGATTAAAATAAAAACCTCTCTTAAAAATAGAAATAGTGACATTAGTCAGTATAAATTTAGACATATTAAATATTTTATAATCAATGTCCGTAAAATGTACATTAAAGCCAGTCGTGAAGGGTTGAAACTAAAATCTCTTCCCCCTACCCCACACTTATTATGGAAACAGCTGCTTTGGTATATTGGCAGCCTAGAAGGACTTTAATGCCCTTGCTTGAAATATTTGTATGTATGTATGTATGTATGTATGTATCATTTTGAATTTTGGGCACCATCTCATACAGGTTTACGAAAGAAAGAGCTAGAACAGGACTCCAGGCATTTTCTCTCTTTGGCACTAGGAAATTCCTTGAATAAAACTGCTTCCTAAACTGGGAAGGAGGAACTAGATGTTCTTCATCTCACATTGCTGCAGTCCTTACTTATGGGTAGTCCGCTGTCCTCGGTCGGCCCGAATACCAAAGTATTAGGCTGACGTCGGTCATGGGCGCACAGCCCTGACATCAGAGCGTCAGGGTATAAAGGCGCATGACCGACGTCATATCCTCAGTCTTTTTTGCCGCATGGTCCGATGCAGAAGCAGCGTTGCAAGTGCCGTTCGGCTTTCTGAAATTTTGTTTGAGTTTCAGACCAATACCAAGTTGGGCTAAGTACCCGTTGGGGAACATTTTTGTTTTTCTTGCCTCAGTTATTTACGGATGTCAGAAAAAGTGAATAATTGTATTTCTTGTGGGAAGCAGATACGCATAGGGATTACCACTGCTTTGTATTCCTTGCTTGGGACCGGAGCACGACGTAGTTGGGTGTCGGTTTTGTGCTAGGTTTAATAAGCGCGATTGCGCTAGGTTAGTCTTTGGCAAGCGGTGTAATTATACTATGCCGTCGGATCCTCCGACGCCCGCTTCCAGAAGCGAGACAAATCTGTAAAGCCTAGGCAGGATGATTCGTCCGTTTCGGACGCCGGTCCTTTAGAGACTACAGTGGAACAGGTGGATCCGGCTGAAGTTTCTGTTGAGTCTCAGGGGGAAACCTTGATTTTACAGGATGTGGCCTCACAGGAGTCAGGTCAGGCTGAAGGGGCCTCTCAGGTTACTATTCTCCCTTCTATGCCTAAGGGGGTTAGGCCTTCTGCTACTGTTTCTAGGGCTCCTTCTAAGGGCAGGTCTGTTTTGCCTTCTTCTGGTGTTAGTTCTGGTTCTTCAGGGTCTGTGCCTAAGAAGCATATGCTTAAAATGGCAGAAGATTTGATTACTTTAATTAGAGGTTCCATGCCCCCTCCTGATAAGAGGCCCAGGGTAGAGCCAGAGTTGGAAAGTTTGGAGCAGGCCTCAGATGATTCTGAGTCTTCTGCTGAAGACATTCAAGATTTTCCTCCTTATTCGGATTCTGATGCAGAGGATTCCACTCCTTCTGCTTCCCCTCCAGAGGATTTTTCTTTTTCAGAAACCTTACACTCTATGAGGGAACTTTTTAAGTGGGAAGGACAGGATTACTCAGATTCCAGAAAGAGGCTTAGGGAGTTCTTGTTTTTACCACAGCATAGACCCTTGGCTATACCTCCTGTTTTGGATGTGGTTCAGGATGTTTTTCCCCAAAACCCAAAAACCCCCCTGGGTACCCCAATTATTTTTGGGAGAAAAGGTTTTGGTAACGGCCAAAAAAATGGCCCTTTGCCCTTTTTAAAAAAATTTCCCCCACCCCACACCTGCTGTCTCAGGAGAACAGTCATTTGCTCAATGTCAAACTTCACTCTCTTCACCTAACAGCCTGGCATATTCTGTTTTAAACCCCGGAGGGTCTCAACTTCCACAGCAAGTTTTGAATGTTATTTTGGAAGCCAGAAGGCCTAGTACAAGGAAAGTGTACGCAGATAAATGGAAGAGATTTTTATTTTGGAGTGCAGCAAAGGAATTTGATGTTTCCAAGCCTAATTTAAGTGTGGCTCTTCAATATCTTACTGAGTTACTGGACAAAGGTTTGTCCTTCTCTTCTATTAAGGTTCATGCTGCAGCAATTTCTGCTCACTATGACTGTGACCCACCATTGTTTTCTCATCCTTTGTTCAAGCAATTTCTTAGAGGGGCAACGAATATAAGACCCCCACGTAGAGCTCCTACTCCTGCTTGGGATCTCAATTTTGTGTTGGAGAAACTCACTCTACAACCTTTTGAGCCTGCAGCTACTGCCAAGTTGAAATATTTATCATGGAAGACTGCTTTTTTGTTGGCCATTACCTCTGCAAGACGGGTTTCTGAATTACAGGCCCTTATGGCGGTTGAGCCTTTCTTAATTTTCCATAAGGATAGGGTATCTTTGCGTACTAATCCTTCCTTTATGCCTAAAGTGGTTTCTAGTGTGGCTTTAAACCAAACTATTCATTTGCCTACTTTTTATGCAGATCCCCAAAATAAAGGGGAAAAGATTTTGCACACTTTAGATGTACACAGGCAGTTGCGATATTATTTGAGCAGAACTAAAGGGTTCAGGCAGTCTCAGCAGTTATTTGTTTCTTTTGCTTTGAGTTCTCAGGGCAAGCCTGTGTCAAAACAAACTATTTCTAAGTGGATTGGGTTTTGCATTGCTTTCTGTTATTCCCATCATGGTAAGGAGATTCCAGCTGGGATTAGGCCTCATTCCACTAGGGCTACTGCCACTTCGACAGCCTTTTTAAGGGGGGTGGCAACTAAAGATATTTTGGAGGCAGCTACTTGGAGTTCAGTGCATACTTTCTCTAAGCATTATCACCTTCCACTTTATTCTAAATCTAGGGCTGGTTTTGCCACTGCTATTTTACAGGGCATTTTGGCAGCTGCTTTATAGTTTTGCCATCCTCCCTTACCTCTGCTTTGGGATTCTACCCAAGTGTAGGACTGCAGCAATGTGAGATGAAGAACATAGTACAGTTTTGTACCTACCATAAATGTAGATGTTCGAAGATCCACATTGCTGCAGTCCAATTTACCCTCCCTCCTTCCCCTCTGTAGTTAGAGGCGGTTGTGTGGGTTGGGTTGTAAATATTGTGTATATTGTATATATTGTACATATTATTAGTGCAAGGGTGGTTGGTTGGTGGTTTTGCTGTCTTTTGGTTTTGACCTTTCTTTTTAGGGTCTTCTGACATCTGGGGCAAGAAAAGACTGAGGATATGACGTTGGTCATGCGCATTTGTACCCTGACGTCCTGATGTCAGTCTAATGCGCCTTGACCGACGTCAGCCTTATACTTTGATATTCGGGCCGACCGAGGACAGCGGACTACCCAAGTGTAGGACTGCAGCAATGTGGATCTTCGAACATCTACATTTATGGTAGGTACAAAACTGTACTTTCCATGCCCCCTCCTGATAAGAGGCCCAGGGTAGAGCCAGAGTTGGAAAGTTTGGAGCAGGCCTCAGATGATTCTGAGTCTTCTGCTGAAGACATTCAAGTTTTTCCTCCTTATTCGGATTCCGATGCAGAGGATTCCACTCCTTCTGCTTCCCCTCCAGAGGATTTTTCTTTTTCAGAAACCTTACACTCTATGAGGGAACTTTTTAAGTGGGAAGGACAGGATTACTCAGATTCCAGAAAGAGGCTTAGGGAGTTCTTGTTTTTACCACAGCATAGACCCTTGGCTATACCTCCTGTTTTGGATGTGGTTCAGGATGTTTTTTCGGAGGCCTCATTTAATCCAGATTCTATGCCTCCTGCTCCAGTTAAACCGGATAGGTATTATAGGGTACCTGAGGCTCATAAATATCTATATAAGAGTCCTAGGGCGGACCCAGAAACTATTAGTCAGGGGCCTAAGGGTGTTAGGGCTTCTGTTGTAAAGAATCCGGTTCCTCTAGATAAGGAAGCTAGAGCTTTGGACAGATGGGGTAAGAAGGTGTATACCTCTTCTACTTTAGCAATGAGGGCTTTAAATTGCCAGTTTCATATGTTGAAATATCAGAATTTCCTCCTTTCTCAGCTAAAATCTAAAGTGGATGCTTTGGCAGAGGGCATAGAGTGTAAAGAATTGCAAGATTTGGTGCATGTTTCTGAACAGGTGGGGAAACATTCTTTGCAGTGTGGCTTTGATGCTTTACAGGCTTCTTCTAGGGTGGCTGCCACTGGTTCTGTTCTTCGTAGGCACGCCTGGCTTAAGGATCAGAATTTATCTGAGCATGTTAAATCTAGAATTCTGGATGCCCCTTTACAGTCTGAAGTTTTGTTTGGTCCCCCTGTGGAGTCTGTTTTGAAGAAAATGGAGGACAAGGCTAAGTCTATGCAGACTGTTAAAGATTTTTTGCAGGTGCAACCTCCTAAGTTTAGTAGAAATTGGCCTGCTAAGGGGTGGACATACCCTTCTTCTGATTCTCAGTCTAGGGGTAGATCTAGGCGTGGTAGGGGCAGAGCTCAGAGTACCTTCAGGCCAAGAACATGGAGTTCGCCTGCTCAATCTGCTGGTGAGGGTAGGGGCCAGTCCTTTCGTAAACAGGCCCAATGACCTGCATTTTCAGCTGCCAGATTCTTCTTGCCTGGCAGCTCCTTTGGGAGGAAAACTAGCTCTCTTCAAGCAAAACTGGCTTTTAATCACCCAGGACAAATGGGTGTTGAACATTATAAACAAAGGTTACAAGTTTTATTTCCATACATTGCCTCCTTTCAAAGGTATGCCAGACATTCCTCCTCGGCAAAGGATAGAGGCTCACAAACAGATTTCATTACTTCTTCACATGGGAGCTATACAGCCGGTCCCTCTGCCAGAAGTGGGCCTAGGATTTTATTCCCGCCTGTTTCTAGTACCAAAGAAAGGGAACACGTGGAGACCGATTTTGGATTTATCTCTCCTCAACACTTATTTGGACATTCCAAAGTTCAAAATGTTGACTTTACAACAACTTTTACGTCTGCTGGGAAAAGATCACTGGATGGTAACTCTGGATCTAAAAGAGGCTTATCTTCATGTTCCTATCAGGCCCAGTTGCAGGAAATATCTGTGTTTTCGGGCTGGAAATTTACATTATCAGTTCTCTGCATTGCCCTTTGGCTTATCTACTGTGCCCAGAGTGTTCACAAAGGTTCTGGCTCCAGTGATAGCCTTTTTCAGGATGGAAGGAATACAGATTTATCCTTATTTGGACGACTGCCTGATTATTGCACAAGACAAGGACAAGCTTCTTCAGCATCTACAGTATGTGATGGTAGTGTTAAGATGCCTAGGGTATTCTGTGAACGAAACAAAGTCCAGTCTAGTACCCTCTCAGGACATGTGCTTTCTGGGTGTGAGACTGAATACAGCTTCCCAGATGGCCTTTTTGACCCTGGACAAACAGAAAAGCCTTTCACTTTATTTCCATCAAATGTCTCTACAGTCCAGGCTGACTGCAAGGACAGTCCTTCAAGCCTTGGGGTTCATGGCATCTTGTATTCTGGTGCTTCCCAATGCCAAATTGCATATGAGGAAGCTTCAATGGTATCTCAAAAATGTATGGACACAACACTGCCAAGATCTAGACACTGTCATTCAGATAATACCTTGCATTCAGAAGGAATTTTTGACCCGACCAGAGGCGAGCCAGATTCTAACGACAGATGCCTCGGACAAGGCTTGGGGAGCACACCTCAATGGAAAATGGGTGCAAGACACATGGCCTGCCAGACTTCAGCATTTGCATATCAACTTGAAGGAGATGTTAGCAGTCCAATTTGCATTGATGGCTTTCAAGGATTTACTTCACCCAGGGCAGGTGTTGATTCTAACAGACAACACAACTGTCATGTGGTACATCAACAAGCAAGGGGGAACTCATTCTTACCCTCTTTGCAGACAAGCGATGATTTTGTGGGAGACAGCTCTCAGTTACAACCTCAATCTTCAGGCAAGGTTTCTACCAGGAGCACAGAACTCCTTAGCAGATGTATTGAGCAGACAAATAGTGGATCCTCACGAGTGGAAATTGGATCCTCATGTATTTCAAAAGTTGACAGTGTCATGGGGAACTCCAGACATAGATCTGTTCGCTTCTCCACTAAATTACCAGTTGCCAAAGTTTTGCACAAAAAGGTTTCATCCCACAGCTTGGAAAGTGGACGCTCTGTCATTCAGTTGGAAGAATCTTCATGTATATGCCTTTCCACCTCTACCTCTTCTGCCCAGGGTTCTCTTGAAGGCCAGACAAGACAAGCCATCCATGATTCTGATAGCACCGGATTGGCCTCGACAACACTGGTACCCACTACTGAGGAGTTTGGTATGAGAGCCTCCATGGCCTCTGCCTTTGATTCTGCACCTTTTGTCTCAGGAGGGCAATCACTTTCTCAATGTCAGAATTCAGTCTCTACATCTAACAGCCTGGCATATTCTGTTTTAGACTCTGGAGGTTCTCAGCTTCCACAACAAGTTTTGAATGTTATTTTGGAGGCCAGGAGGCCTAGTACAAGGAAAGTTTATGCTGATAAATGGAGGAGATTTTTTATTTGGAGCAAAGGGAAGGACTTTGATGTTTCCAAGCCTAATTTGAGTGCTTCCTTACAATATCTTACTGAGTTATTGGACAAAGGTTTGTCCTTCTCCTCCATAAAGGTTCATGCTGCAGCCATTTCGGCTAATTATGACTGTGACCCTCCTTTATTCTCTCATCCTTTGTTTAAGCAGTTTCTCAGAGGGGCAAAGAACATAAGACCCCCACGTAGAGCTCCTACTCCTGCTTGGGATCTCAACTTTGTGTTGGAAAAGCTTTACTCTACAACCTTTTGAGCCTGCAGCTACTGCCGAGTTAAAGTATTTGTCATGGAAGACTGCTTTTTTGTTGGCCATTACTTCTGCAAGAAGGGTTTCTGAATTACAGGCCCTTATGGCAGTGGAGCCTTTCTTGATTTTTCATAAGGATAGGGTATCTTTGCGTACTAATCCTTCCTTTATGCCTAAAGTGGTTTCTAGTGTGGCCTTAAACCAAACTATTCATTTGCCTACTTTTTATGCAAATCCCCAAAATAAAGGGGAGAAGATTTTGCATACTTTGGATATTCACAGGCAGTTGCGTTATTATTTGAGCAGAACCAGGGAGTTCAGACAGTCTCAGCAGTTGTTTGTTTCTTTTGCTTTGGGTTCACAAGGTAAACCTGTTTCAAAACAAACTATTTCTAAATGGATTGGGTTTTGTATTTCTTTTTGTTATTCCCATCATGGTAAGGAGATTCCGGCTGGAATCAGACCTCATTCCACTAGAGCTACTGCAACTTCTACTGCCTTTCTAAGGGGGGTAGCTACAAAGGATATTTTGGAAGCAGCCACTTGGAGTTCAGTACATACTTTTTCTAAACATTACCACCTTCCTCTTTATTCTAAGTCTAGGGCTGGATTTGCCACTGCAATTTTACAGGGCATTTTAGCAGCTCCTAATGCTTTATGATTTTACCAACCTCCCTTTCCCGTTGCTTTGGGATTCTACCCATAAGTAAGGACTGCAGCAATGTGAGATGAAGAACATAGTACAGTTTTGTACCTACCATAAATGTAGATGTTCGAAGATCCACATTGCTGCAGTCCAATTTTCCCTCCCTCCTTCCCCTCTATAACTTAGCATGGTTACATGGTTTGGGTGATGGCTGTACTTGGGCATATCTTTTGGAAAAGGTACTCTGTTTTTTGGCTGTGGCCTTTCCTTTAGGGCCTTCTGACATCTGGGGCAAGAAAAGACTGAGGAAATGACGTCGGTCATGCGCTTTTATACCCGGACGCTCTGATGTCAGGGCTGTGCGCCCATGACCGACGTCAGCCTAATACTTTGGTATTCGGGCCGACCGAGGACAGCGGACTACCCATAAGTAAGGACTGCAGCAATGTGGATCTTCGAACATCTACATTTATGGTAGGTACAAAACTGTACTTTCTGTCACTCCTTTGAGAGAGCATGTGATGAAGAACAGGTGGAAACAGGAGAGTCTGATCTCCAGGATGTGGAATGAGCCCCTGGAATAGAGGAATTTCCTTCCACTGCCATCTTATAACCCTGATGAATGCTTTTCAGGACCCATTTGTCTGAAATAGTCTGTTGCCAAAGAGAAATGGAGATTCAGACTTTATAGAAGAGAAAAGGGTCCAGGGTGGCAGAGGGTTACAAGTTTTATTGAATAGTCATTCAAACTTGTTGGACTCTCCCTGGTTTTTGGAGGTTTGAGACATCATTTTGGAACCTCCTTGCTACTTCTTAAATGTCTGTTTGCCTGAATACTGTTGAGACTATTTATACTGTCTTTTTGCCAAAATTGCAAGAGGAGAAAGAAAATCATTCAGACAATTTGGAAAATAAAGACTAAAAAATTAGAGATTCCGTGGATCAGCTTACACCTTTCACCACACTTTTTTATCACCTCTGCAGCAACATGGCCAAACACTTGATCTCTCTCTCCAAGAGAGAATTTACAGTCTCATTTTCTACATCATCTGGGAGGTTCTGAGAATGCAGCCAAGCAGACCTTGTTAAAACAGTACCAGTGACCATAGCCTTGAAAGAAATAACAACAGTCATGCACACACTACAAACAATGAATACTGAATGACCTGTGCAGTAGAAGAAACTAAGTTATTTAAAGCAGGTTTTTCTTTACAAGAAGGAACTGTAGACAAAACATTCCTCATACTTTCAGAGTGTCAGAACAAACTTTAACATGTGAGCCTGACAATTTGAAATTCTGAAAATCAAAAGTTGCAGAAGTATACACTTTTTTCCGTACCTACCAATACTCTCCCCATCCTTATTAAAAAGAGTATGATTGGAGTAAACTAAGTGCTTAGAAGCAGTGGAGTCAGCTAAGGCTGTATCTGCTGGGTTAGGTTTGGGAATAGTGAATAAAAAATTAGGAATCAGACAGTAAAAGGCTCAGTGTGTCCGACCCTCCAGGACTATGCCAATAGAAGATAAAACAGTTCCCTCCACATAAATAAAGCAAGTAAAAATCTTTAATAAAAAGGTTAAGTGCTTTCATCCCTTCTAATCTGTTTGGACTTCATCTGTCTGATTCTGGTGAAGTCTTGCTTGCTTTATTTATGGGGAGTGGACTGTTTTATCTTATATTGGTATAGTCCTGGAGGGTTGGATACTATGTGAGCCTTTTACTGTTTGATTCCTGTTTTTTCTGCTCTGCTGCACGGACACACATTCCTTGTGTCTGGTTCTTTGAATACAAATTTAAAAGACTGAGGCACTTTATACATCCTAGCTGCCTTTCTAGGATCAGCTGGCTGACTATCAGGAAAATTGCCAGCAGTAACCCACACATTCTGTAAAGCGGACAAGACAGGAAGAATGGGTGTAGGTTCCGGAAAAGCCTTCTGTAACAACTCATAATATTTTCTGATGGATTGAGCAACCTCATGGTGATATTCTAGCAGAGGTCTTAGGTAAAGAAGCCCCCCCCCCATATGGACAATCAGAAATTGATCTCTCCTTAGAGTCTAAATCAGAAATCTGAGGACAAAACCTGAATCCTACCCTGTATCTTCCTGTTCAAATTCAGAATCATGAATCTCTTCAGGAAAAGAGGCCGTCCTCTTTTACCAGAAACTACTCTACAAGAAGGATCAATACCCTGAGTTAAACCCCGAGCCAGTCCCAGTAAAACTACTCCTAGCCAAAGAAATTTCAGGAGGAGTAGTTACATGCTTAGTTTTCTGTTTCTGACAGGAAAAGTTGGGCCAGCCATATTACTAATGGCAGCGGCTGCTTTCCCAAGGAGAAGGGTACAGCATTCTGATACAGCAGGGAAACCTTCGCTGTTCTGTCTCCCAGGTCCAACAAGAGTGGCTCTCCCATGCCCACTTAAGGGATTCCAACAGCAGCAGAGGACTTGGCTAACCCCCAGTCCATAGTGGCTGTAGGTGCTACGTCAGAGGGATCTGTCGTAAAAGTTGAGTGGCCTGAGGTACAAAAATGGCCACAGCAGAGTCACCTATCTGCAACTGAGGTAAATTGTTAGCTTGCTGTGGTGGCAAAAGCTGTTAATTTTTATTTCTGTGGCTGGAAGAAGGACTGACCATGGGACCAACAACCTGTTCCACGGTCAAGCCAAAAATTGTCCCTCTTTTCAAGGAAAGACTAGCATTTACTAAAGTTACTTTTTTGACAGAGAAACACAGTAAAAAGCACTTTCAAACACTATGGCAGCCCCTACAACAGAAAAATAAACACAATTTCTCCACAGAAAATGTTATCAATTAATTTGCACTACTTTTAAACTGACAGAAAAAATGTCCATTTAAAAGTATGTTAGTGTTGAGATAGTCCATTAAAACAAAAGGACAACAGTCCTAACTTTAAAATAACTTTCTTGAAGAGGAAAGTAATAAAACATCAGTAAATAGAAAAAAATGGAAGAATTTTTTTCTCCAAAGGAAACGTATCTTCCCTGCAAAGGGAAGTAAAAGCCAACCGTCAATCCTCAGAAACCATGGAGAAGCATACTCTTTGGCAGCAGGAAAGCTCTGAAGGGCTTCGCACCCAAACTTGTCTTTTGGTCAGCTCAGTTCGAGCTACTTGACTGTTTAGGCGCATTGAAGGTGCCCTCGAGCTTTAGAAGCTAGCTGGCTGTTATGTTCTTGGCAGGATATAACCAGTATAGCTAAGGCTACTGCAGCAATTATCAATATGAAGAACATTAGTCTGCAACCTGAAAGACTTGCATGCCACCTGAAGCTACACCTGATAAATTACCTGATAGATAAATGTTTCTGCACTTGCACCACCCGTAGTTAAACTGGTGTTAATATAGCTGTATGAATTTGTGCCATAACTCTGATGCACAAAATTGAATGTACTATTATCACAACTATACCCTCCTCTGTCATTTCATCTGCTTTGTCTTTCTTGTGCCTCCTTCTTTCCTTCCTTTCAGTTGGTCTGATGTAAATCTGTCTTATTTTCCTACGTCCCAGATTTTGTGCAAGTCTTTATAGTAACAAATATTCTTACATAAAACCTGACAGTGTATGCATACTGATGATATTCCACTGCATATACCTCCCTGTGTTTAAAAATGTTTATATTCATATACAACCCATGTAATTTATTTTTAATTGAAACTGTTTGTATATGATATAACTGATGTCAAGGATGTGCGAATAAATGAACCGTTGCTCATGAATGAAACTGACTGTAAATGATGAAATGGTGCAAATGGTGTCCATGATTCTGTATAATGGAGTTTTTCTCCCCAGGTCTCTACTGAAAAAGGGCAATACTCAGTCAGACTTCCTCTGTAAATGAATGCCAATATATAAAAATAAATATAATTCCTCTTTTTTGACTGAATTTTGCCCCAGCAACCTTTCAGAGACGTATACCTGTTATCTTCTTTGCTCACAAATCAGGTACAGAGTCAGAAATAATAGGGGACAAAGGCCCAAAACCAGGTACAGTTTCTAAATATTGTTCTAATTCATTTAAAAAAATAATCAAATAACAGGTTTTGCATAGACATGCATTTTCTGAATAATGAAACTCTAATGTTTGGTGTTAACTGACTATATTCATCAGCGATTTACTAGGAAGTCAAAAGTTTTATGAGGGGCATAGCAAAAATATGAGACAGAATCAGCGACAGTTGACACCTCATATTCTATGTCAAGTATGTTGCTGCTTACCTAGGCAATGTAATAATATACTCATATGATTGTGACTGTCATCACATAACCTGTAAATGGTTCATCTCCCAAACCGTTGCTTACACTTATCGAGAGTATCAGAATTTGTCAGAGATTTGGGATGCATGGCTAGGCTTAAAAGGCCGTTGTGGTTGTTAGCCTAGTAAACCTGTATGAACCTATCTAGTTAAGGTAGAGTCTCGGAGACAAGACAGCTTGACTGGCAGTGCTTGTAGGGGCAAGACAGGCATAATAAAGGTAAAATGTTTAGACTGTGTAATTGGGTAGGGGGCTTGCTAGGCCCCAAAAAGAAAAATAGAAACAGTGATAAAATGGCCCATTCCAGGTACTAAAAAGCAAGTGAGGATATTCTTAAGAGTAGCTGGATTAGCCCATTAGTTCTCCTGGGGAGCAAGGGTTGGTCAGTAGGGAGTAGGCCAGTCTTCTAAATCCTTCAAACACATTCTCACTCAACCCCCCCCAGCCCCATAGGTGGCTTGCTAGCTCTGGTTGCCTCTTAGGGAAAGACATTCGTGCTACCACCTATGCCTTCTTGTGATCCAGTGTTATTACACTGTGGTTCACATTGCCGGGTGGCTAGCCCTGTTGCTCTTTTAGGTACAGTAAATATATATATATATATATATATATATATATATATATATATATATATATATATATATGGTTCCACTTCATATCATCGAATTATGATTTAATTGAATTTCAAATCATCGAGACCAAATTGTCGAAAACCCATAACATCGAATCTCAAATCATTGAAAACTATAAAGCAGCTAGAAATAATATCCCAGACACTGTTTACTACATGTATGCAGGAGGGCAAGCCCGTCTGCACCCCCCCATGTGGGGGGCTCCAACCCTACACCCCCCCATAAATTAAATATACCAACTCCAAGGTCACACTACAGTGGGGTAGGAAATTACCTTTTTCCCCCACTGTAGTGCGACCTTGGAATATGTATATTTAATGTACGGGGTGTGGGGGGCTCTGCCCCCCCCCCACATGGGGAGTGCATGGGGGCTTGCCCCCCTGCATAAATGTAGTAAACAGTGTCTGAGATGTTATTTTTAGCTGCTTTATAGTTTTCAATTATTTGAGATTCGATGTTGTGGGTTTTCGATGATTTGAGTTCTCAATGATTTGAAATTCGATGAAATGATAATTTGATGATATGAAGTGGAACCATATATATATATATATATATATATATATATATATATATATATATATATATACACATACATATACACATACACACCCCACACAGTAATGTGAACCTTACAAGCTGCATGAGAAGGTTGAAGGTTTTAAAATTAAATGATAACCTCCTGTTCACTAGATAAGTCATTTTATCTGTATGAATTAAATACAGTCTGCTTCTCAACATTTGGTTTAGGCGATTTCTTTGTGTAAGCATTTTATATTAAAAAGAAAAACAAAACAGCTGCTTTGTGTTCTTAAAAAGATATAGAGATATTATGAAGGTACCCTGTAAAAATTGACTAGTATCTTTTGGTGAGACAGGATTTCCTTGATTTTGTCAAAATAGATCATATATTTATATTTTAAAAATTTTAGCTACAATAGGAAAGTTGTCTATTTTGCATCTAGGTTACTTGTTAAAATTATAAATGTCTGTCCGGTATGTTTGTGTTTGTATATAAATGGGTTCCATTTAGTTGATCCAGGATTTAACTAGGTGAACATTTTCAGATCTGTCCTGATCTGTAAAATGGAATATTTACGGAAAACATTGCAGTTGATCAAAAGGAGCCAGTAGTAAGTAGCAACTAATTTTAATGTGCCATCTTTTAAGTGTCTGTGTCTGCTTTCTCAGAATGTTGGTGTTAACTGTATTTTTTGTTTGTTTCCTGTAGATTGCGTAGTTTTCTGGCCAAACATTGAGGATTTTATTTAAAAAAGGAAAATAACAGTTCATATTCTTCAGAAAATGTATGTTAATTTAGAACTTGTTATTCAAGGAAGTTTATATGGGTAGTACTTAAAATGTTTGCATCATTTTGATTTCTTGCCTCACATTATTTTACACCTTCTTGATTTTTGAGCTAAATGATAGACAAATGTTCTCCAGAAACACCCAGAAATGATCACACAGACAGTACCAATAATTTATTAAGCACTTTCATCCCACATCATGTAGAACTTCATCAGAATTACATACAAACACCAGGGAGTTCATTATATATTAAAAACACCACTATTCATTACAAATCAACCAATCAGTATCACAAAATACTTAAAAAAATTTAAAGATACATCTACGATAATGAAATAAAATAAAGTAAAAGCAACTACAGATAGCAATCCAACATAAGAACATCATATTGTATTGACTACCTATCCAAAGGATCATGTTTTGTTTCTGTAAAATCACAGTGCAATGGGGAATGGGCTTATGATTGGAGTTGATATATAAAACAGTGTGGGTGTAGAAGGGCAGGGGTCACTTGCCCCCTTTAAAAAGCACTGTGTGTGTGTTTTACTGTGTTTTCTTTTTATGTGTTGTATTGTGAATGTGTGGTAGTGGCTGAGAGGGAGTGCTTGAGATTTTGTTTTTCATCACTTCAGTTACAGTTAGATGAGCCATTCTGTACTGATATATGTGTAAGTATGCTAACTGGGTAGAACACTGATCCACATGGATCTGTTTTATACTCAACCCAGGAGTGCTTTCTGACTGACTTGCTGAGAGTCATACCGGCAAATGGAGGGAATCAAGCCTAAGTCAACAGGAAGCAGGTTGTTAACAGCTCATAGCCTTAGTTCTTTCCACAGTTACATGCATGTGAAAACACACACACACACATATATATATATATATATATATATATATATATATATATATATATATATAAAATATAGGTATAAATATGGATACACATTTATTTGGAACTGTACATTTTATCAAATGTTTAACTTAGGAATGAGAAATGAAGTTCTTCACTTTAGCAAGCTTCTGGATTACTAATAAGTCTTTGTTGTCGAAAAAGGTAAGCAGGTCTATGTTCAGGGTTTTAGGGTAGGAGAGTGTGTGTGTGTGTGTGTGTGTGTGTGTGTGTGTGTGTGTGTGTGTGTGTGTGTGTGTGTGTGTGTGTGTGTGTGTGTGTGTGTCCCGCACACTTATGTGAGCGTGTGTGAGGGTTAGCGTTAAACTTGGATAAGGAGATACTTTTAGTGTTGTGTATTTGGGTTGTATTTTTTGTGCATGTGTGCGTGTATGTTTCTGCGCAAGTTTTTGCTGTTTAGGGTTAGACGTAGCGTTGTGCATGTGTTCTATGTCCAAGTGTCTTGATTAACAAAACTATTAGGGAAACAATTTTTCTTAAGGTAATGTGGAGGGTTAGAGTTAACCCATATGAGTAATGTGATGTAAGGGAGGAGAGCATTTGATGTTCATCATTTTATCACTGCTGCAGTCACCTTAGATAAATAGGTTACATCCTGCATTGGCTATAACAGTCAGCCAGCTTTCAAAGCTTATGGACACCTTTCATGTACACAGACCATTGACAGCTCAAGCAAAGTAGGAGAAAATCAGCAGTCTGGGAGTCGGTCCTTTCAGAGCTTTCCTGCTGCCAAAGAACACTCATGTTGCAGGCTTTCAAGGATCGATGATCAGTTATGTTTCTCCATTGCTGAATTGATAAATCCTCTTTCACAACTAATTTTATGACTAAATGATACATTTGTAAATTAAATTGTTTATGTTATGCTAGGAATTTATTTTTCTTGGACTGTGATGTGAATTTTCAGTCAGTTGGAAGACTATGATTCTATTTTTATCCTTTACTGTAAAACTTGATACATTTAACATTTTCTCTCCTTTTTTTGAGAAAACTTTTATAAAACTATGTTTAGTGGCTGGGGTGAGTGTATGTTGTGCTTGTCACAGTGAAAACGTTACCTTTATGATACTTCCCTTTTCCTGACTACTGCTGTCAGTTGTACCTGGACTTCAGGCTTTGTTTTTTGATTTACCTAATACAACTTCAGAGTTCCTTGGTTCTTCCTTTTTTTGGCTGCAAAAACAAGAAACATTCTAGACAGCCTTTGCCCTTTTGGTGGGCTACTAATTTGCTTCAGTTGCAGATACATACATACATACAGATATTTCAAGCATGAACGTTAATGGCCTTCTAGCCTGCCAGTATACCAAAACACTTGTTCACATAATAAGTGTCCAGGCTGTTCTTAAAAATATCTAAACTAGTACTTGCTTTAATGTAATTTGGTAGTCTGTTCCATGCATCAGCTGCTCTCTCAGAGAGCCAATTGGTACACTTCTCATTCCTATAGAATGTTTTACATCGTTGTCTGATGATTCTCTACTAAATTTTGATAACCCCAAACATTCCCAGAGGTAGTTATTATTTATATATATATATATATATATATATATATATCTGTATATGTGTATATATATATATGTATATATATATATATATATGTATATATATGAATATGGTCACATCTTAGATATCTATAAGAGACACTGTACAAGTTCAGATATCTTAAGTTTTCACATCCATGGAGGCCCTTGGTATATTTCTGCTGTACTCTTTTCAGTTTACTCGTGCTTGTTTTCGTATAAGGTTTCCTTATTGTTATTCCACACTCAAGTTTGGGTTTAATATAAATAATAAACGACTTCAGCATTTCTGATTTCCTAGACTTTATAAATCTTTTTATACAAGCTATAGTTTGATAACTATCATTAACCAAGTGGTTCATATGATAGAAAAGACTCAAAGCTGGATCTACCTATATAACCAGGTCCTTAAATGAATCTGCGGTTTCAATCACTGTGTTTTATATTAAATATTCACCTTTCAATTTATGTGTCCCAAATCTCATATTAGTTTTTGATGTATTTATCAGCATATTATTCTTAGGTTCCTAGGTAAGTGCTAGGCTATCTGCCCAAGGGCCTAAGTAAGCCTAACCAACAAAGTTCCCTGGCTTACGCCAACCCAAGAAAGTTAATTTCCTGTGCCCCTGTCGAGAAGAGCCACAAAAGTGATCCCCGGGGTGTATTTCCTATTTCCCATCCACTCATCAAGATTTTCTTGAAGAGTGTTAATGAGGAGCTTTGCTTGACATAGATGGGTAGCTTGTTCCAGAGTATGGGAAGTCTCTGGGACAGGAATCTATCCCGCCAACAAGTCCTGTTTATTGTGGTGAGAAGGTTTAGGTCCTTAGAGCATGCTCGGAGGGATTGGGATTTCTTTAGGTGTAGCATGTCCAACAGCTCTGGGTTTGACATAGCTTTATATGTTACGCAGAGATCACCTCGGAGTAGGCGATATGCTACAGAGTAAAGCTGGAGTTTTTTGAGACGATCTGTGTAGGGCATCTGTTTGAGGCCATTAATTCTCTTTGTGAGGTACTTCTGTGGCCTTTCCAGCTGCTGCAGATGTCTTGTGAAGTACATTCCAAAAAGGGCATTGTACTCTATAATGGGTCTAATAAGTGTCGAGTAGAGGGGGACAGTGACCTATTTTTTCCTGGATGAGAACCCTTTTGTGATGAGGTGTGCCATGTAGAAGGATTTCCTGACTACTGTAGCAATGTGATTATCAAAGGAGAGACTAATGTCCACCTGGGTCCCAAGGTCTCTTATCACACATTCAGTGTTAAGAAGACTGCTGCCTGTGTCGTAGTTCATGGGTACAGAGTTTTTACCAAAGGGTATAACAGTGCACTTTTTGGCATTGAGCTTGAGGCCATGGCTCTGACACCAGGCATTGTCTCAGTGAGGCCCTTCTGTCCACATCATTTGGGGACTCGACTATGGCTCCTAGTTTGCAGTCCTCTTCAAACTTCACTAGCCAGAGGCCTTCTGTGTTAGCCTGTACTTCAGAGAAGTAGATATCAAACAGGAGAGGTCCCAGGACTGAACCCTGTGGTACTCTACTTGTCATTGGTTTGAAGTCTGATTTGGAGTCTGCAACTTTTACAGTGTGGGTTCTGTCAGTGAGCCAGTTGGCACCCCATCTTGTGATATAGGGATTTATATCTAGTGTAGTTAGTTTAGCTATAATTCCAGAATGGGGGATGGTGTCGAAAGCCTTGGCGAGGTCAAGATAGGCTGTGTAAACCACCTTACCCTCATCTACGGCTTTGGTGACTGCCTCAAAGAAGTTGACAAGGTACAGGAGGCAAGGTCTGCCTTTCGTAAACCCGAACTGGGTGGGGTCCAGAGTTCAGAGGTTACCACCATCTTTGTTTATGAATTCCATGATGATACGTTTCATGGCCTTGCAGACCAGGCTCGTCAGGCTTATAGGGTGATAGTTCCCAGGATCAATGGTGGCTCCCCCTTTGTAGAGTGGGATAACTGTTGCTGTGCGCCATTCAGTGGGCACAAAGCCTGATGTGAGGGTATGATTGAACATGGTGCTTAGGTGGGGAGCCAGTTCGTTCTGAAGTTCGTGTAAAACGCAACCTGAAATGTTGTCCAGTCCCATGGATGCTGTGTTTTTGGCTTTAGAGAGTGATGCTTTTACTTGTGAAGTTGTGATTACAGGGACTCTGCATTCTTCCTGTATAGATATGGGCCCTTTAAGGGGTGAGAGGGGGGTAAAGTTAGCACTGAACCTATCTGCCAGGATGTTGGCAATATCAGTTGATTCTGTAATTTTTGTGCCATTGTGCTGTGACTCAGAGCAGATCTGGGTGTTGCCATTGAGATTCTTGACATAGCTATAGAATGCTTTGTGGTTGTTCTTAGAATCAGTGGCAATCTTGTTTTCATAGCTAGCTTTGGACAATCTTATTAGGGATCTCGGCTTCTAGCTGAGGCTGACCAGGGAGCTCCTTTACTCATGGAGTGCACTCATTCTCATGTGCAGATGGTCAGTTTAGTCATGTTCTTTTGCAGATATGCCTCATCTGTAACACATGTAACCAGTTTACCCAGTTTCAGGTCATCTGCATATAAAATGTAGAACACCTCAAATGAAAATTTTAGGTCTGAAAGATACAATCTAAACAGTTAAAGGCCTAGGACAGAGCCCTGTGGGACACCCTGACTGTAACCAAAGAATTTCACATGTCTATTTAATGTATGATGCTTGGCATGTTTTATTTGTAAGTCATGCAGCTATTCATCTTATAAAGAGTACATTGATACCTAGTTGTTCTAATTAATTGATCAGTGTTTTGTGTATGACCCTGTCAAATGCGCAAGTTAAATGTATATAAATTACATCACAGAACAATTTTTCTAGCATAGCTGTTATTATATTGTTATAGAACATCATGTTACAGATGGTAATAAATCTGTTTTCAACTTATGCATGCTGATATATGGTTTCAAGTCCCAACCTATCCAATTCTGATAATAACTTACCCAATATTAGCTTCTCCATTGTTTTTCCACAACATGAGAGTAGACTTAATGGTCTGTATGTCTCTGGGTTTGTCCTACTCCCCTTTCCCCTTAAAGATAGGTTTAATAAGCACATGTCTCCAACCTTGAGGAATCTCCCCATATTTATGTGACCTGGTAAATAATAGATATAACAGTACTGTAAGCTCTTGCTGAAGTGTTCTCAGGTCATTATTAGTCATTACATCTTCTCCCTGTGCTTTGTTTGGATACATTTGTGCAGATCTTTTTCAATATAATCTAGTTTACTTCCAGTATCTGAAGTCACGTGGATGTCACTAGGACAACTTGTCATACCTGCTGTGGAACCAGTGTTTTGTATAAGATTTTGTAAATATAATCTGTTGTGTCTGAGAATACATTTTAAAATCTACACACAGTTTATCAATTTGTATGCCTTTAACCCTTCCACATCTTATGTATCTATAGAAACGTTTCTTATTATGCTCAATATCTTTATATAAATTTTCCTGATATTGTCTCATACTATGCTTAATTTGTTTGTCCAGCTTGTTTCAGTTTTCAGAGTTGTAGTTCAAATTGTCTTCCTTTTCTTATATTTTTTGCCTCTCCCCTTAATCAGGTATCTTTTTCTTATGGAAATATATCCCCCTGGTGTTATATGCCTAGATCCTGAAGTTAATTTAATTTTTTTTGATATTTTGCACTCAGTTTATCTTTTAAAATTTTCCACATTCCTATAGCAGTTTTTCCACTGAACACATCACTCTGGTCAGTTTTACGTCATGGCTGTTTTGCTTCCATATAAACTGTAGTTAATCTTCTGTACATTGGTTTAGATTTTAGTTTGCAGAGTTATCTAGCAACAAATTAACCTTTATAACCCCATGATCACTGCATATTAATGGTGGCAAGACTTGACTTGAAGTAACAGTAATTTCTTTAGGAGCACAATGTCTAGTTTGTTCCATTCCCTGTTAGGTTTTTTACAGTCTGAAGCAATTGTTGATTGCGAACATATATTGTGAATAATTTCTTTACTAATGTTGTTGAATCAATATTATTCCAGTCTGTTTCTGGTAAATTTAAGTCTCCAGCTAATATTATTCTTCCCTCCGGTGTTTCATGTAAGAAATGTATGAATTCCTGTAAGTCCTCAGCACTTGACTTTGTTGGTCTGTGCACTCCAGCAATTGTTATATGTTCTAGTGTTGTCTTTATTGTCACAGTTACACAGTTTGTAAAACTGGTGTTATCATTGAACATGTAATAACCACAGGTCTCACAACTATCTTTAATCCCTATCATAACACCTCCACCTGATTTTTGGTTAGAATGTCTGTTACAGTAAAAACATTTATACCCTGACAGAACTGGTTTCCATTCATTCTTCTTTAACCATGTTTCACAAACAATAGCAACATCAATCTTGTGGAAATGTAGCAACTTTTCCAGTAAAAAAACTTTATTATTAATGCTCCTAGCACAATGATGGCGAACCTATGACACGTGTCAAAGGTGACACATCCCAATGTTTTGGGTGACACAACAGTGTTCACCAACACCTGAGTTACCAAAGAAACCGAATGAACAAAAATACAAGAAGTATGTGACCCTGCACTTATCTATTAAAACTCTGCAACAAAAAAAGTCATTAATTGATGTTAAATCAAATGCAGTGTGTTCCATATTTTTCAGTTCAGTTCAAAATTACTATTAAAAGTAGGGTAATTTTTTTGGTGCACAATTTTAAGCCCATTTCTCAGTGTGCATATCATTTTCTCTATTGTAAGTGACACGCCAGCAGAGTCAAGACAGGCATTTTCCAATTTTTTGACATGCCGAGCCCAAAAGGTTCGCCATCACTGTCCTAGCATTAACATCCATCAGAGATGCATCAAATGTTGCTGTCTGTAAACTGTTAAATTTTCGATCTGGCAAAAATCCTGCCTAGTGTTTGTCAGATATTGCAAAATATCTATTGTAAAAATTCTCTTCCTTGATCTGGACAAATGCACATCATGCTGTCATAACACTGGTGTGCCCAAAACTGGGCTTAGATACTCTACACATTTCCATTTTTTTATAACCGGACATTTTTTGTAGATATTTACCCCAAAATCTTTTCATTCATGGTTACTTGACTATCTTTTCGATATTTGATTTGTGAAAAATACATCCTAACACCAGTACAAGCTTATACTATCTAAGAGGACTGTAAGTTCCCGACTGACAGCCAGAGAGTCCTTGCAGATGAGATAATTTGTACCAACATGAATAAAAACAGATCCATACTTCCTTACATTAAGGTATTCCGAGGCTTGTCTCACATATTTTATTTTTTGCTCCTGGAAAGCATAACACTATTCGAAGTTTATTATCTTCTCTGCAAATCCTCTAATAGTTGAATCTTCAATTACAAGGATATCTTTTCTGACCAGATCTGAAGAATCTTCAACTTTTAATACAGTAGTGTCTGCTCTATCAATTGTTACAAAGGAATGATCTTCATCACCGTGAGTCTTATTAATCCTAATGTTTTCATTGCATATTTAATTTGCAAGCATACAGTTCTCATCCAGCTAGCTTAGTACATCCACAGCTTGACCCATGTAATCATCATCTGCCTTTCTATTCTTTTTTCTTACAGTAATGTTCTTCAATCCTTCCACATTCAGTTTTGATTTCTTCCTTTTCACCTGCATCTTGCCTCTTTTTTTCTACCTTCTCTTTTGGAAAAATTATGCTTTTTTCTGTAGACTGAAAGTTTTGTGATAGAAAAATGTTATCATTCCTTGTAACCTGTGTTTTACATAAAAAAGCAGTGTTCTTTTTAGTATGTATTTTCTGTACTTTACAGACATTTATCTTCCTTGTTATTTGTTGTGAACTTCTTCCTTTCTTGCTATTTTTGTTTCTTGTAAACACTCTGAATCCTCAGATTGCTATATACTTGCATCCAGAATTCCAGAATTCCAAAGTTGTCAGGGGCATCGTCTTGTTTCATAGGAGTTGAATGAGCTTTGCAGACAATGGACATGTCATTTCCTGAACGTGTTTTGTTTGTTGTTTGCCTAACATTATTTGTTTCAACAGTCCAGTCATTAATATATGTTACAACAGTTCTCCAAGCCGTTCCAATGGCGCATGTGCAATCATCATCGGTAAGTCTAGATTTACTTATAATAATTTTAAGCAAATCATCCAACTTTTGACATGAGGAACACAGATTACCAGTGTTATCAGGTGTTACCTTTAAACATGCATAGCATTTATTACACTTAAACAAGATATTTGTGCTTTAGCAAATCATTAGATAACTCTGCAGTGGCCATTTTTGGCTCCTTAGACCTCTCATCTTCTTGCATAGTTTCCTCTGGTTTAGTCCCTTCAGCCGTCATGAACCAGGGATTAGAAATGCCCTCTGCGGCTTTTGGAGTGTCCTTAGTGTGTATGGGAGAAACGCTTTTGTTAGTCTTGGAGGAACGAGTGGGGAATGCTTCTCAGTCTAGCCAGGCTGGGATGCCTCCTCACTGGGGTGATTTTCCTGGCAGGAATTGGTCTGCTTTTTCGAAATTCCTTTTAAAAAGAAGCATAACATTTACACATTTATCTTCTGTCTCTTGTTAATTTAGACAGGAATGATTTATTGAGCTTAGCTTATGGCTTAGTTCAGGCTGTTAACCTCTGTCATTCCGGATGCACTGCTAAAAGAAAAAGGAAGTTATTATTTTCTGAAGATTCGTAGTGTGATGAACAGGGCAATGATTAAGAGGGAACAGTAAAGGATTACTTAAAATTATAGTATGTTAACCTGCCTCAAGAAAATAACTACTGTCAAGTCTCCTTGCATAAGTGATTGATAACAGCAACTTTGAAAGATTTAAGAGTTTGCTTAAATTTAATTTCACTGTTAAGGCTACTCCGTATAACTGGACCCATATTTTAAGAAAGCTCTTTCACCTGTTGCAACCTTGGTCTAGAGAGTGCTTGACTTTCATCCTGTGAGCTTCTATGATGGTAAGAAACCGCTCTAGTTAGTAGTAGTCTTAACGGAGGGCAGTAACCTGTTTCATGGATCTTACAGATTATTGTTTCTTGGAGTGATGTAGCTCTTTTATTTATGAGCCATTTCACCTGTTTTATAAGGTCAGAGTGATGCATACAACTGTATGCCAGCATAACAAATCTGAATATTTTGTTTTATGTGAATTGTATATTTTTTGGATATTTTGGACAACATGTAGCCAGAGCAGCAGGAGACCATATTCTAGTTTTGGTATGACAATTTTTTTTTGCACTGGCTAGCTGGGCGGTGAGAGATAGTACATGTGAAATACAGTACAAGAATTTCAGTTGGGTTAGAACCTTAGTGGTGATATTTTCCCTATGCTCGTCCTCTATTTGAACTGTCTGGTTCATCAGTGTCTTGAGGTTTGTCTCTTTGATGATGCTTTTCTTGATAGCCTTTACACTTCCCTGTAAGTTAGCAGACTTTTGTTATGTTATAGAGAACGTTATATGGTCTTTCACAATGACTGATGTTCTTAGTACTAAGTCATGTTTCCTGCCAAAAGTGGTCTTGGAGTTTTCGTTAAACAAGTGTGTCATCTCTGCTGGCTTCTTCATAGAGCTTAAGCCAGTGGTGGGGTTGGGAGGCTGTTAGCCCTTCCTATCGTTGATATGTATTTCCCAACTCAGGTTTCCCCTCTGGAGCATGTGAGGAAGTCAGCCAGGTTTTCATCTCCTTTTCTCTGAGTTAGAAGGATTTGGCTGTAAACAACCCTCTCCTAAATGAATGGCTGATTACGACATTTTTTGTCATTGATGTTGTAACTTCCCTTTGTTCAATCTAGTCAGTGGCTAGTCCACCAGTAGTATGGCTGATTTAATGCTTATTTAATGAAAATGTTCTTTACAGACATCTGTGCTGCATATATTTGTATGGTTGTTCATTTCTTACTTCCCCTAACATTACTGCTATTACAGGAGATGTAATTAATTAATTTCAGTTATGCACCATAAAAATTACCCCTTCTCTGAAACATGCATCTCATCCATGTGAAGCAAAGCTTACCCCTAATCCTTTTCAAACATAACTTAGACCAGTCAGTGGGAAATTGCAAATTTAACCCTGGTTTGGCACCTACACATCTAATGAACAAGGACAGCATGTGAATGCTTGATATGTGCAAGCATGTACTGTAAATGTAAAATGATTTGGGGTATTGACATGTCAACATTATTTTGGAAAATTTAGATTAAGTTTGGCTAGGCTTAAAATGGCTCTTGGCTGATAGACTAGTAACCAGCTATGAACCTGCATTCTTCAGAAATCCATTTTCTGTGCCTTTGTTTTTTCAGCATCTCTGGTTCCTGTCTCTTTGAAAGGAGATTTTATACTGTTTGAGATTCTTCCCGGCTATTGCCTTCTTCAGAGTATCACATAATGCAAGATAACGGATATGTGATTGCTCACCTTTCCGGTAATAGTTTAGACAGGTTTTCGCACTGAGTACTTAATACATTCGTGTTTGCCCTTTCTACTTTGCTGGCCCCTCTACCTGCATTGAGAATGGATTTTCCTGTAAGTCTGTCAAGTTTTTAGTTTATATTTTTCTAGATGTGCTCACTCAGTTCTTTAGGAGTTGAACCATGATATCTTTTCACTTTAATTTCCCCTTTTGGGTTTCTAATACCATGATGAGAATGGACCCCATTCCTAAATCAGGGTGTGATTAAAGTTCATAAAATTAGTATTGTTTCAGTCTTTAATGTTAGCCAGAAGTGCTCTTTGCAGCACCCACAGTGTGCCAAGACTTGATTCCTCCTTTAATTCACGCAGTCACATGTATTGGTAGCATATCGAAGTATTACTGAAAATTCATTTTTATTAGACCTGCTGCTCCTACTACTACTATTGGAACTGCCTGGGTATCTTTCTTCCACGTTGCTGTTATTTCTACCTCTAAATCCTGGTAGTTAATGCTTTGTTTTTCGTTACGTAAGACAGTGTAATGTAATCACTGGATATAGCAATTTCAGTAATCAGTGCAACTTTTGTCTTGTTTTCATGGACTATTATGTCTGTTTTTCTTGCATCTGTTTTTTGAACTGTTGGTAATGAGTGATCCCATGTGACATAAACTTCAGCATTTTCTACAATTTAAAGTTTCCAGTGCTTCTCAATTACTTCAATTTTGTATTGTTTGGACAATACCCAGTGCAACAGTCTTGCCACATTATTGTACCTTTCAGTATACAGGCCCACTGCCATAAATGTGTCACACCCAAGATGTGCGACTGTTTCCATTTCTTTTTACACAACCTGCATTTGTCTGTTTCTAGGTCAACAACAAAGTGAGGTTGTGTGATGGAGCTCAAAAGCAGACTAAACTCAACAAATCCAAAATACGAACCAGAACTCCAAACACCAAATTAGTTTGTTAATAAACTTGTTTGGTGTTTGGAGTTCCAGTTGATGTTTTGGATTTGTCTATTTCATACATGTTCAGTGGGCTTTGTAGACCATTGTGTATTTAGTCCACTATCCTGGGCTACCATTATTAACCTTTCATTTTTTGCTTTCAACACATTCATTTACTTTTTGATTTTTGTCTACTTTTGGTTTGCTTTCCACTCCCACTTGACTGAGAAATGCATCTGCTAAACTAAGCAGAGTCATCTTAGACGACTTCTCATGTTTAAAAACTTTCAGTATGTATAGATCTGGTGAGGTCAGCAGATAAGTATGCAGTCCTGTGACTGCAGATCTACTCATGTAATCAGTTTTGAAGAGGATTATAATTCCTTCTAAGTGAGGAATATAAAATCTTGGTATGCATTGATGCTTATGATAAGCATGAAACATTCTTCTTCTTTTCCTCTCTAACTGATCCAATACCTTTTTGGGCCAATCACCCAAAAACTGTAGGTTAGAACAGGAAGAGCAAATTGATGTATACCTTGTACTTTATTTTTAGATATCAAGTCAGTTTACAGAGTTTTATTTGTATTTGTTCCTGTTTTATCACCACTCCATCAATTGTCAAAGGTTTATACACTCCCTCCTGCTCCAGTTCCTTTATATCACATTCCTACCCCAGACTAATATTTTCTTGGTGCTGCAGCTTTCCTGTTGCTTTTGTACATTTATCAAGACCGAATCATGTTCTAAAATCATCTGAAAAGTTTTAACCACTTGCGCTTTCATCTCCTCATGTGAAGAAATGTACAGTTTTAAGTCATCCACAAAAAGTAGATGAGAAGTCTTTAAACAAGGTTGTTTTCTGGGAGACCGATTATAACAATGGCTTAATCAGTTAATTTAACAGTTTAATGGGTTAAGTGCAAGGCAAAACAGCAGCAGTGACAGAGAATCGTCCTGGAGTATCCCCTTTGAATTTTTATCCCTGGGATAATAATTTTCCCTTTGTCATGACTCAACTGCAAAATGGTTTGCCACTGTTCATTGTTGCTGTAATGTCATTGATCAATGTAGGGTGCATCTTGGACATCTGTAGCATTCCTTTATCAATGAGTGTGAATTGCTATGAAATGCTTTTTTGTAATCTGTTTCTGCCACACTGAGATTGTTTCCCCTTGTTACAGTTTTCTGTTATGGTTTTATTTAACAACAAATTATCCTTTGTTCCATATGAGTTTCTTTTGTTGCCCTTTTCTTCTAGTGCCATTGTTCAGTTTTTTTTTTTCTATATAACTGTAAATTCTGATCTGATGTTGTTAATCTTCCTTCCATTCATCACTGATGGGTTTGGTTCCGAGCCCTCAGAAACAAGTCGGCCTATTACCAAGCTCCCGCAGCCAAAAAAACTCTAAGTCTCTACCCAGAATGCCCTTCTCCTGTTACCTCAGATCTCATTTTCCATGTAGCCGTAAAGCTGCATTTCAGCCGAGCTCTCAGCTAAGTGAAATCTTTTTTGATATTTGTGTAAAAGTTTTTGGATATCTCCATATTTTATTAAACCTTTAGTATTGCTAGTGTCTTTTTTCAATCTAACCTTATTGTTTCCACTCTACCCATTGTTACCGTTGGTAAACTTTAAGTACCATTGTTGGTATGGCCTTTTCCCTTACACTTGTGGTATTTCTTCATTACCATAGCTGGTATTGTTTTCTCTTGCTTAACTTGTTAGCTTTTATCTTTATTCAGTGTGTTGTTATATTGATGATTTTCTTGTGGTTTTCTTGTGATTTTTTGAACGGAGTTGACTTCATTATTGTTGGATTATACAGTTAGTTTTGGTGTCCTTTTTCTACCAAGATGTCAGATAAGAAGGGTACTTCAGGCTTTAAGCATTGTACTTCTTGTAAGGGCAAGTTACCGAACAGTGATTTGCATAATGACTGTATATACTGTTTGGGAGTGGCCCACCTTTTAGTGCAGCCTGCATATGGTATTTGTTAATGTTTCAGCCAGCGCACTCTTAATGAGCGCAAAAATAAACTCATTCTGAAGGGGTTTCTCAAGTCTCCCTTCTCAGAGGCCATTTCTGCGATGGAGGTCTCAACCTGTCCTTCTAAGGACAAAAAGAAATCTCATTCTGTTCCTTCCTCACCATTGGGTGATCAGAGCAAACCTGGAAAATCTAAGGTCCCTGAGTTATTATCGGAGCATAAATCTGCCTCTTTGGCTCCACCTTCCTCGGCTCCGACAGTGTCAAAACCTTTGATACCGACAACTGTTTTGGCACACGCCCTGCCTCCAGCACCAATCATTGATCTTACTACACCTGTTTTGACTTCGGCACCTGTAGCTACTTCGGATCAGGGTGCACCTTCGACTACGACTTCAGTTTCCATTTTGGAACTGACCTTTTCAGCTCTGAGTGCCACTTCGGCACTGAGCGTTGTACCGACCTCACTGGATCTGACCCCTTTGCTTCCAGTCTCGAAACTAGAGACTTCGGTGCTGGCAGATCTTGCACCATGGACCCGATACACTTCCTCCATGGACACGTTTCTGGGCCAAGCGTATAGCCCATTTTTCGAACGTCCTCACTCCCCATCTGGAGTATCCACTAGATCCACCAGGAGCTTTTCGGAACACAAAGTGGTGCGTCTTGTGGACCTGCTGTTGGCATCCAGGGGGATTCCCTCACTTTTTAAAACCATCCACCTGCTGGACTTGGGTTGCCTTATCCACGGACTCCATCTTACACTCTTCCTTTGACCATCTCTATTCCGAAGCCTTCTACTCCGACATCCTTCTTGGAACCCATTACCTCGGCACCTATGGTGCATCTCACTGCAGCTTCAAGGTTGTCCCTTTGGTCCTCGGTTCCCGCCAAACCGGTCCTTTCTCAGTCTGGACAAACCCAGGGTATGGTGCCCTCTTTTTCCTGGGTTCCCTCCTCGGCGACGATGGCTGCATCTGTGCCGATCCTGCTTGAGGCTCCACCTGTGGGGGTGGGTCAGTCGGAGCAGGGTGTGACATCTGTCCCGAGGTCGTCTTTCTCGGTTCCAGGCTCCCATCCCTCTTCGGGCAGACCTGCTTTTTCGCATGATGGACAGGGCTCTTGCTTCTTGCAGCATTCCTTTTTTGGAACCCCAGTTCTCACCCCCTGAGCTACAGCTATCACAGACCCACCCCCCTGGGACACCGGACAGAAAAGCCACAGGATGCCCCTGTTCAGGGGACCCACTCTTCCGAGTTCTCCTCTGAGATCCCCCACTGAGGAGCCCCCTCGAAAGAAGACATGCAAGAGGAAGCACTTGGACTCACCTGAGGAGTCCGTAGAGGAGGACATGGATTACGATGATAGTGAAGGGTCCCCACAGTCACCACCTGATGATGTCTCCTTCGGAGACATCCTGGAAATGTTAAAGTAGAAAGGTGACTGGAAGCCCTCCAACCCTTCGCCTGAGGAGTCCGTGTTTCTGCAGGCTTTTCATGCCCAGCCGTCTATCTCTTGGGTGACCTCGCCTGCGGACGAGCTCATCTAGCTCGTTGTGCAGCATGCATGGAAGAACCCTGATTCCATTGAGGCAGTCCCCCCGAGACCAGACAGAATTCTGTCCCCTCCTGTGGAAAATCCGCACTGGTCCAAAGGGTTACCAGTTGATGCTATGGTGGTGGCCACAAAAAAGTATTTGGCTGAGGAAAGTCCCACTGTCCATCCACCCAACGGGGAGTCCCGGGCAGTGGACAGACTTGGGAAGCATGTTTTTGCATCAGGGACCTTTGCTGTATGCTCTCTGAATTATTTGGCACATTTTACAAAGCTCCAGAGAGACTTGATCTCCGAACTCTCTGGGACACTCTCAGGACAGTTGTCTGATGAGGTCAGGGACAAAGTGGCCTTGCAGCTAGCAACCCTAGAGTCAATATCCAACTTGTTCATGAGGTTGCTCTCACATGCGACTGAAGGGGTGGCTAGAGCAGCAGGTTCGGGCATTGTTATGAGGCATCATGCCTGGATGCTCATCTGTGACCTCACGGACCCCTTCAAGTCTTCTTTCTGAATGCTCCCATCGAAGCTTCATCCCTCTTTGGCTCCAAAGTGAAGGACACGCTAGCCAGGTGCGAGCAAGACTGAAAAACCCTGTCTGCCGTAGGTCTACAGTTTCCAACCCTCAGCGTACCTTCTCCAGGAATCAGAGGAGTGGGAAAATGTGGCATAAGAAATCTCAGGGTCCTTTCCTTGCCTCATGTGGTGAGGATACTCCCAGAGGCAGAGGGGGTAACAATTCTGGAAGACACCCCTATAGAGACAGAGGGAGATCCTCACAACCAAGGCTCCAGGAACTCCTTTCCTTTACAGCCTTATCAATGCTCCTGTGGGGCGGCCCGATTGCTTACCTCAGGAAGCAGTCGGATGTCGTTTCTCTCTGCACCAAGCTGCCTGGCATTCTGTCACCACCGATCGTTGGGTGAAGAATATTATCACCAGAGGTTACACCATTCTCCTTTCTTGCCAGCCACAATTTCCAAGAAAACTTCCCAACTTCCATCCAGCCAAAGGGAAGAAGCAGCTTCAGAGATTTTAAAGCTGTTTCAAAAGAGAGTTATCAAACCAGTCCCACCAGACCAGCACAGATCCGGATTTTACTCTAGATTCTTTTTGGTGCCAAAAAAGACAGGGGCCTGGAGACCCATTTTGGATCTCAGCAACTTAAACAAGTCTGTTACCCACACCAAATTCCGGATTGTCACGATTCAGTCCATCCTTCCCTTTTTAAGAGAAGGCGATTGGATGTGCTCTGTAGATCTCTGTAATGCATATTACCACACCAAGATGAAGAAATGCTCCAAGAGTCTGCTTCGCTTCCAGCTAGGAGCCAGTGATTTACCAGTTCCATGCTTTGCCGTTCGGTCTCTCTGCAACCCCCAGAGTGTTCACGAAATGCATGGCAGTGGTAACAGCTCACTTGAGACTAAAAGGATTCTGGGTGTTTCCATATCTAGACGACTGTACTAGCAAATCAGAGGGCAGAGGCAATCCACCAGATCCAAAAGCTTTGTGCCCAAGGCACCATGGAACCTGTACCAAAGGAACAGGCTGGAAAAGGGTTTTTATTCCAGACTGTTCCTGGTACCAAGAAAGGGAGGCACCTGGCACCCTTTTCTCGACCTATCTACTCTGAATCATTCCCTCCTGGTCATAAAATTCAAAATGCTGACCCTACACAAGCTTTTGCCAATGCTGATACCACGTGCTTAGCTAGTGACCCTTGATCTGAAGGATTCCTACCTCCATGTCCGGATAAGGAAGTCCTGCAAGAGTTTCCTGTGCTTCAGAGCAGGGTAAGAACACTTTCAGTTCTCTGCTCTGGCCTTTGGTTTATTTTCTGCTCCTAGAGTCTTTACAAAGTGCCTGGCCCCTTTCATTGCCCTTTACAGACAGAAGGGCATACAGATGTATCCCTACCTGGACGACTACCTCATCCAGGCGGACACCAAGGAAAGACTCCTGAAAGACCTTACCTTTGTTCTGACTCTACTTACCTCCCTGGGATTCACAATCAACCGGGAGAAGTCCCAAATTCACCCCACAAGAAGGTTAACCTTCTTGGGAGCTCTGCTGGACACATCAACACAAACAGCCTCCCCCCCTCCGGAGAAGCAGAGCTTCCTCCACTCTTACTTTTCACAGCTGGCCCTCAGGACCCACCTTACAGCAAGGAAATTCCCGCAGGTGCTGGGATACACGGCCTCCTGCATCCTGTTGGTACTCCTAGCCAGACTGCACATGAGGAAACTATAATGGTACCGCAGGAACCTTTGGTGCCAACACTGACAGTTACTGGAACACCAGCTGCCCCTGATTCGTTGCTTCAAGAAGGTGCTCCAGTGGTGGGCAGAGGCGTGTACCCAGAACAAGGGTCTACCCTTGATCACTCTTCCCCAGGACCAGATCATCACCACAGATGCTTCAGGTATGGCCTGGAGGGCACACCGAGGAAGTATGTGCACTTAGGGCATTTGGGAACTGGAGGTTCAGGCCCTGCATATCAACCTAAAAGAGATCCTGGCAAGTGCGCAGGGCAATCCTAGCTTTCAAAGATCATCTGAGACCAGGAGTGTTCGTAATCAAGACAGACAACACAACAATAATGTGGTACATCAGCAAGCAGGGGGGCACTCAATCCTACCCCCCTGTGTCGCTTAGCTATGCAAATCTGGCAGTCAGCCTCAAATCTGCGACTTCATCTGATAGCTCAGTATATCCCCAGGGAAACAGAACACCCTGGCAGACCAGTTAAGCAGAAGCCTCCTGGATCCTGACGAGTGGCAGGTACACAGGGGGACCTTTCTCAACATCAGGCAAAACTGGGGGAACCAGGACGTAGACCTTTTCGCAACCACAGAGAACAACCAGCTAACAAAGTTCTACTCCAGAGAGTTCCATGGATGGTGGATGCCCTCTCCTTCCACTGGGGCAACCTGTTTGTGTAAGCATTCCTTCCCTTGCCCCTGATTCCCAGGGTACTTCTCAAGATCAGGGAGGAAGGGCCAAAGGCTGTTCTCATTTGTTCCATACTGGTCCAGTCAGCACTGGTACCTCTTGCTCCTCAGACTGACCAAAGAGTCTTCCATGCACCTGCCTCTTACAGCAAGCCTTTTAACTCGGGGGAAAGGGATGGTATTGCATCCAAACCTCCCCACACTCAAGCTGTCCGCATGGCTTATTACCCAAAGGCAGATGACACTACAGCCTTAAGCAGACAGGTTTTAAATATTAAGGATGCCAAAAGGCTCAGCACCAGAAAATCCTACTCTGCCAAATGGAAAAGATTTACTGTCTGGTGCCAGAGCAAGGGCATTGACAGCACCCTTGCCAATCTGGCATTGGTTCTGGACTACCTGGCAGAGCTCCTAGAAAAGAGATTATCATACTCCTCCATCAAGATACATGCCTCGCTATCTCTGCTTATATCCAGTCAGATCAGCCCATATTTTCTCACCACCTGTTAAAGCAGTTTCTTAGGGAAGTGGGCCACATCGACCACCTGGAAGGCCACCTGCTGCAGTGTGGAATCTAAACTTTCTCCTGGAAAAATTGACTCTACATCCTTTTGAGCGAGCCTTTCTTGAAAACTGCCTTCCTGCTGGCCATCACTTCAGCCAGAAGAGTATCTGAGCTTCAGGCCCTTAAGCCCACTGAGCCCTTCATCATTTTCCATGCTGACAGGGTGCCTCTTAGGACCAACCCCTCCTTTATGCCTAAAGTGGTCTTGAATGTTACCCTTAACCAGGCCATCCATCTCCCTATCTTTTTTCCAACCCCCATAATAAAGGGGAAAGAATTGTGCATACCCTGGATGTCCAGAGACAGTTGAGATATTACCTGGATTAGGACCAGGTCATTCAGAAAATCTGCCCAACTACTGGACTCTTTTGCTCTTGGGGCAGAGGGGAAACCCATATCCAAGCAAAGTATTCATAAATGGATCTCACATTGCATCCATTTCTGCTGTTCCTTTCATGGAAAGAGTCTTCCCAAATCCATCAGATCACATTTCACTAGGGCAGCCTCTACTTCCACTGCCTTCCTGAGAGGGGTTCCAACCAAGGATATTTTGGAAGCTGCTACCGGGGCATCCATCCACACATTCACTAAACACTACCAGCTGGCTACCTTCTTCAACACCAGGGCATGCTTTGCATCTGCAGTCCTGCAGGGCATGCTGGCATCCCCCTTTAAGCAGTGCAACTGTGGAGTTTTGCTCCTTCTCATCCTTCCCACCACCCTGTTTCTCAGCTTTGGGAATATTCCCACAAGTGATGACTGCAACAGTGAAACAGAAAGAACATAGTACAGCTGTGTACACTTACCATAAATGTAGATGTTCGAGTGTCTTCACTGTTGCAGTCCTGTTTCCCTTCCATCATCCCCCTTTTTCTTTTTCTTCAGGGCTCCTACCTATTGGGGGCAAGAAAAACTGATGCAATGGCATTGGCTGCCTCATTTTATAGCCCGGATGACCTGACATCAGATTCAGACACCAGACAGCCGATGCAAGAGGGAAACCCTTTACTTTGGTATTTGTGCCGAACGACTGCTACCCAGCAGGGATAACCCACAAGTAGCAATATTCCAACTGGGAGAATGTATCCCTGGATAAAAATCCTCAAGAAATGCAACGCATGCAAATGTCCAGGGTTAACCCACAAGTGATGACTGAAACAGTGAATAACACTCTAACATCTACATTTATGGTAAGTGTACACAACTGTACTTTCTTACTCAGGGATAAATCTTTGTGTAAAGATATTAATGTTTTTAGTCAGAAGTTAAGTACTGCATCTGAATCTGGGGTTTTCCAATTAGGAGCTGTTCTTAATTTTGTTTCAATTTATCTGGCTGTTATTTCATCCCATTTCATATCCTGTACATCTGAACTTCTGTTTTTTTTACTACTTCTATCCATTCAGCAGCTTTGTTTTCTTTCACTGGGTCTTCATAGATAGTTCTCCAAAATGTATCTATTAATTTTGCCGTGTTTCCCAATTTTCTATATAACTTTTCAGTGAATTGCTTATTTTTTTACTTTTTCTTTATATTTATCTGCATAAGTTTTTCTGCCTTGTGTAGTTTATTTGCAGTAGTGTACAACAGACCCTGGTCTGTTCTGATACTGCACGTTCCTTTTATCATGTCTATCTTTCTAAGTATTTTTGTTGATCTGTTCCCTCTTCTGTATACTTCTAACAGTGACACATCTTGTCTTAATTGCTTTATAGTTTCCTCTATTCGATACTTCCATGATGACATTTGATTTCTTCCCTTCATTTTCCTTATTGCCTGTGTTTTTATTGTTAAGACTTTACCTGTTATCAATTTAACTGCATAGTAATGTATCCTATTTGCTTCTGTTATGTCACATGGATTTCTGTGAACAGTTTTGATTATTTTGTTCATTTGTTTTATCAAACTTCTAAAATTTGGGGTCTTATTGACTTTCTGTAATCTATTTATTTCATTGATCTTAAGATGTCTATCTGTCTTTATTAAATCAGACAACACCTCCCTTAGATGATTTTCTCCTATACTAAGGGCACATTCTTTGTTTTTTGTTTCTTGCAGGCATTCTACAGAAAGTTCTAAGAGCATCTTCCTATGAAATGTACTCTTTAACTTCATCCTGTGTCACCTGCTGCTCTTTCATATGAGAACTCACTCACCTATCGCTCCTCAAAATTGACTGCATCAGAGTTGCCACTGTTTCCCCTGCTCCTTTCCTTGCTGTGCAACTCCAGCTGAGCTTTTGTACTAGTATCCTACTGAATTATTTGACTTATTTTCGCCTAGTTTAATTTCTCCAAGTTTTTGGGGTTTCTAATACCATGATGGTAATAGATCCCATTCCTAAGTCAAAGTATGATTAAAGTTCATGAAATTAGTATTGTTTCAGTCTTTGATGTTAGCCAGAAGTGCTCTTTGCAGCACCCACAATGTGCCCAGAATTGACTCCTCTTGCAGTTCATACAGAGTTACATGTATCAGTAACCTGTCTAAGGATGACTGTAAATTCTTTTTTATAAGACCCATTGCTACCACTACTGTTGAGACTGTCTGGGCATCCTTCTTTCATATTGCCTTTGTTTCTGCCTATAATTTCTGGTAGTATATGACTTTGTCTCTCTCTGTATGTAAGACACTATAGTCCCTGGGTGTAGCCATTTCAGTGATCAATGCTACTTTTGTCTTCTTTTCCTGGACTACTGTACTGGGTTTTCTCGTATCTATTTTTTGAACTGTTGGTAATGGGAGATCCCATGTGATGTAAATTTCATCTTTTTCTATAATGCTTTGTGGCTCATACTTCTAATGCTTCTCAGCTGCTTCAGTATTATATGTTTGCACAATCCCCTGTGCTACATTCTTGCCACATTATCATGCCTTTCAGTATACAGTACTTCTGCCATTAGTGTGTCACACCCAGTAGTAAGATATGAGACTGTTTCCAATTCTGAAGAAAATAATATCACCAAACCAGCACGAACAACAAAACTAAAAAATGAAAAAGGGCTGGAAGGACTTAAATAAGACCACTAGAGCCCAATGATAATGTTTAGTGCTTTCTTTCGTTTTAATGTCACAAACTTCATCAGAACCATTCTGATGGAAGTTTGTGACATTAAAACAGAAGAAAGCGCTAAACATTATCACTGTTTCCAATTCTGTTTTACAAAACATGCATTTGTCTGTTTTTCCAACATGTTCAATGGATTTTGTGAACCAACGTGTACGTAGTCCACTATCCTGGGCCACCAATATTAACCTTTCATCTTTTGGTTTAAATTCACCTCATTTTATCCATTCCTGCATTTGGTCTTAATCAACATGAGGTTGTTCCAAGAGTTTTCTGTACTTGCAACTACATTTATACATTTTCCACATTTCTTGCCTTCTCATCTGATCCTTTACCTTATATTATTTATTTTGTTTTTTGGCACTTTCAGTTCCTGCCTGATTTTTATCTACTTCTGGTTTGATCTCCATTCCCGCTTGACACGGATATACTTCTACTAAACTAAGCAGAAAAGTTATCTTAGACTTATTCTTCTGTTTTAAAACTTGCACTATATTTGGATCTTGGGAGGTCAGCAGATATGTATGCAGTCCTATGATTGCAGATCTATACATGGAATAAATTTCAAGGAGGCCCCATACCTCCTTCAGAACAGGGAATAAATAATCTTGGTATACACTGATTTTTATAAATCATTTGATAAGCTTGAAGCATTTTTCTTGTTTTCCTGTACAACTGATCCAGAACCTTTTGAGGCTAGTAAATCACTCCAGAACTCTTAAGTTAGACTAGGAAGAGCAAATTGTTTTATTGCCTAGACTTTGTTCTTAGATGTCAAAGCTGTTTTCAATATTAATTTTAGTCTTCTAAAATATTCCTTACCAAGTTTTATTCTCATTTGTTCATGTTTTATTACCGATCCTTCATCATTTCCCAAATATTTATACTGTCCCTCTTACTCAAGTTCTTTTATATCACATTCCTGTCCCAAACTGATATTTTCTTGGTGCTCCAGCTTTTCTGCTTTAAAGGTTGCTTTTGCACATTTATCAAGACCAGATGACATTTTCATATCATCTGAGAAAGTTTTGATGACTTGTAGTTGTGCTTTCAGTTCCTCATCTGGCAAACTATATAGTTTTAAATCTTCCACAAAAAGAAGAAGAGAAGTTTTTTTTTTTTAACCTTTGTTGTTTTCTGGAAGCCAGATTGTAGCCATGACCTAATCGGTTAAGTAGACAGCTTAATGGGTTAAGGGTAAGACAAAGGAGCAGTGATGACAGAGTCACCCTGGAATATTCCCCTTTGAAGTTTTATCCGTGGAATAATAATTTGTCATTTATCATGGCTTAACTGCAAAGTGGTTTGCCACTGTTGTATGATCGCTATAATGTAATCTGTCATCATAGGATGTATCTTCTACATTTGTAAGCACTTTTTTTCATGAATGTGGAATGCTGTCAAATGCTTTTTTGTATTCTATGCACACCATACCTAAGAGTCTTCCCCTTTTTACAGTTCTCCATTATGATGTTATTTAACAAAACTGATTTTCTCTTGTGTGTGATCTCTGCTTCTGCAAGAGGTTCATGAGTTTCTGATCATATTTGGTAGTGATTGCAAGAAATGATACTGAGTGTGGATCTTCAGAAGAACAAATCCCAGCCATAACCATGGTGTAGAGGTACTTCTGAAAGATCATCTGATATGATATATACTGACATATCTTTTTAGTTTTCCTTTAATGTTTCTGAGATAATTACGGAATTTTGTTTACCAACACTCATTTAATAACACCAAATTCTCCTCTGATCCTTGGAGTGTTCTTGATATATTAATGGAACATTGTCCCATGCATAGCTGTTTACATGCTGACTGTGAATTTTTCCATTTTAACTTTGGAAATATATACTGAGTAAAGCTACGTACAGTTTTTATCAGCAGTGATCTCTGCCCTACTGTTTCCATGGTTCTTTATCACTGGTGTTGCAGAGAATGTCCTGCATCATTTTTTAGGTCAGCGTAGTTTGGCAAAAACTGCTTGCAGGCAGAAAATGTTTTACAGAAGTGTGTAGCCTATTAGCAAATGTGTATTAGCATAGAATACGATAGAGTGAATGATTTAAAAGGATTATAGTGCAATTATTTCATCTCTCATACTGGTATACATCACAGCAGCTAAGAGCATGTGCAGTTTTCTGACAAGGCATATTGTTCTGCTACAGAAAGCACTAAAGATATAATATTTATTAGGAAGTAGGTGGTGCCACAGAATAGGATTTTGCATAATTTTAACTTTTGCATTCAAGTTCTTTTGTTGACGTTTCCTCTGAGTTTTTGTTTTTTATTCCACTAACTGACAGATTAATAAACACCTAGAGAACAGTGGACATTCCACTGGAAAAGGTGTTTGTTGTAATTTTGCTGCTTTTCAGCGTGTATTTAATTTGATTAGGTCTTGAAATGTGAATGAGGCTTAGATGTTAAACTGTGACCTAACCATGCCAGCATTGTTGCAGCCCCAGGAAATGTGCAACTCTGCTAATAAATTTATGCTATGTGGTTTGAGTGTAGTGCAATACTATTAATTGCATTTACCATGTGCTGGGCAGTGTTAGAAGCTGAAGTCATTAATATTTCCTTAGATGTCTTGTATGAGGATAGTTAATTTTCCTTTGAGGTTTAAACTTAGATTTTTAGACATTTATTTTTACGGAAGAACTAAAATAAGTGGGATTGAAAACCCCACAGGATGGTGTATTGACATGGGATGCTTAAGTTTCTGAACTCTTTGCCATTAAATTAGTAATCTTCGCTGTCATGTTAAAGTATACATTATTTCAAGCATTTTTTCCTCTAGTTTAAGCACAGCTGTAGGAACTTTCACATAATTGTGCATATCTAAGCAATTCAGATTCCAGGAAATATTGTATGGTTATAAGAATGTAAAAATCAGTAAAGGTAACTGGTAAAAGAATCATATGTGTATTTTATTAACGATCACTGTATATTTATAATTATATGTATAGTTCTGAGATTCTTTAGATGGTAAGAAGGCATGGAATACTGTATCTAATTTATGTGAGCCTTACCTGTTATATTTCAGGAAATACCCCATTCACATATTTGTCTGTCTAGTGTCATGTACCTCTCAGTTTTTGAATCACTTGAATTAATTAAGGAGATAAGTTGTGACACTCTGCTTGGTTTGCAACACCTGTGATAAGATGTGTGACAACTGAGAATGGTACTAACATTTGTAGAGCATTGGCCTGAAACTGCCCACAATAACTTTAGCTAGTGGAGGAGATGCCGAAATTCTTCAACATCCCCCTCCCCAACACACACATATACAGCTGAAATGTATTTACCAGCATGAAATGTCTCTTCCTTGAAAATTAATGATTGCCCTTGTTGACTTCTGGTGATTGTTGGGAGTACAACATTTGAGTGTGCACACTAGCTATGCAGTGTGAAGGTGATTTGCAATGGGGTTTGTTATAAATGGAACAGTAGGATTGCAATTTGTAAAATGAATCACGACTGAGGGATATCTGTAAGACTGTCCTTGCATGTCAGGCATGTGAATCTTCTTGTTCAGATGGCTTTGGAAGTAGAGAAACATAATTTTCCTTATAGTAGATTTTGTAATAAAATCTGCTGTTGCATTGTTCACCTGCACTATACATGAATGATGAAAATAGTTGTTTTTCTTGCAAGAAGTATAACAAAGGAAAACAGTTATTATACTATAGTAACATATAAGTGAATGTCGCCTGTGTTTCTGACTTGAACTCTACCATTTTTGAAGCTAGGGAATAATTATGTGAAACAGATTTACATTTCTTTAACTGATTGATATACAGTTGTATATATCTAACATCGATATTTTCAACCTTTTATAGCATAGTAATGCTCATATAAGATAAGTTGAGATTGATAATCTTCGATTTGATATTCATATTTCCCAGACCATTAGGAAAGTTCACAAAAAATTAGGTACCCTCTAAAGAAATAGACAATTCCTTACCCAACAAACAAAAGCTAATATATCTCACACCCACCTTATTTCTACCCTCCTGTATGCCTCACCTATTCTCACCAACCTTCGAAAAGCAGACCGAGCTAAGCTTGACTCCTGCTATAACAAAATAGCTAGATTTGCCTCTGACCACTCATTTAGGTCTCACCACTGCACATCCTTGAAGCTGCTCAACTGACTGGAACTTTCTCAACTCCTGCACTACAACCAACTCTCTCTGGCCCATAAAATGTTATATCAGCTAGAAAAAAACCCTGCATTGCAAAGCCTACTTCACCTCCACACCAATAACAGAACTCTTCGCTCCAGTAACAAACTTATTCACACAGTAACTAAGTCAAATAATACAGCAGGTGATGCCCTCTTTTCTAATTATGTATCCAAAATATGGAATGCTCTATCCTATAACATAACTACTATGACATCCTTCATACAATTCAAAAAAGCATTAAAACTGCATCTCACTAATAACTGGCTATGCTCTTGCACTTCACCAGGCTAGACCCTCTACTATGTTAGACCCTACACCACCTTAACTATCTCACACCTCAAGAGGAACAGTTAGGTCTATATTCTTTTACTGTAGAAATACATACAATATAATAAAATAGATTGTTATGGTTTAGACCCCAATAACCTTTAAGAAGTTGTTGGTTTACACGACTATATATATATATATATATATATATATATATATATATATATCTTTAGACTAATGAAACTATTACTGTAAGATTTCTCTGTTTTCACTAATTGTGACTGCTGTATATGAATATACTACTATTAATTAAGACTCACTGCATTTTGTATATAAATATACTTTGTAAACTTTGTAGTTTTTTTTTTTTTTTTGTTACATGCTATTCATGTGTGTGGAGATTTTCTCCCTGGGCCTTTACTGAAAATGGACCTGTGTCCAGTGGACTATCCCGTTTAACAAATGTAAAATAAATAAATAATAATGAGATTATTCCTTTCGACAAAACAGAGAATCTCTGTAAACAAACAGACAAAAAAAAAACACAACAGTTAACGAGGTCTAAAACTACAGACAAAGCATAGCATGACTGGAAAAAGGACATTAATAACTAAAGTAACTAGGAACTTACAAAGGTTAATAAAAAGCACCAGAATAAACACCAAAAATGCTAAACTGACCTACCTTCATCCTCTGCAAACCTGTTAACAAACCTATTGGATGACATAATATTCTGAACTTGGTCCTTATCAATATAGCTTCTTCATGCACTACTTCCCTGTTATCTCCATCCTCAGTTAAGCTGGATCTTAAACTAGTGACTTTCATCATTAAATAAGATTTCTAGCACTCCTGAAACCAGTATTGCAGAAGTGAAGCAATTAAAATGTGATAACATCATCAAATTATGTGGCAAAGTTTCATAATTTACTTATAGCAGCATCATCCCCAGCACTGGCAGAGCAGGTTGCTTCAAAAAGGAGATTTATGCCCACCTAGTTAAATATCTAGTACTGTCAGTCCCAACCAGATGTAAATGTAATGGGAAATTGTAAAAGCAAACCACCCTGGTGGTCCACCACATAAATTAACTCTGCAATTAAAAAAACCCGTTAAGTATACAGCTGATTGGAAAACTCTTATGTCAAGGATAATATCAGAAATATTACAAAATAATTTGAAAAATACTGTTAAGTTTACTAAAGCAGCCCATAAACCTAAAGATAACATTAAATTAGCATCTGAAGGTTAGTGACAATTACAAATCATTCTTTAGCTACCACAGGAAACTAAAAAATAACACCAACTGTTGCTCTAAATTTATTCAAAATGGTGCCACCTATTCTAACCAAAAATGCATTTCTAACATTCAGTGTGAATTTTACCCAGCTATGAACATTCAAAGCCTGCATGAGTTTGAATGTCTCAAATCTCCCATCATTACTAAACAACATGTAGTAAAGGTACTTTCTAAGACCAGAAATACTTTCTCCATGGGGGCCTGACAATATAACTGGCAGTTTAATAAAGAGTACTAAACATGTCCTGGCAGAACCTATCCTTAGCCTGACCGTAACCACAGGCTTTGTCGCTGAGGTCTGACATGCAGCAGTAGTGATGCCATCTATAAAGGTGGCACTACCACTAACTCTAGAAATTATAGGTCCATCAGTGTGACAAGTATCTTTTGTAAAGCCGTGGAATATGTCATAACTGATCTGACAAACAATGATATTAAAAAATCGCACAAGGCTAAATTTGTAGCAGTTTGATTTTATCAAGGGTAGATCTTGTTTAATGAATTCAGTTAACTTTGAGAAGGTAACAACACAGGCTGTTGACAGCAGTTTTGTTGTTGTCATTTTGTGCCTTTAACTGGCCAGGGCATTTGGCATGATCATGCTTGGTGGAATAGTTGGTAAACATAGTTGGTAAGCATAATGCATTAAAAATTGATTGCTCTGTTACAAGATGGAGAGTAAATTGGCTGAAAGTTAGAGCCCACACATTGCTAGTGGCAGGTGCCTCATCTGAGTGAAGGTAATGAGTGTTGTCCAACAGAGTTCAATATTGGGACCTCTCCTACATTTCTGATCTCCAGAACATGAACCAAGACGTCTAGCTAATGAAGTCTGTCACCCCTCTAACACCCAGACACTTCAGCAAGACAACATCTCACTTCAAAAAGAGAATGTTGTTAAGGCCCTTGGGAAATAGATTGATAATTCCTTTTTGTTTGATCATGCGACAACAATGGTCAGGAACTCATTCTACTTAGCGCAACTAATTGTAAAGGGAATATCATCCAGATATAAAGAGGTTATCATTCCTGTATAGTCAGTATTGATTTTGCTAGTTATCAAGTAGTACTACCCCTTCTGAATGTACCTCATTAGACATATCAAACAACTCAAAAGACCTGAGAGGTTCCTAACTGGGAAGATTACTGGTGTAAAATACTCTAACCTGCCAGTAAGGACTGGAAGTATTGTCTTTTAATTCAGTACCTTATAGACTCCTGGGTGGTGAGCATACCATAGCAGTCCTTGATCAGCTGTATCTCCACAAAACAAATAACTTCATTAATTACCAGAACCAGTGATCTAAATCTTCACAGGCAGACAAATAAAACATGACAGAAAGAGAAGTTCATCACACAGTACCTTCTCTTCCTGTGGAATTTACTCTCCCTGCAAATTATGCATTGTGATGCACTTCGCATCATACTTGACCTGAATGATTGGATGGACATTCACAAATTCACCCTGGACTTGACCAGCCTAGCCCCTTTTAGGAGATGAGATATGGTCTGAAGGTGGGTCCTTGTAATGCACAACTAGTCACAGGACTTTGTTATATTGTATTTCCTATGAATCTATGATTGCCTTGTATTTCCCATGCTTCTATGATCTGTTGAAGGAGCCACAAAGGTTCTGGCAGACTATTAGGAACATAAGTATCAGTAAAGTGTTTCCAAAAGTTGGCAGTTTGTGCACACTATCTTAAAAATATTGATGAACTGAAAGAGATCATATCCTGTCCTCGTCCCCCTTCACTAAAATTCTGTAACAACATCCTACCACTCACTGACCTCACCACCCTCTCTACATAACTATATTTTCCACCTTCTTCTGCTTTAAAACCTTTTCCAAAAATACATTTCAGGAACTGTTAGATAGAACACATTACAAATGTAGCCCATATTTCCACATATTACACTCTGAATTGCTAAGAGCAAGAAGTGCCATTCGTAGCCACCCCTTGCAGCATATACTTAGTCTCCCTCACTACCAAATCCATTCCACCCAGTTTAAACGCTGACTAATATCCTTTCTTCCAAAGATACTACTACCACCACAGTCACTAACTTCTGGTCATTTGGCAACTCTTATACTATAGCCACAATTTTAGAAAAGCTAATAGGAAAATAATATTAATATTTATTCTGAAGTTTGCTATATTCACAGACGAATAGCATGGCTTCCACCCAACTACATTGCAGTAACAGCACTATATGCTTTAATTAGCCAAAGCTATGGCAACATTGAAAGTGGACTTCTCACCTCACAAGTGCTATTTTCCTGAATCTTAAATGTAGCTTTAAAACTGTGGACCACCAGCTACTACATCAGTAAGTGAGCTTGATCTGTTCAAGAAATAATTCAGTGAGGACTTCTAAGGTGGCTGCATGCTGATCAACAGTTTAATTTCAGATCTCCCACTGTGAAAACAGAAATTGAGGAAAAAAGAGTGCTATTGAAATTTATTTAGGTAAAACTCAGTTACTGGCTAGTAACTACACTGACTGGATGCCATCAAAGAGGAAATTTAGAGAACCTGAAAGAAAATCAACCAGAAAGGTGAAGATAAAAGCCTGGCTGGGAATAATCCTGCAGCTGTTCAACAAAATGCGATTCAGGCTTCAGTTTTGTTACAAGAGATGGCTTCCAGTAATTTAAGATGAAAAATAAATTACTTCAGTACTCTGAAGTGATTAAAATAAATGAAATATTATAAGAATATATCAACTCAAATAAAATGCTGGGAAAGAATAAGAATAAGCTTTAACTAGCTGTTCAAATGAACTGATAAAGCTGGAAACATCAGAGGTTGAGCACTGGCTTTGTCCCAGCTGATTGGAAAACAGCAACCGTAATCCTTTTGCTCAAAGGGGGTCACTCAACTGACCCCAGGAACTGTAGACCCATAAGCCTAACCAGCCTTATCTGCAAGGCCATGGAGAGAATCATCATGGATCTTATCAACAAGGATATAGGTGACCTTCAAACTTTTGACCTGAGCCAGTTTGGCATCGTTAAAGGCAGATCTTGCCTGCTAAATGAGGTGGACCTCTTCGAGAATGTCAGCAAGGCTCTTGATGAATGCAAAACAGTTCACACTGCCTATCTTGACCTAGCCAAGGCCTTTGACACAATCACTCACTCAGGCATCATTGAGAAACTCAACAGGAAAAACAGTGCTCTTACTTAAGAGTGAACCTGCAAGCTACCCTATATATTATAGACCAATAATTTGCCTTCCAACTACAAATAAGCTGTACACCGGAATTGATGCTGACAGAGTTTATAGTCATTTAGAAGAAAACTCAATCATGGCACTAGAACAAAAGGCCAATAAAAGAAAGTTATATGGAACAAAATATCACCTGTTACTAAATAAAGTCATAATGGAGAACTGCAAAACGGGGAAGAATCTAAGTAAAGCATGGATTGACTAGAAAAAAATGTGATAGTATCCCACAATCATGGATAAAAGAGTGCTTAAAAATGTATAAGATACACCCTACACTGATCATCTATATTACGTGACCATGAAACAGTGGTAGACCACTTCGCAATTATGCCATGATAAAGGACAAACTATTATTCCAGGGATAAAAATCCAAAGAGGGATATTCCAGGGTTACTCCCTGTTGCCTCTGCTATTCTGTCTTGCCCTTAACCCATTAAGCTGTCTACTTAACAGATTAGGACATGGCTATAATTTGGCTCCTAGAAAACAACAAAGTGTTAAGACTTCTCATCTTCTCTTTGTTAGTGATTGAAAACTAAATAGCTCATCAGATGAGGAACTAAAAGTACAACTGCAATTCAAGCTATAGTCCAATTTGCTCTTCCTGTCCTAACTTACAGTTTTGGAGTGATTGGCCCCAAAATGCCCCATAAACAGACAAATGTAGATTTTGTAAAACAGAATTGGAAGCAGTCGCACACCTCGTTGCTGGTGTACTAATGGCAGACTGTTGCACTGGGGAGTGTGCAAACATTATAGTATTGAAGTAGCTGAAAAACACTGGAAACATGAGCTACAAACCATCATAGAAAATGATGAAGTCTACATTACATGGGATCACCATTACCAACAGTTCAAAAGTTAGATGCAAGAAAACCCGATATAGTGGTCCATGAAAAGAAGACAAAAGTATCATTGAAATGACTACATCCCTTGACTACAGTGTCTTGCATACCGAAAGACACAAAGTCATAATATATCAGGATTTGCAGGCAGAAACGAGAGATATGTGGATGAAAGATACCCAGGCAGTTACAATAGTAGTAGGAGCAAGGGGTCTTTTAAAAAAGAATCTACAGTCATATTTAGATATATTACCAATATATGTAACTCCTTACGAATTGCAGAAGGAGTCATTACTGGGCACATTACAGGTGCTGCAAAGAGCAGTTCTGGCTGACATCCAAGACTGAAACAATAATAATTTCATGAACTTTAATCATACTTTGACTTAGGATAGGGGTCCATTCCCATCATGGTAAAAGAAACTCAAAAGACTTGGAGAAATTAAAAAAATGGGGATTAACATTTATGTCAATAGATGGGTTGCCAACTGGCTCACAAATAGAACACATACAGTCAAAGTTGGGGATGCCAACTCTACTAGCAGATCTGTTGCCAGTGGTGTTCTGCAAGAACCTGTGCTAGGCCCTGTACTTTTTGCTATCTAATTTTCAGAAGTCCAGGCGAAAATAGATGGCCTATGGCTTACCAAGTTTGCTGAAAACTGTAAACTGGGTGCAGTCATCGAATCGCCCAAAGGTGTCAACATACTACAAAGTGGGCTTACACAGACAAATGATTTTGTCAAAGCCACGGACTTAAACTAAATACAAAAAAATGCATTATCCTCCCCTTTGGCTAAGGAGAAACCCCTACTAATTACACCATTAACAATATCACCCTAGGTTCAAACCCAGTGGTGAGAGATTTAGGCCTGCAAGCTGATAGCAGACTTAATTTGGATTATCATGTGTCTGCAGTAGTAAGGAATGCCTTCTACATTGCACACCTCATAAGCAAGGGTATAGCATCCAAAGTTAAGGATGTTGTAACCACCCCCCTGTACTCAGCTCTCATGAGACCAGTAACAAAGTACCATGCTGTATTCTGTATGTACCTCACCAGACATCTGCAGCAACTGGAGAGACCTCAGAGGTTTCTCACCAAGAAAATTCATGGCCTACAACACATGACCTACATGAACAGACTGAAGGCCTGATCACTTTACTCAGATTCATATAGACTGCTTAGAGGCAACTTGTGCCTGACCTGCAGAGCTGTCTCAGACCCTATCTTGATGAAGCTGCTGCACATCTGCTAATCCAGTGAGACAAGATTCACTTACTTTAGGGATCTTAACCTAGCCTGCAGTATTAACAAGGCATGCTAGAGAGACGTTAAGTCTCCCACAGGTTGCCACTTCTCTGGATCAAATTCACAATTCATGTAAAACAGAGCTCCTCAATGATGCTATTTAAGCATAACCTGGACAGTTGGATAGGGAACTGTAAATTTACACCATGGGTTTCACCTATGTCGCTCTTAGACAGGGGCATCTGGTGCAGATCATAGATTTGCATGCAAACATAGACTATATATTGTCTTGGTCCATAAGGGAGCAAGGGCATAATATGGCTAGGCTTGTGGAAGCCTTAAGGCCAATAGTCTAGTAGCCTCCTATAATAAAGAAAAAGCTGGCTGAATATGACAGATATCAAGAAGAGCTATTTCAAAAAATGTTAGAGTTGAACAACAGAGCACATAAAGAAAACCTGAGATTTTCTGCTGCACCACCGAAACTGGAATGATCAGACTGTATTATTTTTATGAAAGCACCAACTGGACTGGTATTCCACAGCAGGATTTGCTAATTGAAAGGCACATAGAGTGTATGCTCCTAAACCTGGCCATGAAAAAGCGTCCAACAACTATATTAGTAAAGATGCATTCATGCCAGCAGAATGAGTTCATCCTAAAAAAAAACTGTGGAAGATGGGAAAAATATTAAAAATTGGAGACAGCAGAGTGTTTGTGGAAAATTGTTAACTGTAAACCAAGCAGAAATTTATCCCAGTAATTAGGGAACGTCAAGAGGCAGGTGTGAGAGTCAAGCTGCTTGTATCCAACTGTCTTCAGAATATTTTTTCTGGAGAATCCATGAAAGTGTTTGATATAGAACAGATTAAGTAAGGAAATAAAAAAAAAGTTTATTCAACAAAAATGACCAGTAAATAGTAGGGGACTGTGTTTCTTATTCACCTGACAGTAAAGCTTGGAGATAGATTTTGCTAGTGAAACGTTTTCCAATGTACCAGAGGAAAATGCTTGAGCACCAGAAAAGCTCAGGAATTGACTAAAAGAATTTAGGAGTACCTTGGTCTTTAATCAGTCTGGTGTTGGGAGATGGAGATAAATATTGGGGGATGTGGGGGGCATAGCCCCCTACATAGTTTGGATATATATTAAGTTTAGAAAAGAGTAATTTATTGAAATTGCAAGTATCCATGTGTATAGTTCAAAATATTTAAAATAGATGGGGGGTGGTGCGTCCCCATCCCCCCCGTACTATATATTCTAACTCCAGGGATGCACTACAGTGGGGAAAAGGCCATATATAACTTTCAGTGAAATGTGTTTCAGTGAATTGTGTTTTCAGTGAATTGTGCACAGTCAAATGTGTTTCATTGAAATGTGCTTTCAGTGAATAGTCCTAGACCCGTCATGATATAAACTATATGTCATATGTAGTACCTCTAAACTGTCCAGATTTTTGGCTCATATTTTTGGTCTGTTCCTCATAAAATGTGTGATTTTCTGGTGAATGACTGGGATGATCTGAGGCTTGAAGTCACTAAATAATGACATACTTTTGAGCTTCAGACTTCAACTTTCTATATTTATACGAACAATATTTAAAATATGTCCCTATTTTTGGGCCTTTGTCCTCCCATTTTGTTGGGCTTTGTCCAGATTTCTTGCACTAAGAGGTTGAGTGGTATGAGTAAAGCAGTTTTGTGTAGTATGTAGTCAGGAGTGTTTTAAATGTGGGTGAGACTTTTCAGTGACTGTTGTAAGTGTTAAAGATGTTAAAGTAACCAAGAACTTTTTTAGTTGTAAGAAATGTAGACTTTACAGTATAACAAGAGAAGAAATGCTGGACACAATAAAGTTTAATGTTAATATGCTGTGATCTTGGGCTGCTGGAGTTGGGGTGGGATATAAAAGGGCATTTTTACAAGGGTGAATATTTATATTAATGCCCTTGGCTTAGTCTATAAACAAGTGTTTTTGTAAGCAAGTAGTAATTTAAAATAAGACAAAGTGATTTCTTACATCTACAAAGATACTTGCTTGTTTTTTTCATTAACATATTTTCAGTGGGAGTCGGACGTCTGCTGCTGAAGACCATTTTATTGCTGGATACATGGAGATGAGCTGTATGCAGATATAAGAAAATAATCTTTAGAGTTCTGTGGATATTTTGCTGAGGGAAATGGAAAATGTGTAGGTACAGTGATAAGCAGCCTCAATACTTTAATGCATTAATAGAACAGTGTACAAATAATTTTTATTTAAAGATAGCCAGCACATTTTTCTTAGGGCTAAAAGTTTATGTTTTCTGAAAGCATACAAGCTGTTTTCACATCTAGGAGGGGAACAGAGATAGGAAAAGAACAGATAGCAATCAGTGTAAGTGGGAACACAAACTGCAGCATGTGGTTTAGCATGGGAAACCTTAATTTTAAGTTAGGAAATGCATGTCTATGCAGTTGTTGATTTTGGGCAGTTCTTATCTGGAGGGTTAAACTTAATTTTTTGCAGATACATAGTTTTGTGTGTTCTAAGTTAATAGGGGATGGGGGTGTTCTGATAAATGTATTTAGTTTTTGTTGTTTGAGGATTTTCAGTAAAATAAAAAGTCTTGAAAAATGTCAAATAGATTCAAATCGAGATAAGAAGCAACTGTATAAAATATCAGTCTGCCAAGCATTATTTTGTGCATATAACAAGAAAGTTGGAAATACATATTCAAAAACACTGAATGCATAGTAGTTGGGAACAGCATATTTTTCTCATAATGGCTACACTATCTGTATTATCATGGTACACAAATAGCCTTACAGGTGTAGAAGAAAGGAGAGAGTATTGAATTATATTAAAACATAGTGCAAATACAGTGCTGCAGGAGACGCGTTTGGAAAAAAATGAGCATATGAATTTCAAAAAGAAAGTATTTCAGGATGGATATTCAGCAGAATATCAGGGCAAAGGGAAAGGGGAGTACTTAATACTAATTGCTAGAGGAGCTTCAGTATAAATAGAAGGGGGGAGAGACAATAATGGTAGATTTGTGGTAGTAAGGGTCTGTTGGCAAGGTAGGAATATCACGCTAGCATGTATTTATATTCCACCAAAAATTGCTATTATGGAGCTTAAGAAAGTTTTAGGAGAAGTTAGCTTTCAGCAGGGAATGTTGCTCTAGGGAAGGACTGAAACTTGATTTGCAATGATGAGGATGTATCAGGGGAATCTACAAGGGAAAATATAACAAAAGATGGTAGGTTTATGAAGAAATTTATGAGAATATTTGTTATGGAAGGTTTAAATTCAGTGGTAGGAACTTGGACAGACTTTATGAATTATTTCCCCAAGGTGCAGTAACTGGGCTAGAGTAGGTAGAAGTTGTATTTCACAGGAATATGTGTATTTAATTGAAAGCTTTGACATGCATCTAATAAATAGATGTGCTGATAAAAATTAAGATAAAATGCAGGGTAGTGAAGTAAGAATGAGACACTGAAGCTTTCCCACCTACCTGTTAAAAAGAGAGGAATTTAAGCAATCTGTAGTGGAAATGAGTTATTAGGGAAGATAGAAATATCTTCATAGGTTATCACAACAACAAAGAAATGCAGGTGAAGATAAAAACAACCAGCTGGCCACAAACTTCTGAAAAGTATAAAATTTAATAAACCACAATAAAAACATCTAGCACCTCGGCTCAGAAGCCTTCAAGGAATAAAAAAAATACAAAAAGAACATTTTATATATGTTAGAAGACTGGAGCATATGATCAATTATAAAATTATGTAATTATACAATTAATTAAGTAAAATATCGCCAGTTACATTCTACATTTAAGCCCAAAGGCATTAAAGTACCATACTTCAAAATGTAAATAGATTCTTTATGCAGCAGTTTGTGTTACATTTTACCATACTTCTGTGCCACTTGTTGAAGAACTGTACCTTGTAAACCAGATGGATTCCCATGATGATATAATCTAAACTGTGACACAATGGGGCTCTCAGGTTTAAACTTATTGATGTCCTTAACATGCTCTTGTAGCCTCAGTTTAAATGTTTGTTTGCTTTCACCTACATAAAAGATGACAAGAACGTAACTAGTGAACTCTGTGTTACAAGTGTATCTGTTTGTAGGATTAAATGGCACACCATTAATACTAGGGAAGAAATTTTATAAACTGACAACTCACACAACCCCCACAAGGAAATGTACGAAATAAAGATGGATCCCTATACATCAAAACAGTAGGTGACTGAAAACTATGTATTAGCATGTCTTTTAAACTCCTACCCCGCTTGTATGAAATAAGGAGAAATTTACAAAGTTTAGTTATGAAGTCACGGAATCCGTGACATTTGTCAGGTTTGGAATTGAATAATGAGCAATTAGTAGTTCTTAATTTGGGACTTAAGTTTGCTCTTACTCAGACTATACTTTATAGAATGTGAAATAATTTTGTTTTGTCCATAAATTACATTTATTGTATTATTTTTCTGCTACAAGAACATGTTAGGAACATCGACAAATTTAAACTTGAGAGTCCCATTGCGTTACATTTTAGACTGTATCATCAAGAGAATCCATCTGGTTTACAAGGTATAATTCTTGAATAAGTGGTACCTAAGTATAGAGAAAATGTAGTACTTAAATTCAAACTGGTACATAAAGAATCCATTTACATTTTGAAGTATGGCACTTTAATGCCTTTGGGAGTGTAATTGGAGGTATCGTATTCGTATTTAAATGATTGTATACTTACGTAATTCTATAATTGATCACGTGCTAGAGTATTATAGCATATATAAGATGTTCTTTTTTTTTTTAACTTCTTGAAGGCTTCTGAGCCAAGATGCTACAGGTTTTTTGTTGTGATTCATTAAATTTTATACTCTTGAGAAGAACATGGCCAGTTGGTTGTTTTTATTTTTATACGTTCTAGCTAGTGAGTAGGATAAAATGAAAATGGAGTTTAAAAAAAAGCAGAAATAAAAAAGAAGTCTTATTTGGTTAATAAGCAAACAGGAATTATTTAGAGGGGCTGACAAAAGTTAAAGTATTGCAGAAAAAGGGGAATCTCACAGAACAAACACAAATACAAAGTGCTAAATAGAAGATAAGGGAACATTTGAATAATATGCATGAGTTTATAAAGATTGCTGCTAAGCATCTATTTTTGATAATGACTCCAGAGCCCAAAACTTTTAACACAGTAACTTATGCAACATAAAGTTGAAATGGTTGTCACCAAATTTAGGGAGCCTATAATGAGAACAATGATCAGAGATCCTGTAGAGGTATTAGAGCTATTTTGGAAATTTTATGAATTTTTTTTATAAAGCACAGAATTATGGAAACCAAGAAAGAGCAGACATGGAAATTATTTATGACAAACTTAATGTTAGAGGTAAATAAGGCTCAACAACTAACAGTTAAGACAGCAGGAGATGAGATTAAAACTGTGATGTTTAATCAAACATCATGAAAGTCTCCAGGAACACATGGTATTTCTGTAGAAGTTTGGAAGATAGGAGGGAAGAAAATGATAAAGCTCTGGAATATTTTATTTCAGTATTTTAAAATGAAGGGAAGCACCAACATCTTGGAAAAAAGATGCAGTGGCTGTATTACCTAAAGACGGTAAAGACCCATCAGTCCCAGCTTTATGTAGACAAATTCCAATTTTAAACCATGATTATCAAATGTGTATGTCTTTATTAGCTAGAAAATGGCAAAGATGTTGCCAAAGTGGACAGATATTGATCAGTGTGGTTTTGTGGAGGGGTGGCAAACATTTGACATTAATAGAACAATGTTTATTCAGAGGGAAGCAGAATGTAAGAAAATATCTCTGTTATTAGTGGGTATTGATGCAGAGAAAGCATTTGATGGAGTAGGCTGGGATTTTATGAGTAGGACAGTAGAATTTGCATTCCCTGATACAATAATAAGATTTATTAGGAGGATACATGAGGATCTTAGGCAATAATTAAAGCGAAAGAATTCCTCTCTGATGAGTTGTATTTGAACAGAGGAACCAGGCAGAGGTATACTTTTACGTCTTTGTTATTTTCTTAAATTTAGAGCCATTGGCAAGAAAAATGTGCAAGCATATAATTGGTATGGTAATCAAAAAGTCAACTTTATTTGCACATAATGTTATTTTGTACCAGATTATTGCAGAAAATGACATTTCATTCTTGTAGAATATTTTGGACAGTAACCCAGTATGTAACATTAGTGAAGATAAAAGCTGTAGCCATAAATTATGTACCCACACATGAACTGGGGGATATGATAAGATGAAGTATTTAGGAGCATGGATGAAAATAGCTCCTGTTATGGCAGCTAAAGATAATGTGTGAAGAGACTAAACAAAAGATAATACAAAAATTGAATAATTGGAAGCTCTTGTTTATGTATATAAATAGTAAGATACAAGAAGTGAATTTTTATTTCCTTTAGGTTTATATACAGGTCAGGCATATTCTTATCAACCAGAGGAAGGGGTGGGGGGCAGTATTTAATAAAGAGTTGAAGGAATTTATCTGGGAGGGGAAGAGAGGAAGAGTTGAGTGGGATATGTTAATCCTTCCAGTCAAACACAATGGTTTAGGATTACCTGATTTGAAGGGATACTTTAGGGCTACACAGTTGAGGCTCATATACATCTCACAAAAAGAAATTTATAATTCAAAGTGAAAAGGGATGATAATAAAGCAGGGGGGGGAGGAGTCAACAAATCAGAAGAGTTTTGGGTTTTGTGTGCAGATCCTTAAGGAAAGTAGCAACACTATGGAATGTAGTAATCATAAAGTAGCATAAGATATTCTAAGAAAAAAGCCAACACAAGAATGGAGAAAGGAGATTTTGCCAGTAGAGATTACTTCAAATAAGGATATAGAAAATAGGCAAGACTGTGATGACATATACTGCAGAAAATGGGAAAAATAGGGGATTGGGAGCAAATAACTAGAGAAGGAAAGGTAATAGAGTGGGATGAAATTGAGAAGATGTTTAGACTGCAGGCTTGATACTGCCTTCCCTACCGGGTATTTATATCAAGTACAGGCAAAGAGAAAGGGTTAGGAGAATCTTAAGTGAAAGCTCTGCTTAGGTACAGTTTTTAGTTAAATCTAGAACAGAAGCTGCTGTTTGAAAAGGGATAATAGCAGGGCATGTAAAATATTGCATGATAACTATAAGAATCAATTGGGTGATGTTATAAAAGACTGGGAAGAGAGACTGGAAAAGCAATTTACAAGTGAACAATGAGAGGACATATGTATGTCTCCCAAGTATGCAACAAAGTCCTTTTGCATAGATATTTTTATGCCACAAGCAGACTTCAAAGAATTTTCCTCAGGCAGATAACAAATGTTGAAGGTTTGATGAGAAAAAGGTAATTGGGAACATATGTTCTGGAGTGTAATGAGTTGACATATTTTAAAAATTCCATACAGAGTACTCTGTCAGAAATATTGGGCCAGTGGCTGTAACTGAGGAAATGATTCTTTTTAGCTGGGACACAGGATATGAATTACCTAGATATAGTAAGGCCTTATTAAATTTAATTTTATTGGCTGACAAAAAAAGACAATTACTTTAAAATGGATAGCAAAGTCTAAACCAATTGTATTTGAAGTATTGAATATATGTTCATAGGAGATTACTAGGTTAATGGCCGTAGGGGCTGCCTGAGTTGAGGGTTGTATCAAAGGCCTTGGCTAAGTCTAGGTAGGCCGTATGCACAGATTTGCCCTCGTCTGGTGCTTTGGTGACTGTCTCAAAGAAGTCCACCAAGTTTAACTGGCATAATCTCCCCTTGACAAAGCCAAACTGGGTGGGGTCGAGCATTTGGATATTTCTTATATCTTTATTAATAAGGTCCATGATGATTTGTTCCATGGCCTTGCAGATAAGGCTGGTCAGGCTAATGGATTTATAGTTTCTGGGGTCCATGGATGCACCCCCGTTTGTGCGAAGGGATGACGGTAGCTGTTTTTCATTCTGATGGGATGAAGCCAATGCTTAGGCTGTAATTGAAAAGCGTGCTAAATGGTGATGCTAATGCCTGTTTTAACCCATGTAGAACATAGCCCAGGATGTTGTCTGGTACCATAGAGGCTGTGCTTTTGGCCTTTGAGAGGGCATTTAAGACCTGCTTCTCTGAGATATTAGGCAGTTAGGGATGCTTTGGGGTATATGTGGCAGGGACAGGGGAGTGAAGTTTTCAAAGAACCTGTCAGCCAGCAGGCTTGCTATATCCACAGGTTCTATATATATAGTATCATTAACTACGAATTCAGTGCAAATCTGGGCCTTACCTTTGAGGTAATAGATGTAATTAAAGAACACCTTGTTGTTATCCTTAGTTAGGGAAGATATTGATTTATGGTCTAACCTTACCAGAGAGGGAAACATGCAGGCGTTATTGCAGTAACACCCATGTTGGTGAGTACTGAGTCTAGGACATTTGAGCCCCTTGTGGGAGTGCAGACTAGGTGCTCCATGACATTTGTATCGACAAAGTCCAGGAACCTCAGGGCATGCATGTTTGAGCTTATGTATGTTGCTCAGTTGATGGAAGGATAGTTGAAATCTCCCATGACCAAAGTATTTGGCTGTATAGTGAGTGACTCTATTAAGTCCAAGTAGGCCGTGTGCTTCTCTTGGTTCATGGCGAGGGACCTGTAGCTAGCAATAATGTTGTAGGTTGTTTTACCTATAGTTAGGTGGACCTGGAGTTGGTCAAGAGAGCCATACTATTTAACCAGTCCCGAAGTTTGTTTGACTTTAATGAAGATGGATACACCTCCACCTTTGGTTCTTTCATGCACATTTTGAGGTCTGAACATTTGGAAGACATTGTAGCCTTGCACAACTGGGGTGATCTCTGCAGTCTTGAACCATATCTCAGTGACTACACGAATATCAGCATTTTCTAAGGTGAGGGAGTGCCATTTCCTGTTTTGGCTCCTAGCATATTAAGTAAGCATAACCTTGAGTTTGTCTTGAGTGTATTTTTTTACATCGGAAATGTTTTGATATTGCCTAAAAAGACATTGTGGGGGAGGCAAGCACCTTTGACAGTATCTGAAAGCCTAGAGGAGACAGGTGAAGACCATCTCTGCCAAAGCAGCATGGTCTGCCAACCATGTCTTCCCAGGCTGACAGATATTGTAAAAGAGATAAAAGAACTGGAAGAGGTATCTTTAGAAAAGGGAAGGAGCAAAGAGCATATAAATAAATGGAAATTGTGGGAACAGTACATGCAGAATAATGTTCAGGGGGAAGAGGAGGAGTGAGGTTTTAGAGAAGGCAGGAATTTTGCAACTTATGTAATGTTGGACTGAAGATAGTTACAAGGAAAGATAGCTATGAGCATGTAAATGTAAAATGTTAATATGGTTTGTTTTCTTTTCTGATAATATATGTTTGCCTATGTTTTAAGTGATAATTTAATAAAGTTTAAAAAAAATGGTAGTTCAGTGGTTCCAAAACTACCTTGACAGTAGTACTTTTGTAGCATACCATAACAGTAGTGTCTCAGAGAGAGTCTGTGAAACAAAAGGAGTCCTACAAGAATCAGTTCTGGGACCCAGGCTGTTTTATTTATCAACAGTTTACTGTATGATTTCCCAAATATCAGTTGCACATTGTATACAGATGTTATGTTTACAGGAGAGTATAAACCACCCAATATTTTAAGTAAACAGTTACAGGAGACTTTGCCTTGACAGAAATGGTCGACTTTCAATAATCTGATATTAAGAACTCAGAAAAGACTCACACAAGCTGAGCCTCTAAACATGAAAGATTCAAAAGGAATATCTATACCCCCAATAGAACTGTAAATATGTCTAAGGATTATGTTGCATAACAAGTTATCCTTTGTCAGATGTGTAGAACAACAGGTTGAAAACGTTGTAAAGCAAATAAAAGTATCCTACAGTATCTTCTCCTTGCTTGCTACTGAAGCTCAAACATTACTGCTCAAATTGCCTTAATTTAGCACCTTAAATATGGTTTACCCCTAATCTGTTTAACTCTTCAACAGATTGTTGCTGTGCTTCAAACAACTTCGAACATAGTACTCAAATTCATTCATATACAGTGTAAGAGAGGACACTACTTTGACATTGTAAGGAAACCACATGGTCACCAGTTGATGCAAAAACATGTTTTTTGTTAAAGACTTTAAACCTACAAGGTGTTACATAAAAGCTACTACTCACCTTTAAAAACATACTACTTCAGAAATTCCTAGCATTCCTTGGGAAGTCAAGACACCTTACAGGTACAAAGACCTTCATGTGTCATAAAAGCTACAGAAAGCCTTCTGCAACACTGCATCTGTAGTTTAGTATCACTGCCTAACATGCAAAGCTATGTCAAACCCAGAGCTGTTGGACATGCTCCACTTAAAGAAACCCCAATCCCTCCGAGCTACACACTATAGGGACCTAAACCTTCTCACCACAATAAACAGAACATGCTGGAGGGATAGATTCCTGTCCCAGAGACTTCCCATACTCTGGAACAAACTACCTATCTGTGTCAAACAAAGCTCCTCATTAGCACTCTTCAAGAAAAATCTTGATGATTGGATGGGAGATAGGAAATTCACCCCGGGGATCACGTCTGTGGCTCTGCTTGACAGGGGCACAGGAAAATAATTTTCTTGGGTGGCGAAGGCCAGGGTACCTTTTTCGCTAGGCTTATATAGGCCCTAGGGCCAACAGCCTAGTACCTACCTATGAACCAGGTAGATAGTCGATGCTAGCAAACTAGTTTTGAAAGCTCCCAAACGCACATCTCACTAGCATCTATAATTGCAGTCATTGTAGGGAACCAGTTAGTTGCATTATACTTCTCAGTTTGCAGGTATAATGATGCATGGAGAATAAATATGTAAATAAATAGAGCTAGTATGCTTGTATGTAATGCACTGTCTTATGTAAATAGTCATGTAAAGCCATGACTATAGTAGTTACCAAATAGTATTAGTTCTAGTGTCCATGTGCAGAATGCAGTGATAGTTGTATATGCTCATATTTCACAACTACAGTATTTACTTGCCTATAAACATTGGTTATAATGTAACCTGAAAGTAAATGTTGATTTGAAAATTTAACTCAAAAGGTGATCATTCAAAGTGAAAAGCTGTTAAACTAGAGGCCTTTCATGCCTTGCCAATAACCACCCTGAGGCTCTATCAAACTTTTTAAGGAGAACAATGCTTGAAACTCCCGGAGTGTATCTTAGGCTGCACATCCAATTGTCTAAGCTAAGTCTGAAGGCCGACAGGGAATCGCACTGCTTGATATGCAAGAGGAGTCTCTTTCAAAGCAAGCAAGGTTTCTGGATGATGGACCTGTTTCTGCATTTATTTATTTTTTATTTCATTATGTAGATTGTTTACTGAACTATTTGGCACCACAAAAAAGGAGGTCTCTGATTATGTGATTCCAGAGTCCATGAAAAGCAAGGTACATGTCTCCCCTCAAATGCCTCTATGACACTGAGTACTGGGAGAGTGATTCTCGACTTTCCTTATAGCTAAGATTTTTGAGGTCTGAGATTCTTTGTTAGATACCTCTGCTGTCTTTCAAGTTTGTTGATATATTTAGTAATATACACTTCAAGTGATATAGTATCTTCTATAAGGGATCTAACCAGGACAGAGTACAGGGGAACAATAACTTTTGGTTTTGGAAGATATGCCCTTGGTGAATAGTTGCAATATAAAGAAAGACTTTATTACTATAATTACTACATTGTGATCGAAGGAGAGAGAGACGTCTTCCCAGATCTCTGATGACCGACTCATTGGAGAGTGGGATATCATTAATGTAGAGCAATTTTGTAATCCAAAGGAGATAATACTGCATTTCTTAACATTTCATTTGAGCCCTTTCTCAGTGTACCAGTTGTTAGCACACAATAGTATCATATGAATGGAATTTGTGTTTGTTAATTTGACAGCTACACCCAACTTGCAATCATCGGCAAACTTAGTCAGCCAGAGATCCTTGCAATCAGTTTGGAGATCAGAGAAGTAAATGTCAGGCCTGTGATCATTTTTTCCATTATTCTCTCATCAGTTTTTTCAGCTAGTTGGTCTTTCTAGTCAAGATTTTTAGATGATGCAGTAATGTTTTGGAAGGATGATGTGAGTAAGGTTTATATCGTTATTAGTTTTATTAACCAGAATACAATTTCTTTTTTAAATGTACTTGTATTCAAATGTTTGATTTTGTGAATTACTTAGATGTAACCATTGTGAAGGTTGGCAATAGTTTCACTTCCAATATTTTTAGGAAGCTAACGTACTCAAACTCCCTCTTAGATTTTAGAAGCAGTCACCCCTATATTCAAAAGGAAGTTTGGTTAAGGAGGAATTTGTTACGCTTTCAGGAATGGTTACTGGGAACAAAATCTTCCATAGGGAGATGTTGAAATTGCTAAATATATTCTTGGAAAGGGGTAACTCTTGGAGATGGTCAACAATATTATAGAAGATGTAATTTCAAGAAGGGTGAATGACTTCCGCCCTTTATTGGGTTATAGTGAGTGGGATAAGGTAACAAATGTAAGTGGTGAAACTCAAAAAGTAGGAGGTTTTGAATGAGCTATGATTTGAAGGTGTGGTGTGGATTCCCACCTTATAAAAGAGGTGATTTGCAGAAATTGAAGTATTTTTAAATCAGATAATGGTTTAGCTGCAGTTCATGTGTCCCAATCCTTTATTTGCATACAAGAGAGGTGTTAATTTAAAGGGCAAATTTGATGAAGGTAGTAAAGGAATTGAGAAAGTGAACAGTGGTGGCCAAGTGTTTGGCACCAAAAGGTGTGAGAAATGAGGGTGACACTGCACCCATTACATTTATGAGGAAGATTAATACACAGTTGGGATGTAAGGCTAATTGTGGAAACCCTGGGGTGGTCTTTGTAGCACTATGTTTAATTTGTAAGTCAGCTTCTATGTTGGTATGACAGAACGTCCCTTGATTAACAGGATGTATGAACACTGTTAACAATATTAGAAAGCAAAATGTGAACAATGCTTTGCTTAGACGGTCAATAACTTGTGATGGGATAAATAAGTTGTGCTTTAAATTTACAGTGTTGAGAAAGTAATGAAAAATCCAAGAGGAGAGCCTCTGGCAGTGCACTCTGGAATGTTGAGTTATTATGACAACGCAGATTAAATGCCATTCTTGCCCCAGGGTTAAATGATCATGTTTCTTTAGACAGTGTTCTCAAATGCAGACTGAAATTATAGGACAATTATTGAATAACTAGATAATTAACTTATACTTTAATGTTTATACATACATTCTTTTTTATTTATTATGATGTTAAGAGTATAGTATTAGAATGAATATTCCATTTCAGATTTATTTAAATATGGTGATATGCATTGCAACATCATTATTTTGGTATATTTAAAGGTTTTTCTTGATTGTATTCAGTTCTGATGAAGTTCCAGTTCTAAATGAAAGTGCTAAATTGAAGACCATTAAAACATTTGTTTACTATGTTTGTGATCCATGGATTTTTCTTTGGACTTTTGCATTTGTCTCAGGCACTGGTGGTTCCTTTGTGGTTCCAGTGTATGCTCTGTGTTTTGGTTATTGGGTTGTTTCTTCTGCACAGCAGTGGCTACTATTTATGATTCCCAGAACCCATAGTAAAAAAAAATGGGAAGGGGGGTTGTGGATAGATGGACCGTCAGTGTGGATAAAGAGAGTATGGGATCTTAGGATAAGTTGAAATATTTGTATTCTGATACAAGGAGAAGAACACTGTTTTAATTATCAGTGATGTAAATGCAATTAAGTTGTGTTACTTCATGTGGAGATGAGAAGAGCATTACATTATTTTTTTTTTGAGGTTAATTAAAAGTTTTTTGCTTACAGCCCATTTGCAGAGTTGATAAAATGATCACCGCATCTGAGTCTGTAGGTCTTTAGGCATTTGTTGGATTCGAGAAACAATATGTAATTTGCATATAAGGTAAAGTCTAATTTGGGTAGGTGTTCTGTAAGGTTGTTAATAAGTAATGTGAATAGTAGGGGACAGTGCATTATGGAACTTCAGTTCTGAGGATCCCCATAGAGGAGAGCGTATTATTTGATAGGACGTAAAAGGTTCTCTCTAGTAGTTAACTTTGGAACCGTATAAAATCACTGTGTCCAAAGTTTAATTTTTTTTTAAATAAAAGTAGGCTGCAATTTACCATTTTGAATGCCCTAGTCATGTCTAGAAATATCTTAGCTGTTATTAAGCCATTATTGGTGCTGCAGTAAATGGCATCAGTTGCAGGCAGTAATGCTGTACTAGTGCTAAAGGCATTTCTGACACCATGTTGTTTATCAGATAGTAGACCATGGCTGTTTAAATGCTTGAGATGTTGATTATATAGGATTTTCTCATAAGTTTGTGCAAATGGGGATTGAGTGAATATGAGTCAGTAGCCCTTCATAGTTTTGGGAGAAGCTACTTTAGGGGGTTGGGTAATGATAGACTGCTTCAGTGCAGGGGAAACTATTCCTGTTGTAAGGGAGAGCTTGTAAATGAAACAGAGGCTTGACAGTTTTGTCAGCTACTTTCCTAAGAAAAACAGGATGGAGGCGTGAGTGTTTAACAGAGTTGTGCGTTATGTTTTTAAGAAGTTTAACAATTTCCTTAACTGCGATCTCAGTGAAGTGACACATTGCTGCATAATTCGTGAGGGTGTAAAGCATAGGTTTATAAGGCTATATATCATTGATACTGGATATGATAAAGGATTTGTATTATTCAGCCTAGTTGTTGTTTCTGTACTGTTGTCTGCATGTATGATTTGGCAAAATTTTACGCCAGATGCCCTTCCTGACACAACCCTCCCCATTTATTTGGGCTTGGGACCAGCACAAAGAAATGCACTGGCTTGTGCATCACCAGTGGCTGGGTTAAGGAACAGTATGCTAAGAGTGTTTTGGAGGTGAAAAGTGTGTCATATAGAGTGATGTTTATGAAGCTGGAAATTGATGGTGTAATGATGAATGTTGTTAGTGCATATGCTCCACAAGTTGGGTGTGTGATGGATGAGAAAGAAAAATTTTGGAGTGCGTTGGATGAAGTGGTGATGACTGTTCCCAAGGGTGAGAGACTGGTGATTGGAGCAGATTTCAATGGGCATGTTGGTGAAGGGAACAGAGGGGATGAGGAAGTGATGGGTAGGTATGGTGTTAAGCAAAGGAATGCAGAAGGTCAGATGGTAGTGGATTTTGCAAAAAGGATGGACATGGCTGTGATGAATACATATTTTGACAAGAGGGAGGAGCATAGGTGACATACAGGAGTGGAGGAAGATGCACACAGGTGGATTATATCTTATGTAGAAGGGCCAGTCTGAAGGAGATTGGAGACTGTAAAGTGGTGGCATGGGAAAGTGTAGTTAGGCAGCATTGGGATGGTGGTTTGTAGGATGACAGTGGTGATCAAGAAGAGGAGGATGAGTTTGAGGGCAGCACCAAGGATCAAATGGTGGAAATTGAAAAAGGGTAATTGTGAGGTGATGTTCAGGGAAGAGTTAAGACAGGCACTGTTTGGCAGTGAAGAGTTACCGAATAGCTGGGTAACTAAAGCAGAGCTAGTAAGAGAGATGGTTAGAAAGGTGCTTGGTGTGACATCTGGAAAGAGGAAGGAGGACAAGGAGACCTGGTGGTGGAATGAAGAAGTACAGGAGAGTATACAGAGAAAGAGGTTGGCGAAGAAGAAGTGGGATAGTCAGAAAGATGAAGAAAGTAGACAAGAGTATAAGGAGATGAGGTGCATGGCAAAGAGAGAGGTGGCGAATGGTAAGGATAAGACGTATGAAGAGTTGTATAAAGGGTTGGACACTAAGGAGGGAGAAAAGGATAGACAGAGGGACCGAGCTAGTAAAGATGTGCAGCAGGTAAGGGTGATAAAGGATAATGAGGGAAATGTACTCACAAGCAAGGAGTGTGTGTTGAGCAGCTGGAAAGAGTACTTTGAGGGGTTGATGAATGAAGAGAATGAGAGGGAGAGAAGGTTGGATGGTATGCAGATAGTGAATCATGAAGTGCAGTGGATTAGCAAGGAGGAAGTAAGGATAGCTATGAAGAGGATGAAGAACGGAAAGGGTGTTGGTCCAGATGACATACCTGTGGAAGCATGGAGGTGTTTAGGTGAAATGGCAGTGGAGTTTTTAACTAGATTGTTTAATGAAATCTTGGAAAGTGAGAGGATGCCTGAGGAATGGAGAAAAAGTGTTTTGGTACTGATTTTTAAGAATAAGGGTGATGTGCAGAGCTGTAGTAACTACAGAGGGATTAAACTGATCAGTCACAACATGAAGTTATGGGAAAGAGTAGTGGAAGCAAGGTTAAGAAGGGAGGTGATGATTAGTGATCAGCAGTATGGTTTCATGCCAGGAAAGGGCACTACAGATGCAATGTTTGCTTTGAGAGTGTTGATGGAGAAGTACAGAGAAGGTCAGAAGGAGTTGCATTGTGTCTTTGGGATTTAGAGGAAGCATATGACAGGGTGCCTAGAGAGGAGTTGTGGTATTGTATGAGGAAGTCGGAAGTGTCAGAGAAGTATGTAAGAGTGGTACAGGATATGTACGAGGGTAGTGTGACTGCGGTGATGTCTGCAGTGGGAGTGACGGATGCATTTAAGGTGGAGGTGGGATTACATCAAGGATCATCTCTGAACCCTTTCTTGTTTGCAATGGTGATGGACAGGTTGACAGATGAGATCAGACAGGAGTCCCCGTGGACTATGATGTTTGCAGATGACATTGTGATTTGTAGTGAAAGTAGGGAACAGGTGGAGGACACCCTGGAGATGTGGAGATATGCTCTAGAGAGAAGAGGAATGAAGGTCAGCAGGACTAAGACAGAATATATGTGTGTGAATGAGAGGGAGGATAGAGGAATGGTGAGGATGCAGGGAGTAGAGGTGGCGAAGGTGGATGAGTTTAAGTACTTGATATCAACTGTTCAGAGTAATGGTGAGTGTGGAAGAGAGGTGAAGAAGAGAGTACAGGCAGGATGGAGTGGTTGGAGAAGAGTGTCAGGAGTGATTTGTGACAGACGAGTACCAGTAAGAGTGAAAGGGAAGGTCTACAAGAGGGTAGTGAGACCAGCTATGTTATATGGGTTGGAGACAGTGGCACTGACAAAAAGGCAGGAGTCGGAGCTTGACGTGGCAGAGTTGAAGATGTTAAAATTTGCACTGGGTGTGACGAGGATGGACAGAATTAGGAATAAGTACAATTAGCTGGTCAGCCCAGGTTGGAAGATTTGGAGACAAAGCCAGAGAGGCAAGATTACATTGGTTTGAACATGTGCTGAGGAGGGATGCAGAGTATATTGGGAAAAAGATGCTAAGGATGAAGCTGCCAGGTAACAGGAAAAGAGGAAGGCCTAAGATAAGGTTTATGGATGTGGTGAGAGAGGACATGCATGCACGTGGTTGGTGTGACAGAGCAAGATGCAGAGGACAGGAAGAAATGGAAACATTTGATCTGCTGTGCCAACCCCTAACGGGAGCAGCCGAAAGAAGAAGGATGGTTGTTGTTTGTCTTACTAGCTGTAGAATTTCTGTTAGAGGAAGGGTTTGAGTATTGCCCTGTTAATTGTTTTATTATTGTTCAGAATTTTTAGGGTTGCCAATGTAGACATTTTTTCTAATGTGTGTATGTATCTTTTGCGATATTGGTAGATATTCTGATGTGTTTTTTCAGTGTTAAGTTGGGTATTTTTATGATTTTGTTTTCATGCTGCACTGGCATTGCCCCACTGTTTCATGAGATCCTTAATAACCCTAGTGAGCCAGGGGCATTTCTGCCCTCTGAGCCTTCTTCGCACACATGGGAAAAGCGAGTCTTGGTCTGATGAGAGAGTGTTGATCAGAAATGTTAGAGCAGCGTTTGGGTCTTGTGATTGGTATAATGGGGGCCACTCTGTGGAGATTAGTTCTTGTTCGAGGAAAGATCATCACATATTTTATGAGGTTGTTTTGATAACTTAAATGAGCATAATGAGGCGACTGGTCAGTGGCCACTTAAGGTTTTGAGAAGTAATTTTTTTTTTTGCATTTGCTCGTCGGTCGTATTTGCTATCATGATATCTAATATGGGATTTTTTTTGTTAAAGGGTTGGGCCTAGTTAAATGTTTGACTAGCTGTTCGAAGTTGAGTTGGAAGGACATTTTAAGTTGATTTGAATCTGACCCTACAGAATTGAAATTCAAATCACATAGACTACTGGTGTTTTTGCTGGGGAATATTTTATGAGTTAGGTCATTGATCTTGCTTACTGAAGACTCTTAATGTCTTGTTTTATTAATTCAGTGATGTTGCATTCCATGACTTTGCAGACAAGACGACTAAGGGAAATGGGTCTCTAGTTGCTTGGGTTATTGGTGAGACCACCCTTGTGAAAGGGGTATCACCCCAGCAGTGTACCAGTGTTTAAGAACATACTCTTTGGCAAGGCTTAGGTCGAACAGTACAAGGAAGGGGTCAACAAGGATCTGCATGATACTGTTTGTAGGACAACCTACTATGTTTCTGGGATCCACTGAAGAAGTATTTTTGTTCTTGGAGAGTACTTTAAGGATATAGTTCTTGGGTGAGGATGATAGTTAAGTGGGAGAAATTTGCAGCAAACTTGTTCCTGACTCTCTCATATATTTTTAGAAAAATCTCATAAATGATGCAGCTGTTATTCTCTTGATGCAGACAAAGGAAATGGGACATTTTCCACTTCTGTTCCTATACCTAATGACAAAGATGGTAGAGTCCTATACAGGTATTTCAAAAAGATAAGAGTCCTATACAAATATGGCAACAAGCTCTAACCTGAACCATTTTATGTTTAAAGCAGTTAACTGTTAACACTCACGTGATAAAATATTTTCTGGCCATTTTAGACAATATGAGACAAAATACTACTAGTATTCCTAATTCTGATGTTAAATCAAACCTCCTACACATGATTAATTCTGCCTCACAGGTAGCCAAGCACATTATTAAATGTGGTTACAGTGTTGTTGTTGTTACTTCCAGGGCACTTGCCACTGACACTGGTATGAGAGGCATGCTTGCCTCTGCAGCCTTTTCTAGAATATGTTAAAACACAGCTTTTAGTTGCACCTTTAGGTAAAGACCAGTTGTGTAGAAATTCATCTTCGGAACTGTTTAACAAGCTTGATGGAAGAGGAAAACTAATAGTTTGTTAAACAACTCTTCTTCTTTCCAAGTATTAATTTTTGAAAGAATTATTATTAATCTGGGATTTCTTTTTTTTTTTGTAAGCCATCTAAATCCAGACAGTAAAAATCTGGAAGGTGTCCGTTTAAAAAGAAATGGCAAGGATACCCTAAAAGATTGACTCGTAGATCTCCAGGACTGAATTCTCAAAGAAGCAGTTTGTGTCTCCTTGCCAAAATTTCATTCTCCTTCCTGTTTCCCACATCAGCCTACCTCAAAAATGTGTCAGAGAAGCCGTCTCTTCCTCTGCCTTGTGTACTAGACATCTTAAAATGTTGTTAAGGACTATAGTGGATAGCCGCCTACCACACCATGAGGAATTTATTATATTCCAAAAGACCAACTTCACGTGATTCTACCAGTCATTTCAAACATTTTTCTTCAGGGGGTCATAGAACTAGTTCTTGTGGCTCTCTAGGGGAAAAGGTTTTTATTCAAGACTTTTTCTGGTACCCGGAAAAGAGGGCCACTAGAGAGAGACCCTGGATCTCTGCAGACTTAACATCTTCACTGAGGTTTCAAGATTCAGAATGTTAACACTTCAAACATTGTTTCCTCTCCTCTCTCCTCAAGCTTTTTTGGTCTGTCTAGACTGAAACTTTGCTTATCGCCACATCCCAATTCACAACATCACAGATCTTTATGCTTTGGTATTACGCTATCATTTTGCTACTTTGCCTTTTGGTCTTTCTACTTCACCAAGAGTTTTCATGAAATGCTTTATTCTAGAAATAGCATGCTACAAGTGTTGGGACATACTCATTTTTCTTACGTGGACAATTGTCTGATTCAGCTTCATCCAGTCAGGAAGTGCTAGCAATGCTAGAGTTAACAAAGAATCTTTTTCATTAGCTCGTATTTATTCTGAACTTAAAAAGCCATCTATGACTTCATTCCACATTGATTGCCTTCCTTCCTCCAGAAAAGGTGCAAACCTCTCATTTCAATTTCCTGAATCTTTTGAAACAACAAATAATTTCAGCAATGGAGTTTCTAAGGGTAGTGGGTTTCATCTTTTTAACCTTTCTGATGATTCTTTATGCCAGATTTCACATGAATAAAATATAATGATATTTCAAGTCAGTATGGGCCAAACAGTCTTGTCTTTTCTTCTGTCTCAGACAATTCCAGTTCACCACTTTGTAGACTGCTTTGGTTGGCCAAACAAATTATACCCAATATGCGTGCCCCCTTTTCCCCTCCATGTCTTTGTCATAGTGTGGTGACAGATTCTTGAGGCCTTGCTTGGGAGACTTCTTCCAAAGCATCATGATATAGGGAATTTGGGAATCTTAGCACAGGCGCAAGCATATCAACCCCAGAGATGTCATGGCCTCTTGTACCATCGGAGCTCTAAACCATCTTTGGACGTGGAGCACATTGCAGGTGGTGACAACAATACCATTGTGGTGTGTTACATAAATACCAAGGACATTATCTTACCCCCTTTATAGTACAGCTGTGAGCTGTGATAGCCTGGGACTTGGGCACTCAAAATAGCTTCATTCTCCAGGCAACTTAGATTCCTTCAGAGCAGAATACAGTGGCAGACATCCCGAAGTAGATCCAGGCCAGAGCCTTACAAGTGAATGGAATGCTGATAGGTCTTCCTGCAAATAGTCCAGTAGTGGGGAATCCCTTAGAGAGCTACGTTTGCCTTCAGACAAGGGAGAGAAAAAAATGTTCCTGTCCAGGACACTCTGCAAAAAGGCCCGGAGGACAGATGTCTTTGCTGTTTCCTGGATATGGGTGTTTTTGTATGCCTTTTCCCTCATTCCTCTAATTTTCAAGGTTTTCACAAAAATAAGGAAAGACCTTACAACTATAATGTTGGTGACCCTCTTTTGGTCTAGGAATCACTGCTTCTCCTTTTAATGCAGTTGGCTAAGGGCAATCACCAGAAACCACCTCAGAAGGTGGATCTGTTTACACAGGACAAGGGATTATTGTTGCATCCAAATCTTCAAATCCTGACTATAGTAGTTTGGATAATAGATTTTTGATTCCTTTTAGACACATTTATTCTGAAGACATGCTACAGGTATTTAAGGATGCAAGAAAAACTGCTACTACGAAATCTTATGTATCTAGATAAATCTATTTGTATCTTAAATATTTTTTCTTTTGTGCCAAAAACATACAAGTGGACCCATTTAGGTTCATAGGTAGGTATTGGGCTATATCTGCCCAAAGGCATATATTAGCCCAGCCACGTTGTGCAGTATTCACCGCCCCTTTGGTTAGTTCCTTAGGCCCTTGATCTGGCAGCTAGTACCCTTGGCCCCTATCTAGTAGAGCTGTTGGTATGATCCCTGGTGTGAACTTTCTGTTACCCATCCACTCGTCAGGGTTCCTCTTGAAGAGTGATAGTGAGGGGCTCTGTCTTATGTAGCTCGGGACCTTGTTCCATAGCAAGGGAAGTCTTTGCGAAGGGAATCTATCCCTCCAGCATGTTCTATTCATTGTTGTGCTGAGGTTTATATCCCTAGAGCGTGTAGCTCGAGTGGATTTGGATTTGCTAAGATGGAGCATGTTCAACAGTTCTGGGTTGGACATGGCTCTGTATGTTAGAGATCGCCTCTGAGAAGGCGGTATGCAACAGAGAAAAGCCTTAGATGTCCTTCAAGGATGCATCTGCAGTCATCACATATGGGTTGTCCTGCCTCAGGCAGCCCTTCGGTTGGCCGGATTCCAAAGTCTGGGACCGGTGTCGGCTGACGTCGCCCCTTCCCCGACGTCAGAGCGCCTGGGGTATAAAAGCGTCAGCCGACGCCATCTTCCTCAGTCTTTCTTGCCGCGTGGTGCCCAAAGCAGAAGCAGTTCGCAAGCCAGCTCCTGTAATTCAGCTACCAAAGACTTCAAAAGCTAAGTACCCCGTTGGGGACTCTTTCTTGCCTCAGCCGATGTCAGATAAAGTTAATAATTGTTTAACTTGTGGGAAACAAATACCTCATAAGGATTTCCACTCTTACTGCCTCCCCTGCCTAGGCCCAGACCACGACGTCTCGGCCTGTTCAGCCTGTGCTTCCTTCAACCGACGCACTCTTAGACGTTGGGCGGAGTTCGCAGAGGAATTTTTTGGGGCTAGTTTTTCATACAAAATGCCGTCGGAGACTCCGACTTCACATTTAATAAAGAAACGGAAGGACAAGGACCGACACGCGGGCTGCGGTTTCGGCTGAAACCACGGCCAGGCCTACCGCGGGTGTCTCGGTCTCGGCTGAAACCGAGTCCTTGGTACTTCCGACACCCGAAACCGCTCAACCGACAACCTCGGCCCTGGAGGCCCCTGCTGAGTCGGTTATTGAATTTCCTTCAGAAACTGGTGTCTTGGAAACTTCCGACACCATTCCTCTAGACAAAACTACTCCAGCACGTGGTGCAGCTAGGCCTCCTGCATCCATGTCCATAAAGGCATTCACCAGGGCTAAAGTTGCTAAACATACAAAAGCTGTGCCTCCCAGAGTTATTCCTCAGGGACCCTCTACAAGTTCACAGATTCTTACTTTAGCAGAGGACCTTATTTCCTTGATTAGGGGATCTCAACCTCATCCGGACAGGGGCTCTCAACCGCCTCTAGACAAAAGGCCCAGGGTTGAGCCCTCTGATCCCCACTCCTCAGAGGAGGCCTCTGATGGCTCTGCTCTCTCGGACTACCAGGAGGAGGCTTTTTCGGCCTACGAGGATTCTGATGCAGAGGAATCCATCCCTTCGGCCTCCCCTCCTGAAGAGCTATCCTTCGGTGAGACCCTTCACACCATGAGAGAGCATTTCAAATGGCAGGGCCAGGAATTTTCTAATTCCAGGAAAAGATTAAGAACTTTTCTGCATTTACCTCAGCATAGACCTTTGGCTATTCCTCCTGTTTTGAATGTCATTGATGATGTGTACTCTGAGTCTAGCTTAACCCCTGACACTCTTCCCCCGGCCCCTGTCAAACCCGATGGGTACTACAGGGTCCCGGACTCACATCATTTTCTTTACAAGGCCCACTCTGCTGATCCAGAAACTATTTCCCAGGGCCCTAAAGGGGTTGCAGCTGCCACCTCTAAAAATCCACTCCCCTCTGAAAGGGAGTCCAGGGCTTTAGAGAGATGGGGTAAAAAAGTGTATACTTCTGCTACTCTTTCTATGAGGGCATTCTATGAGGGCATTAAATTGTCAATTTCATATGATACAGTACCAAGAGTATTTGTTAGGTGAATTGCATAAGAAACTGTCTTCACCTGAACCCCTAGATCGCAAATCACTACAGGATCTGGTCCATAACTCCCAGCAGGTTAGTAACCATTTCTTACAATGTGGTTATGATGCATTGGAAGCTTCATGTAGGTCAGCTATGACAGGTGCAGTCATACGTAGGCATGCTTGGCTGAAGGAACAATCTCTGCCAGACCATGTTAAAGCTAAGCTTCTGGATGCTCCCCTGGAAAAGCAAAAGTTATTTGGCTCCACTGTTCAGGAGGTCTTAAAGAAGTTTGAGGAAAAGGCAAAATCTGTACAAACAGTTAAAGATTTTCTACAAGTCCAACCACCAAGATTCAGCAAGTCCAACCACCAAGATTCAGCAGAAATTGGCCTACCAAGAATTGGTCCTTTCCGGACACAGAAAGATTTCAGAGAGGCAAGAACAGGCGTGCCAGAGGTAGAGGGCAAGCTAGAGGCTCCTACAGAGGGCGTCAATGGCAGCCTCCCAACCAGAGAGGTAGTGCAGGACCTACAACTACTTCACAAGGACAGACTCAATGACTTTGCTTTGACTCCGCCAACCAGGGCTCAATTAGAAGCACCTTTGGGCGGAAAGCTTTCTTTATTCTCAGACAGTTGGCACACTATTACAAGAGACAAATGGACACTGCAAATAATAGACAGAGGATACAGGTTCCATTTTCACACATTGCCAAAAAGAAAAGGCATGCCAGACCTGCCACCAAATCAAAGGGCAGAGGCTTTGAAACAAATCTCCAACTTAATGCAAATGAAAGCTATAGAAAAGGTTCCTCTTTCAGAACAAGGCCAAGGATTTTATTCCAGACTATTCCTGGTTCCAAGAAAAGAAAATCAATGGAGGCCTATTCTCGACTTGTCCGCTCTGAATACTTATCTCATTGTGCCAAAATTCAAAATGCTGACTCTACAGCAACTCCTTCCCATGCTGGGCAAGGGGTCTTGGCTGGTGACTCTAGATCTCAAGGAGGCATACCTGCATGTCCCTATCAGACAAAGTTGCAGAAGACACCTCAGATTTCTTGCAGGCTCAGAGCATTATCAATTCTCAGCATTGCCCTTTGGCTTATCTACTGCACCCAGAGTATTCACGAATTGCCTGGCATCAGTAATTGCACACTGCAGACTTCAGGGGATTTAAATATACCCATATCTGGACGACTGCCTTATACAAGCGGACAGCCAACAAACTTTGGTAAAGGACTTGAATTATGCCATCCACCTACTGCAGGCATTGGGATATACAGTCAACTTTCACAAATCAAGACTTGTTCCATCCCAAAGAATAACTTTTCTGGGTGCGGATTTAGACACAACCACCCAAATGGCTTTTCTCACAGAAGAAAAACAAAGACAACTACCGGATTACTTCAAGAATCTGACAAGACAAACTCAGCTGACTGCAAGGAAAATCCTGCAGGCCCTGGGTTACATGGCATCTTGCATTCTTCTCATTCCCCAAGCAAGGCTGCATATGAGGAAACTACAATGGTACCTAAGGAGTTTATGGACTCAGCACAGCCACAGCTTAGAAACTTTGATCCCACTCATTCCATGTCTCCAAAAGGAATTTCTGTGGTGGGCTCAAGCAAGCCAATCAAACAGGGGTTTGCCCATCAGCAAGCCAATAGCCAGCCAAACTATTACAATGGACGCTTCAGACCACGGTTGGGGAGCACACATGGAGGGCAGATGTATTCAAGGACTATGGTCACAAAAGGAGCTACGCATGCACATAAACCAAAAGGAAATGCTGGCAGTGATACATGCAATCGAGGCCTTCAAACTCTTTCTGCATCAAGGCCACCTGCTAATAAGGACAGACAACACCACAGTTATGTGGTACATAAACAAGCAAGGAGGCACCCATTCCTACCCTCTTTGCAGACTGGCAATAAATCTATGGGAACTTTCCTTGAAACTCAATATAGACCTGCAATCCCAGTTTGTGCCAGGAAAAGACAATATACTGGCGGACAGCTTAAGCAGAAATATCATGGATGCACAAGAATGGATGTTGCACCCAGACATCTTCCTACAGATAACACAGTCATGGGGAAGGCCAGACATAGATCTTTTTGCCTCCCACCACAATCATCAGCTGAAGAAATTCTGCTCAAGGACATACCACCCACAAGCATGGAAAGTGGACGCCCTATCTTTCAGCTGGAGAACCCTAACAGTTTATGCATTTCCACCTCTTCCATTAATGACCAAGGTCTTACTGAAGATCAGGACAGAGCAGCCAAAAGTGATTCTGATAGCTCCGGACTGGCCAAGACAGCACTGCTGCCCACTGTTAAAGAGCATGTCACACAGGAAACCATGGCCTCTTCCTCAATGGCCACTTCTCCTGACACAGCACAATTACAAAACTCTGCATTCCAACCTGAAAACCTTGCGACTAACAGCCTGGAAAATACCTTGACTCCTCCTCAGGATAAGCTATCCAAGAGAGTGAAGGATATCATCATAGAAGCTCGCAGGCCTTCCACAAGAAAGGCATATTCAGCAAAATGGAAAAGATTTCACATTTGGAACACCACAAAGGGCCTAGATCGACAGTGATGAACATGCCACATATCCTGGAATACTTGGCAGAAATGCTCCACAATGGCCTGTCTTACTCTTCCATTAAAATTCATGCTTCAGCAATTTCAGCAGAGTACAATACTGATGCACCTGTTTTTCTCATCCTCTCCTAAGACAGTTTCTAAGAGGAATTAAAACATCAATCCTCCAAGGAAACCTCCAGTGCCTACTTGGGACCTTAACTTTGTGTTGGAAAACTAACTCTGCCTCCCTTTGAACCAGCAGCATCTGCAGAACTACAGTTCCTGTCTTGAAGACCGCCTTCCTTCTGGCCATAACCTCAGCAAGAAGAGTATCTGAGTTACAGGCCCTCATGGCAGTACAGCCATTTCTTATTTTTCATCAGGACAGAGTCTCATTGAGAACCAATCCTTCATTTATGCCAAAGGTGGTATCCAGGGTCTCATTAAACCAAGCTATTCACCTGCCTACCTTCTTTCCAAATCCACAAAACAAAGGGGAGAAACTTCTGCACACCCTGGACATACACAGACAGTTGCGCTACTACTTGGACAGAACAAAAAGCTACAGAAAAACTGACCAGCTGTTGGTAGCATATGCTGCTGGTGCACAAGGAAAAGCAATTTCCAAACAGACAATTTCAAAATGGATAGGGAATTGCATTCGATGTCCTTTAAGAATGCAACTGCAGTCCTGACATATGGGTTGTCCTGCCTCAGGCAGCCCTTCGGTTGGCCAGATTCCAAAGTCTGGGTCCGGCGTCGGCCGATGTCGCCTCCTCCCCGACGTCAGAGCGGCTGGAGTATAAAGGCATCAGCCGACGCCATCTTCTTCAGTCTTTCTTGCCACGCGGTGCCCGAAGCAGAAGCAGTTCGCAAGTGCCGGTCGGTCAGCTCCTGTGTTTTCAGTTACCGAAGTCATCTAAAAGCTAAGTACCCCGTTGGGGAACATTTTTTCTTGCCTCAGCCGATGTCAGAACAAATTGAGAAAGTTAATAATTGTTTGTCTTGTGGTAAACAAATGCCTCATAAGGACTTCAATTCTTACTGCCTCCCTTGCCTGGGCCCAGACCACGACGTCTCGGCCTGTGCTGCCTGTGCTTGCTTTAATAAGCGCACTCTCAGGTGCCGGGCAGAGTTTGCCGAAGACTTTTTTGGCGAAACCTACGCTTACAACATGCCGTCGGAACAACCGACAGCACAAACTACCAAAAAACGAAAGGACCGGGACCGACATCCTTGGCCCGCGTCTTCCACCGATTTAACGCCTAAGCTCTCCGCGAGTGCTTCGGTCCCTTCGGAAGCGGTAATTCAACCGCTCCAGGCAGACGACACCGCGTTAACTCATCCCTTGGTCTCGGAGACTACACCGGTGCTGGTTGTTGATTTTCCTCCGGAAACCGAAGTTCTGGATCTACCCGACACCATTCCTGTGGACAAAGTTACCCCTGCACGTGGGGCAGCTAGGCCTCCTGTATCCATGTCAATCAAGGCCTTTGCACGTGCTAAGGCCGCCAGCCAGGCCAAGGCCCATCCTAAACCTACTTCTCAGGCCCCTTCTTCTGACAGACAAATCATGTCTCTGGCTGCAGATCTAATCTCTCTTATCAGGGGGTCTCAGCCTCACCCAGACAGAGGTTCTCAGCTGCCTGCAGAAAAAAGGCCTAGAACTGAGCAGGCAGACAACCTCTCTTCAGATGAAGCCTCTGGGGATTCGGAGCATTCAGATACCCAAGAAGAATCCTTCCAGGCCTATGAGGACTCTGATGCTGAGGAATCTATTCCCTCTGCCTCTCCTCCAGAGGATTTTTCTTTCGGTGAAGTCCTCCACTCCATGAGGGAACATTTTAAGTGGCAGGGTCAGGAATTTTCTGATTCTAGGAAAAGGCTACTTTCCTTCCTTAAGTTGCCCCAGCACAGACCTTTAGCTATCCCTCCAGTTTTGGATGTCCTGGATGATGTTTTCACCGACTCCAGTGCTTCCTCTGATTCTCTCCTTCCGGCTCCTGTCAAGCCAGACAGATATTACAGGGTCCCTGACACTCACAAGCATCTCTTTAAGGCCCACTCCGTGGATCTAGAAACTATTTCACAGGGCCCCAAAGGAGTGGCTACCTCCTCAGCCAAGAATCCACTGCCAGCTGACAGGGAAGCAAAGTCCCTGGAGAGATGGGGTAAAAAAGTTTATACCTCTTCCACCCTTGCCATGAGGTCACTTAACTGCCTTTTTCATATGTTTCAGTACCAGGATTATTTACTGGATGATTTGCAGAAAAAGATAGCCTCTCCTGAGCCTATAGATAGAAAGGCATTGCAGGATTTGGTTCATAATACCCAGCAGGTTAGTAATAATTTTCTACAGTGTGGTTATGATGCATTGGAGGCTTCATGTAGGGCAGCTATGACAGGGGCTGTTATCCATAGACATGCTTGGTTGAAAGAACAGCCACTGCCAGATCATGTTAAAGTAAAGCTCCTGGATGCACCTCTGGATAAACAGAAGCTTTTTGATGCTAATGCTCAGGATGTGTTGAAATCTATTGAGGAGAAGGCAAAATCAGTACAGACAGTAAAGGATTTCCTCCAGGTTCAGCCACCAAGGTTCAGCAGGAATTGGCCTTCAAAGAATTGGTCCTTTCCAGACTCTGACAAGTTTCAAAGGGGAAAGAACAGGCGTGCACGAGGTAGAGGGCAATACAGAGGCTTCTACAGGGGACGCCAATGGCAACCACAAAATCAGAGAAGTGGCACAGGTAGTTCACCTGCACCACAGGGACAATCACAATGACTTACCTTTCACTCCGCCTACCAAGGCTCAATGAGAAGCCCCTTGCCTCAATGGCCTCTGCTCCTGACTCAGCACAGTTACAAGACTGTTCATCAGAACCTGCAAACCTTAAAGCTAACAGCTTGGAGAGTTCCGTGACTCAGACCCATGACTCCCTCTCCGAAAAAGTTCAGGAAATTTTGCTGGAGGCACGCAGACCTTCCACCAGAAAAACCTATTTGGCCAAATGGAAGAGATTCACCATCTGGAATGTCAACAAGGGCCAGGATGCATCACTGATGAACATACCTCAGATATTGGAATACTTGGCAGAAATGTTTCACAGTGGCCTTTCATACTCTTCCATCAAAATCCACGCTTCAGCTATCTCAGCACATTACAACTGTGATCCACCTGTGTTTTCGCATCCCTTGCTAAGACAGCTTCTAAGAGGCATAAAGAATATCAAACCTCCAAGGAAGCTACCAATTCCTGCATGGGACCTCAATTACGTCTTGGAAAAATTAACTCTTCCTCCTTTTGAACCAGCAGCATCTTCAGAAATGCAATTTCTCTCTTGGAAAACGGTTTTCCTGTTGGCAGTCACCTCAGCAAGAAGAGTCTCGGAGATACAGGCCCTCATGGCAGTTCCTCCTTTTCTCATCTTTCATCAGGACAGAGTTTCCCTTAGGACCATTCCTTCATTCATGCCTAAGGTGATATCCAGAGTGTCTCTAAACCAAGCAATTCACCTGCCTACTTTCTTTCCTAACCCTCAAAATAAAGGGGAAAAGCTGCTGCATACTTTAGACATTCACAGGCAACTACGCTACTACTTAGACAGAACAAAGTCCACCAGGAAGTCTGACCAACTGTTTGTAGCCTATGCTGCTGGAGTGCAAGGAAAAGCAGTCACCAAACAAACTATCTCAAAATGGATTGGACACTGCATCAGATTCTGTTATTCTTTTCATGGAAAAAGTGTGCCAGCTAATATTAGACCACACTCCACCAGAGCTATGGCCACATCCACAGCTTTTCTAAGAGGAGTGGCTACAAAAGATATTCTAGAGGCTGCTACATGGAGCTCCATGCATACATTTACCAAACACTACAACCTGCCATTATACTCCAGATCCCGAGCAGGCTTTGCTTCGGCAGTCCTGCAGGGCCTTCTAGCTACACCATCTCTTGCTTAGTGCTACCACCCCCAGCTTGGTTATGGTATTCAACCCATATGTCAGGACTGCAGTTGCATTCTTGAAGGACATAGTACAGTTTTGTACCTACCATAAATGTAGATGTCCGATAGATATGCAACTGCAGTCAGGTTTTCCCTCCCTCCTACCCCTCTGTTTTTCCCCTTTTGGGTCCTTTCACCCCTTACCTATCAGCTGGGATTATATATATATTATGGTGTATCTGTTTATTACTGTTGTGCATGTCTGGTTTTACCTGTTTATCCATTCACAAAATTTAGCCTTCCTTGGAGGGCACCTGGCATCTGGGGCAAGAAACACTGAAGAAGATGGTGTCGGCTGATGCCTTTATACTCCAGCCGCTCTGACGTCGGGGAGGAGGTGACATCGGCCGACGCCGGACCCAGACTTTGGAATCTGGCCGACCGAAGGGCTACCTGAGGCAGGACAACCCATATGTCAGGACTGCAGTTGCATATCTATCGGACATCTACATTTATGGTAGGTACAAAACTGTACTTTTCTATTATTCCTTCCATGGAAAAACTGTGCCAGCTAACATTAGACCTCATTCCACCAGAGCCACAGCCACCTCCACAGCCTTCTTAAGAGGGGTGGCTACCAAGGACATTTTAGAAGCTGCTACATGAAGCTCCGTGCATACATTTTCCAAGCATTACAATTTACCTTTATATTCCAGATCCAGAGCAGGCTTTGCTACGGCAGTCCTGCAGGGCATTTTAGCTACGCCATCCTTTACATAGATCCTCCACCCCCAGATTGGCTATGGTATTCTACCCATATGTGATGACTGCAGATGCATCCTTGAAGGACATAGTACAGTTTTGTACCTACCATAAATGTAGATGTCCGATAGGTATGCATCTGCAGTCAGGTTTACCCTCCCTCCTTCCCCTCTTTGGTATTTATTGGGTACTTTTCCCTCTCATAGCTAGCTGGGGTTATCTATTATGGTGTATTTGTTGTGTGTATATATATATATATATATATATATATAGAGAGATATATATATATATATATATATATATATATATATATATATATATATATATATTTCTGTGCATGTTTGGAATTTATTGCATTTATCCAAATTTAGCCTTCCTTTGAGGGCACCTGGCATCTGGGGCAAGAAACACTGAGGAAGATGGCGTCGGCTGACGCTTTTATACCCCAGGCACTCTGACGTCGGGGAAAGGGCGACGTCAGCCGACGCCGGACCCAGATTTTGGAATCCGGCCTACCGAAGGGCTGCCTGAGGCAGGACAACCCATATGTGATGACTGCAGATGCATACCTATCGGACATCTACATTTATGGTAGGTACAAAACTGTACTATTTTTCAATCGTGCTGCATAGGGCAACTGTTTGAGGCCAGTAATCCTCTTAGTGAGGTACCTGTGTGGTCTGTCCAGCTGCTGGAGATGCCTAGCCAGGTACATTCCAATTGGTGCATTGTACTCAATAATTGGTCTGATGAGGGAAGAGTAGAGGGGCACCACTACATCCTTAGATCTTGATGCAAACCCTTTCGTGATCAGATGTGTTACATAGAAGGATTTTCTAACCACCTTGGCAACATGGTTATCAAAGGAAAGCTGACTATCTACTTGGGTCCCTAGATCCCTTATTACTACTTCAGATTTCAGGGGGTTACCTCCTATGTGGTAGTTCGCGGGTACTCTGTTTTTTTCCAAAGGGGATTACTACGCATTTTTTAGCATTTAGCTTGAGACCATGGCTTTGACACCATGCATCAGTGTCATTAAGGCCCTTCTGGAGGATATCCATGTCGGCCGGAGACTCTATTATAGCACCCAGTTTGCAGTCATCCGCAAACTTGGTCAGCCACAGCCCTTCAGTGCTTGCCTGTACTTCTGAGAAGTATATGCCAAACAGGAGGGGCCCCAGGACAGAGCCCCGAGGTACACCACTTGTTACTGATCTGGATTCGGACATAGATCCCGCTACTCTTACTTTGTGGGATCTGTCTGAGAGCCAGTTTGCTATCCATCTTGTAACGTAAGGGTTTATGCCCAGGTTGGTGAGTTTATCAATAATACCCGAATGGGGAATGGTGTCAAATGCTTTAGCAAGGTCAAGGTAAGCCGTGTGTACCTCCTTTCCCTTATCAATAGCCTGAGTAACTGTCTCAAAGAAGTACACCAAGTTCAGGAGGCATGATCTGCGCTTGACGAAGCCGAACTGTGTGGGGTCAAGTGTTTGTGGAGATTCCCAATCTCTCCATTTATGAGTTCCATATTGATTCACTCCATTCCCTTACAGATCAGACTGGTTAGTAGTTCCCAGGGTCGGTTGTGGGCCCACCCTTGTGCAGCAGAACCACCATTGCTGTGCGCCATTCTATGGGCACATATCCTGTCAAGAGGCTGAGACTGAACAGGGTATTCAGATGCGGGGTTAATTCATTTTGGAGCTCGCGTATGACACAGCCCGGGACACCATCTGGTCCCACGGAGGCAGTGTTTTTAGCTTTAGATAGAGCCTTATTAACCAACGTATCAGTAATACTTGGAGTTACACAGTCCCCTGGAATAGTAATAGGCCCTGTAGGTGGTGAGGGAGGGGAGAAATTTGCACTGAACCTGTCAACCAAGATGTTGGCAATGTCAGTGGGGTCAGTGTATTTTGTTCCATTTTGTACTAGCTCAGAACAGACCTGAGCGTTGCCATTTAGGTTTTTGACGTAACCATAGAAGGCCTTATGGTTATCCTTGGCAACTTTTTTCGAAATTGGCTTTAGTTGACTTGATGAGGGCCCTCAATTTCTTACTAAAGGTGATCAGGGAAGATTTTTCTACTTGAGATTTGGCCTTTTTTGTGTAAGTCTCCTCCTTTTATTATATAGTTTGCTTATGGCTGGGGTCCACCAGACTGGCTTCTTCTTGCTTGAGGGTGGAGTCTTGGTTTTATTTGGGATAGCACGGGGGACCTGGTTCTTCATTACCGATGTGAAATAATGTAATGCACTCTGGTTTAATGTACACTTTATTAAAGGTGAATCTCTCATTCATTTCAGCCTCTTTGTCAGTGGATCCTTCTTTATCTTCTCAGGTCAGACATTTTATTAAAGAAGTACTGCTTATTAGACCACCAAAGAAAAAGGTGGTTCTCCTTGGATTTAAGTTGTGCAATAGAAGAGATAATTCTAGCTCTGTTTGAACCAGCAGCCAAAGCTTATCTTCAGTTTGGTAGTATTAACTTCTGCTTAGAAGTATTTCTGAATTCCAGGCCTTTATACCTATTCAACTTTTCCGAGTATTTAGCTAGGAAGGCGTGAATGTGAGAACCAACAATTCCTTTATACCTAAGGTAAGTCTCTGATTTACTCTTAACTAAACAATTCAGCTCCCTGCCTTCTATCTTCATTCACAAAATACAGGAGAAATAATTCTTCACTGCCTAGATGTACAGAGACATCTGGGAAGAGAAGAAAAATTAAGAAAAACAAATCAATTTTTTGTCTGATACTATGATAAGAAAAATGGACAACCAGTTGCTAAATAATTTATTTCTAGATGGCTTTCTTTTTCTATTCAGTGACCCAAATCATTGCAATGGTCTTCCAAAAAATGCCGTCTCTTTCTTGTAGAACACTTGCTACCTCAAGAACATTTGTGAAAGGTGTAGACATTAAGTCCATCTTAGAAATAGCTACTTGGTCTTCTCTTCACACATTTACCAAGCATTATACATTGGATCTTTCCCCAGAGCTATAACTGGATTTACCAGAGTAGTTCTGCAGGGGCTTCCTGGATCCTGGTTCAGCTTCCTCTTTTCAGTTTCTTGAAACTTTGTGAATAGCCCCATTTGTGAGGAATACTGCAGCAGTGATCATATGAAGAATATAATGCAGTTGTATAAGAAACATACCATAATGATAAATGCTTGAATAAATCCCCGTTGCAGTACAGATACCGTCCCTGCATCCTCTTTACTAGTCACTTTCTCTGGAGTTAATTGAAAGAACTTGTAACCTTTACTCACACACTTAGAGCAGTCCCCCTCCCTTCTTATCCCACCCCCACAACACAAAAAGACAGTGTCCTAACCACTTATTTTCAGTACTTGGCCCAAAACCTGGGAGTCCATTGCATAAAGAATCAGAAACCTTAATAGCTACCCATAATTTCATACCAGTTTTAAAGCTCATCTGCAAGATCTTTATAAATGTACCCATTTTAATCACAATAAATCAGGCAGTAATAAAAGCATAGGTCACCACATCATTTGAAAATCCTGTAAACTTCATTTTTTTTCTACCAGCTGAAACATTTAGTTCTCTTTACCTTTCTTTTCAAATATCCATCCAAAATCCATACCTTTCCTAATTTATTTCCGACACCTTGTCCTGTCATGTTGTCTCACATGTTCCTATCCAAAATATTCTACTGAAAAATATGCCCAATTTCTAACCTTACAAGGAAAAGTGATATAAGTTCTAATTCTATGTAAGTATGTTATGTAAACTTAAAGCTCAATCATTTTTTATGTGTACTGTTTGTACCAGAGATGCATGCCTTACATGTCTTCAGATGTATTCTTTGTCCACTTTATAAGTGCATGGAAGAATGGAAATTATAGAGCAGATAAGGAGACGGGGGTAAACTGAGACGAGATGGTAGGAAGCCATTTTAGTACTTGAAAAGCTTAAGATGATATGAGGGATTGGTATAGTGCAAGTAGGGAAACTATTCAAAGTAGTAGTAGTAGAGAAAGTATTGATGTATGTGAGAAAGGTAGTTATTTAATGTGGGATTCATTTACTGTTTGTGGTTGTTCAACTACCAGATATTTCTATAGACTGTATCAACGTAATTAAAGACTAGGAACACTGAGTTCTTCGTGTTTCACTGTTGCAGTCATTACATTTGGGTTATCTGCGTGCAGGTAGCCCTCAGCTGGCATGAATACCAGAGTCTTGGATTTCTGCATCGGATGCTGTCTCCTCTTCCATGACGTCAGGTCGTCAGAGGTATAAAACATGCAGCAGACGCCATTACATCAGTCTTTCTTGCCACGTGGTGCCCGAAGCAGAAGCAGTTTGCAAGTGCCGGTCGGACGAGTCCTGAAATTTTCGTTTTCGAGTTTCAGAACCAAAAAAGCTAAGTACCCCATTGGGGATCCTTTTTCTTGCTCTTAAACAGATGTCAGTAAAAGTTAACAATTGTCTTACCTGTGGAAAGCAAATACTTCATAAAGATTTTCATTCGTACTGCATTCCTTGCTTAGGCCCAGACCACGATGTCCCTCGCTGTCATTTTTGTGCTTTATTCAACCCCCGAACTATTCGTCGTCAGTCTATTTTTGCAGCAAATTATTTTGGTACTCGGTTTAACTATCCAGAAATGTCGTTGGTAAGCCATCCGACTACCGATATTCTGAAAAAATGTCAAGATAAAGACAGAGACAGACCACATAGGTCCAAAACTACCGGCAATGCTTCCGCTAAGCTAGTCACCTGTTCACCAGTACTCAGTGAGGCGCTTTCGCAGTCCCTGATACTCACTACTTCAGATTCGCAGGCCTCTGCTGAGACGCATTTGGAGTCCAGTATGCTGCAAGAGATGCTTCTTCGACCATGGAACCTGCGGATGTCTCTACCTTGGATGGGTCCGTAGCCGCTGTGCAGGCACCGGCTTCTGATGGTGTATTCAGGCCTACAGAGTTTCATTTCTAACCGACGCCATCTTCTTCTTCAAGGCCTAAAACTCGACCCATGCCTAGAAAACCAACGTCCAAACCACATGGTCAGGCCCATATGCCTAAAAAACAAATTATAAGAATGGCTGAAGACCTTATTACTTTAATTAGGGGAAGCCAGCCTTCCCCCTCTAAAAGACCTAGAACTGATTTTCCTTCTGATTCTTCTGGTCAGGATTCTGAAATTTCTGTTTCTTCTGATTACCAAGATTTGCCCTTATCTACCTATGAGGATTCTGATGCAGAGGATTCCCTTCCCTCTGCTTCCACTCCAGAAGATTTTTCTTTTGGTGAAACCTTGCACACTCTTAGGGGGCAGTTCCATTGGGAAAGCCAGGATTACTCTGACTCCAAAAAGAGGCTTAGGGAATTCTTACTCCTTCCTCAACACAGGCCTTTAACTATCCCTCCTGTTCTGGACATTGTAGATGATGCCTTTTTGGAATCCAGCCTGGCCCCAGACACTTTGCCTCCAGCTCCCTGAAAACCTGGCAGGTATTACAGAGTACCTAACTCTCAGAAGTTCCTCTTCAAGAATCCTACTGCAAACCCAGAGACTGTTTCCCAAGGACCTAAAGGAATTAAGGCTACTACTGCCAAAAACCATACCCCCTCTGATATAGATTCCAGGGCCTTGGACAGATGGGGTAAGAAGGTATACACTTCTGCTACTTTGGCCATTAGGGCCTTAAACTGCCAGTTTCATATGTTAAAGTATCAGCAGCATATTATGGGACTACTTAAACAGAAAATGATGTTGATTCCTGACTGTGCTGAACATAAAGAATTACAGGATTTAATGCATTCTGCTGAACAAGTTAGTGAACATACTTTGCAATGTGGTTTTGACTCTTTAGAAGCATCTTGCAGGGCTGCTGTCACTGGGTCTGTACTTAGAAGGCATGCTTGGCTTAAGGAGCAAAACTTGCCAGATCATGTTAAAGCTAAATTACTGGATGCTCCCTTAAACCAAGACCGCCTGTTTGGCAACAAAGCAGAAGTCGTCCTTAAAAAGATGGAGGAAAAAGCTAAATCTATGCAAACTGTTAAAGATTTTCTGAAAGTACAGCCTCCCAGATTTAGTAGGCATTGGCCTTCTAAGAACTGGTCCTTTCCAGTCTTTTCCAGGCCTTCTCAGTCCAAACCCAGGAACAGCAGACCACCTAGGCTACAGTCTCAAGGCACACACAGGCCTAAGCAGTGGGGGGCTCCCACTTCCAAAGATGGAAGTAGTAAGACACCCCCCTATGGAAAAATGTCACAATGACTTAACCTTAAACCTTCCAAGCTCTGCTCAACTGCCTGCTCCCTTAGGGGGAAAGATTGCCCTGCATGCAAAAAACTGGGAACTCATTACCCAGGACAAATGGGTTTTAAATATAGTCTTCCAAGGATACAGATTCCACTTCCACACCTTACCAACCCCAAACGGTTGGCCAGACCTACCCCCAAATCAGTGGGCAGAGGCTCAGCAGCAGGTTCTCTGTCCAGCAGAAGAAAGGGGACAAGGCATTTACTCAAGACTCTTCCTGGTATCCAGAAAAGACAGCTCCTGGCGTCCTGTCCTGGACCTCTCTATTCTAAACACCTTTTTGGTAATCCCAAAATTCAAAATGCTAGCACTTCAACAGCTGCTTCCTATGCTAGGCAAAGATGCATGGTTGGCAACCTTAGACTTAAAGGAAGCTTACCTGCACATTCCAATAAGGGAATCTTGCAGGAAATATCTACGCTTCAGAGCAGGCTTCATGCACTATCAGTTCTCTGCACTTTCCTTTGGCTTATCTACTGCGCCCTGGGTATTCTCAAATTGTCTAGCTCCAGCCATTGCATTTTTCAGGCAGAGAAACATTCAAATATACCCATACCTGGAAGATTGTCTAATTCAGGCAGAAAGCCAGGACATGCTATTAAAACATCTGGCATTTGTAACAAAACTTCTAACCTCGCTGGGGTATACCATAAACGAAAAGAAATCTCATTTAGTACCCTGCCAACAAATTGTATTCCTGGGTGCAAGCTTGAATACAACTTCCCAGATGGCTTACCTCACGCCAGAGAAACAAGTTTATTTGACAGCTTACTTCAGACTAGTGGCCACAAAGACCCAGCTATCTGCAAGGAAAATCCTGCAAGCCCTGTGGTTCATGGCCTTTGCATTCTACTAATTCCATATGCAAGACTGCATATGAGGAAACTACAATGGTATCTAAAAAGCTTATGGTGTCAACATTCTCAGGACCTGGAGACAATGATTTCTATCATTCCTTGTATAAAGACAGAGTTCCTTTGGTGGGCAGAGGCCTGGCACGTAAACAAGGGGCTCCCTTTCAATCTATCCCCTGCCGCCCAAACCCTGACTGCAGATGCATCAGACTATGCATGGGGGGGGGGGGGGCTCACTTGGCAGGGTGGTGCATTCAGGGCAAATGGAACCCAAGTCAGATGCATCTGCATATCGACCAAAAAGAAATGTTAGCTGTACAGAATTCCCTGACAGCTTTCAAAGACCATATGCTTCCAGGACAATTATTGGTAAAGACAGACAACACCACAGTTATATGGTACATAAACGAGCAGGGGGAAACCCACTTGTACCCCCTCTGCAAACTAGCCATGGCTCTGTGGAACACAGCCCTGAGCTACCAAGTGCACCTACAAGCTCAGTTCCTGCAAGGCAAGCTAAATTCACTGGCAGACGACCTAAGCAGAAATCTGATGGACCCACATGAATGGAAACTGGAACCAAAGGTATTCAACCTCTTGAGGACAAAATGGGGGACTCCAGAGATAGACCTGTTTGCCTCCCCTCAGAACTACCAATTGGACAAATTCTGCATAAGGACTCCCCACAGTCAAGCCTGGAAAATGGATGCCCTGTCCTTTACCTGGGAAAGCCTCTCGGTTTATGTCTTTCCCCCTCTGCCTCTCCTCTCGAAGGTTCTGCTAAAGATCAAATAAGACAAACCAAGGACAATACTGATTGCACCAGACTGGCTTCGCCAACACTGGTGTACCCTCTCTTGCACAGTATGATACTGCTGGATCCATGGCACCTACCTCAGGCACCTTCCCTGCTGTCCCAGCCGGCAGGCCAGATTCTGCACCCTCAGCTTCAAACTCTGAACCTTGTAGCCTCGCTAATTCCTCGAGCGCTCCAGTAGCACCCCTCAGTAAGCAGGTGCCTAGATGTCATTCTGGAAGCAAGGAGACCTAGTGCTAGAAAATTCTATGCTGAAAAGTGGAAAAGATACTGTTCCTGGAGCCAGACTCAGGGGATGGGAACTACGGTGCCCAGCTTACCTCATATCCTTCAGTACTTAACAGAAATGCTCCACAAAGGCCTATCCTTCTTGTCTATCAAAATTCATGCCTCTGTCATTTCAGCACATTATAATACTAAACCACCCCTCTTCTCTCACCCACTGTTAAAGCAATTCCTCAGAGGGGCTAAAAATTTACGACCCCCAGGCAAGCCTCTACTCCAGCCTGGGATCTTAACTTTGTATTGGAAAAGCTCAATCTCCCTTCATTTGAACCAGCTGCAACTGCAGAGATGAAATTCCTTTTTTGGAAAACAACCTTCCTTCTAGCCATCACTTCAGCTAGAAGAGTATCTGAATTACAGGCCCTTATGGCAGTAGAACCCTTTATTGTCTTCCATGCAGACAGGGTTTCCCCCAGGACCAATCCTTCCTTTATGACGAAGGTGGTGTCTAGTGTGGCCCTAAATCAGTCCATTCATTTGCCTACTTTTTTCCCGAATCCACAAAACAAAGGAGAGAGAATACTGCACTCTTTGGACATGCACAGACAACTTAGATTTTATTTGGACAGGACTAAGCCTCTCAGAAAATCTGAACAGCTGCTAGCTGGCTTTGCTGCAGGGGCAGAGGGGAAGGCCGTTTCAAAGCAAACCATTTCTAAATGGATAGCCCATTGCATTCATTTCTGCTATACGCACCATGGAAAACCTACCCCACAGGGGATTAGATCACATTCCACCAGGGCTGCATCTACCTCTACAGCCTTTCTCAGAGGAGTCCCTACCGGGGACATCCTAGAAGCTGCTACCTGGAGCTCTGTACATACCTTCACCAAGCATTACCACATGCCTATTTTTTCTAAATCCAGAGCTGGTTTTCCCACTGCAGTTTTGCAGGGATTAATAGCTGGCCCTAATGCTCGCTAACTTCCTCCTCCCTTCCTTAGCTTTGGGAATCAACCCAAATGTAATGACTGCAACAGTGAAACACGAAGGACATAGTACAGTTGTGTACACTTACCATAAATGTAGATGTTCGAGTGTATTCACTGTTGCAGTCCTGGTTACCCTCCCTCCAGCCCCCTGACTTCTCTTGGCTCTACCTTTCCTTCTTGTTTGGTGTATTTGAGCTTTCTGGTGTATTTGCTTTTTGTTGGAGGTGTAACATAATATATAAGTGCTTCCCATTATGGGGCACCTGACATCTGGGGCAAGAAAAAGTGATGTAATGGCGTCGGCTGCATGTTTTATACCCCTGACGACCTGAAGTCATGGAAGAGGAGACAGCATCAGATGCAGGAATCCAAGACTCTGGTATTCAGGCCGGCTGAGGGCTACCTGCAGGCAGATAACCCAAATGTAATGACTGCAACAGTGAATATACTCGAACATCTACATTTATGGTAAGTGTACACAACTGTACATGTTAAGTTGTCAATCTCGCCCTCATTCTTGCTGGATGGGTTCGGCTCCAACTCAGCACTTGCTAAGCTCGAGAGCTAATTTTACCAGCTTGAGGCAACTCTATATCCCATGATGCAAGGCGGAGATTACTCAGATCTCGTTTGCTGCTTCGCTAACGAGGTGCCTTCTTTTACCAGCTCTTGGTAATATATATATATATATATATTGTATTTTTGTTAATTATCGACTCACTTTAGCCCTATTCCCGTCAGTGTTCCCTTCTTTTTGAGTAAATATTCCCTTGTCCCTAGTCAGGCCTTAGGCCTTCCCCTCCCTAAATTTTTTCCTGTCAGGGATTGTTTGTGTGTGACTGTGTGTTTTCCCTGGTTAATTTAATTTAATTTGTTGGACTGAGTGTTTTTGTGTGTGATTGTGTTACTGGTGTTCATCGACACAGTTATGTCGAAGGACACTAAGGTCTCAGGCTTCAAGAAGTGTGACTCGTGCTGTCAGAAGATGTCTCTGACAGAAGGTCACACTTCTTGTGTTTATTGCCTGGGACCTTCGCACCTGCAGGACTCTTGTGCTATCTGTCATGCTTTCAGTCCAAGAGTCCTGCAGGAACGAAAAAATAAGCTCATATTAAGGGGCTTATTAAAGCCCGAGAGCTCCCCGACTAAGTCGGTGCCAGGGAAGCCCTCGAAACCTGTTAATCCTTCAGCTCAGGCTTCCAAGTCGTCGGCTTCAGGTCCTTCCTCACCAGGCTCGAGATCGGCTTTTCCATACCAGTCTCAGTATCTGTTTCATCCGGCGCCGATACTACCAAATCCAGACACTCAGTGCCGGCTCCGGCTGGAGCCGACGTATCTTCGGCTCCGATGGCTCCATTGATCTCAAAAAAGAGATCTCGATCCCCTTCAGTGGAATCTATACATTCGGCTCTGAGATCACCCTTGCTCTCGGAGCGGAGCCGATCTTCTCAGTCATCCAGGCTATCTGATCACGACCTTGAGAGAGTGGTGAGTAGACTATTAAAGTCTCAGGCATTGGCCCAAATACTCCATAGCCCATCTCAACAGACGGTAGCTATATCACATCCACCGAACATTCCTTCTTCAACTCTCTTACAGAGCTCGGAGCCGGAGCTCCTCGGAACCAGTACCGTTGTGACTTCGGAGCCGATACCACCCCTTTCGGCTCCGTCGTCCTCGGTTCCGATTTCCTCCTTGAGACCTTCATTGGAGGGATCCGGGCGTCTAGTCTCTCTCGTCGGCTCCTAGGGGGCGAGTGGCATCGGACCCTTGTCCGACCCCGTTCTCCCTCTCGGAGCTTCGGCGTTGGTGAGCTCAGCCCCGACATCTGCCTCGGAGCCTTCCCTCTCGGTGAGGCCTGGGGTTCCTATCTCTTCAGAGCGGGAACTTTCTGGTCTCTCTGACGGGGGAGCCTTCGAGGTGATGAGGAGTGTACTAGCCCCTGGGCTTAGTCAACGGACAGTTCCATCAGCTCCTCCCACTATAGTGCCTGCTGACGTCTCTTCCCACTCTCTTGCTCCCGGACCCAGAGATCCAACGCCTGAGGTTTCCCCATTGGGAATATCTTCCTCTTCTGAGGCTTCTCCTGATCCGTCAGGAGAACCCCCGCGTAAGAGGACATGTAAGAGGAAACATTTAGACTCCCCTGAGTCTACTGCATCAGATACTGACTTGGATGAGTTGGAGGGATCCCCAAGGTCCTCCTCTGAGGATGTCTCATTTTCAGACATCCTTGAAATCCTTAAATAGAGGGGGAACTGGCCCTCCCTTAATCCCTCCGAGGACGAGTCAGTATACCTGGAGGCGTTCGGATCTCGACCCTCCACCTCCTGGGTGTCTCCGCCTTTCGACCCTCTCATGGAGGTAGTGGCTTGGAAGGCGTGGATGGCTCCAGATTCGGTGGAACCTATCCCTAGGAGACCTTCAAAATTTATTACTGCCCCACAAGATAGACAATATGTAACAAAGGGTGTCCCAGTTGATGCCATGGTGGTGGCTGCTGCCACCAAGAAGGAATTAGCTGATCCTTCAGTACCTGTCCATTCACCTAATAAAGATTCTAGGACTATGGACAGGTACGGTAAGCAGATTTTTTCTTCAGCAACTTTTGCCATGAGATCGCTGAACTACTTATGCCACTTCACCCGCTTTCAAAGAGATGTTCTTAAAGAGTTGGGAGAAGTTTTACAGGATCCGTTAGCTGCTGGGTCTCAGGATAAGATTAGCTCACAGCTAGGAATCCTTAACTCCATTGCTAACTCCTCCATGCGGCTCATTTCTTATGCAGCCGATGGAGCGAGTAGGGCCGCAGGCACAGGAGTGGCTTTAAGGCGTCAGTCCTGGATGCGGCTTTATAATTTTGCAGACCCCTTCAAGGCGTCTTTCACAAACTCCCCCTTTGATGGCTTGACCTTGTTTGGTCCTCAAGTGAAAGACACTTTGACTAGATGCGAACAAGATGGCAAGACTCTTTCTGCCGTAGGAGTCCGTTTCTCCACCCTTTCTAGACCTTACCCCAAAGGACAGAAGGGAGGGAAAATGTGGTTCCGCAAATCTCAAGGAGTCACGCCTGATGTACGAAGTCAGTTTACCCCCAGAGGCAGAGGGGGTAACAATAATAGACGCCGCCCTAGGGGCAGAGGTGGTCCGCAGAATCAGGGTAGCAGAGAGCCTCTTTCTGACAAACCCTTCCAGCATCCCTGAGATGTTGCCGGATTGTCCGCCTTCGGAGGCAGTCGGGGAGAAACTATCACTGTACCCAATAGCCTGGCTTTCCCTTTCTCAAGACAAATGGGTACAGTCAGTTATATCCGAGGGTTACAAAATTCCCTTCATTCAAACCCCAATTCAACAAAAGGGAACCCTTCCAGACTTTCCACCCGGTCTAAGGGAATTAGCAGTACTAGAAATATCAAAACTGTTAGTAAAAAGAGCCATCAAGCCAGTCCCAGCGGACCAAATAGGATCCGGAATCTACTCAAGGTTCTTTTTAGTTCCAAAAAAGACAGGAGACTGGAGACCAATATTAGATCTCAGCAAACTCAACAAGTTTGTAAAGAAATCAAGATTCCGGATGGTCACGCTTCAGTCCATTCTGCCCTTTCTGGGCAAGGACAATTGGATGTGCTCGATAGATCTTCAGGATGCGTACTATCACATAAAAATTCACAGACGCTCCAGAAGATTTCTCCGCTTCCTGCTCTTTGGACTCACTACAGCCCCCAGAGTGTTCACCAAATGCATGGCAGTGGTTACGGCTCACCTGAGACGTCAAGGATTCCAGGTGTTTCCATATCTAGACGACTGGCTCCTCACTGCCACCACCAGGCATCAGCTTCTCCAAGCCAGAAATTATACCATTCACACTTGCAGAGGGCTAGGAATTTCTATAAATTTCGAAAAATCTGCCTTGTCGCCTTGTCAATATATTACTTTTATAGGCGCAAGATTGGACACCGTACAACTTTCAGCAAGGTTGACAGACCAAAGGATCTTGGACATTCAAAGACACATCCAAGTGATTCTATTCAGCAACAAAATTCAGGCCAGATTTGCTCTGAAAGTACTGGGTCTTATGGCGGCTGCCATAACACTTCTTCCCCTCGCCCGCTTTTACATGTGGCTTCTACAATGGATGCTATTCACCCAATGGTCCTTTCAACAACTTCCCATGCATCACAAGATCATAGTAACTCCAACTTGCAAAAGACATCTGACTTGGTGGATATCATCCCCTCAAATCCATCAAGGCAGACCATTTGTTCCTCTTGCCCCGGTTGCCACGGTTACATCGGACGCCTCCCTGATCGGGTGGGGGGGGGGCATTATCAGGGCAGAATGGTCCATGGCACTTGGCAACCTTTCGAGTACCATCTGCACATAAATGTTCTAGAGATGAGAGCAGTGCTTTTAACATTGCAAGCCCTCAATGACTCTCTTCCCCTGGGAACTATTGCAGTCCAAACGGACAATATGTCCGTAGTGTGGTATATAAACAAACAGGGCGGAACCAAGTCCTATCCACTGTGTCGAGAGGCTCTCAGACTTTGGCAATGGGCAATCTCCTCTACGGTTTCTGATAGCAACGCACATCCCCGGGAAATCCAACATCATAGCGGACAGATTGAGCAGAGCTGTTCTCATGCCTCACGAGTGGTCTCTCAAACAGTCAGTGATGGAAGAGATTTTTCAGAAGTGGGGCCTTCCTTGCTGCGACCTTTTCATTACACCTCAAAACAGCAAATGCCCAGACTTCTTCTCTCTCTTCCCCCTTCCAGGCCATCCCCCCAGAGATGCTCTAACCCAAGATTGGCCCCGGGGACTTCTTTATGCCTTTCCACCTTTTCCGCTGATACCTCAGCTAATTCAGAAAGCAACCGCCTTGAGAGCCAAGTTGATTCTCATTGCCCCTTATTGGCCTCGACAGATATGGTTTCCGTTCCTACATCATTACCTCTTGGTACAGCCATGGCATTTGGACCCGGTTCCAGATCTTCTGACCCACCAGTCGGGTCAACTGCACCAATCCATACCTTCTCTCAACCTCACTGCTTGGTTGCTCCACTTCCATCCTTAGCCAGGCTTCCTATGATTTCTAATCCTATACGGGATATCATAGTAGCTTCCCTAAAATCTTCTACCAGAAAGATTTACACTAGTAAATGGTGACGTTTCTCTTTCTGGGCAAAAGCTAGGAACATAGACCCCTATACTGCTCCAATTCATTCGGTATTGGACTTCCTAGCTGACATTTTTCATTCAGGATCCTCTTCTTCCACAGTGAAAGTCCAACTGGCAGCCATTTCAAATTTTCATATAGGCTTTTTGGACCACAACATTATGTCACATAAACTTTGCAAGGCATTCCTTCGAGGTATCTTTTTATTGAAACCTCCGATTAGAGACCCCCACCACAGTGGGATCTAAATTTAATTTTAACATCCTTGATTCTTCCCCCGTTCGAACCTGCAGCTGCCTGTTCTTTGAAATTGCTTTCTTGGAAGACAATTTTTCTAGTTGCCATTACATCTGCCAGAAGAGTATCTGAGCTTCATGCTCTCTGTGTTCGCCCTCCCTATCCAATATTCCACAAAGACAGGGTATCCCTAAGAACTAATCCATCTTTCTTACCAAAGGTGGCATCACAAACTAACCTAAATCAATCCATTGATCTTCCAGTATTTTTTCCGAATTATTCTGATAGAGCTGAACAAAAGTTACATTATCTCGATGTTCACCGCCAGCTCAGATATTATCTGGATAAGACAAAAATTTTTAGGAAATCTGATCAACTATTTCTATCCTATGCAGAGAACAGGAAAGGCCTTCCAGTTTCTAAGGTAACTTTATCTAGGTGACTGTCTTCTGTGATCACTTACATTTATCATCTCAGAGGCAAAGAGTTGGTTTCTAACCCAAAAGCCCATTCTACCAGAGCTCTAGCTACATCTACAGCTTTTCAAGCTAGACTTCCAATAGACACTATTTGTGCAGCAGCCACATGGGCCTCTCCTCATACCTTTGTTTCACATTACAAATTAGATTTGGTCTCCAGAGACAGAGCAAATTTTGGTTCCACCATTCTCAAGAGTCTGTTCTATTGAGCCACCCAGGATAGAGGTGCTAGGGACGCGGTCCCATCCAGCAAGAATGAAGGCGAGATTGACAACTTAACATTTAGAAGTTATGTACCTACCATAACGTTCCATGTTAGTTGTCTTCTCTCGCCTTCTTTCTTGCGTCCCACCCTCCATCCCCCTAGCCTGGTCAGACCGGGAAGATTATACATCTTCTATTAAGAGGTTATTACCTTTTTCTAGCTGTTCAACTCCTAGTGTCACTAGATTATGTTGATCCTTTCTAGAGGGTTATGATGTTATTTAGTATCCTTATTTTCTTCCTCCTCTTAAGTTGGAAGAAAATACTGCTATTTCTTTAGCTACCAAACGAGATCTGAGTAATCTCCGCTTTGCATCATGGGATATAGGGTTGCCTCGAGCTGGTAAAATTAGCTCTCGAGCTTAGCAAGTGCCGAGTTGGAGCAGAGGATCGGCTCCGAACCCATCCAGCAAGAAAGAAGGCGAGAGAAGACAACTAACATGGAACGTTATGGTAGGTACATAACTTCTAATTTCTTGTTACTGGTTTATGCTGGGCAAGGAGAGGTACACATTATTTATAGGGTTTACCTTTACAAGGTCGCAAATAAAATATGCAACCTGACAACTATATGACCCACATGGATGGAAACTGCACTTTTGAATGCTGAAAACAGCAAAAGTGCAGAAAAACAAATTTGACATTCCGGCAATGTCGAATGTTTTCGAATCACCTGACATTTATGGAAGTCTCCAAACACCGTCATGCAGAGGGGGACAAGCCCCCCGCACCCCCCACACACCTACTAATTTAATATAGTAACTCCAAGATCGTAATACAGTGAGGGATGGGGTACATGGTCCCGATCCCTGCCATAGTCCGATCTATACTCAGAATGCCGAATTCACATGAGCGAATGCACACTGGCATTCGCACACTTGTGAATTCAGCATTTTGGGGTCGAGATTTTCAACTTTTGAAATCGTCCTTTCACACATCTGCCATCCCAGATGTCGCTTTAACCAAATGGAGGCAAACCTATTTATAGTAATGCATAGTGCCAAGCTTTTATTTGCTTGATTTACTTAGGCTTACTGATTTGAGATAGACCCATTTTGGATCCAGATGTTTAGCAAACTCTATTAAATTAAATCAAATGTAATAAACATTTAAGGCAAACAGACATAGCTGTTAACTGTTCTTCAGTAGATGCATGAGAGACTGTGTGACAAACCGGCAAAATGTGTGATGAAAATAGAAGCAGTAAATACATTTGAGTGAAGTACAGCATCATTTATTTTGTTTGATTAATACAGGTAATTTAAAGACATGTAGGTAGGAGCGTGCGTGTGTGTGCCTTCCTTGAAGGTTGGGCGCTGGGTTGGCAACTCAACACCGTAAAAATTCACTGCCAGTCATTAGCGGACCGGAGTTCCGCTGTGGCGACCTCTAACCTGGAAAAGCCGAAAGACAGCTATTGAGCTGTTAGGATCTTAAAAAGCCTAGTCTTCCATTTCATTAATATAGTTTCACCTTTATATTTTGTGTACAAATAAGCCAGTGATGGGCAAAAAAAGGATATATTGGGATATGTACATGTTGCCACAGTCCATTAAGGACAAAGTTACTAACCTGGGGATGAATTTGTGGTTACCCATCCATTCCTCCAAATTACATTTGAATAGGCTGACAGAAGTACTTTGCTTTATGTGGAATCTCTGTTGTAAGTGTGTGCTTTAAAAAACTCTAGTCAATCACACATGTTCAAAACTGCCTTCTCCCTGTAGTAAAATGGAGTTTTAGAACAAAATTGAGTGGCATGCTTCGTGTGTGATATTTGGGAAGTGTGGCTGTTGCTGCTAACAGAGTCATAGAAGAAAGTAATAAAATGGCCAGTATTTTGGATTGTGTGTCTTACAAGTTGTTCCAGTAGTTGTGGATTAATAGATGTTGGGATGGCTATAAGAGTTCCAGAGAAGGCATGCTGGCTAGCCATAATCTTCAGGTCTTACCGGTAAGTCCTCTTTAACAGTAGAGCAGTGCAGTATGGAAAGGACTGGTGGTATTAGAAACCTAGCCAGGTTTTGGTTAAGTACCAAGTACCAGACAATGTAAACAAATTTCTTAAGATTGGTGAAGTTGAGATTTTTGGAATGGAACTAACATAGTGCATTGACAGTGTCCTTTGCAAGTAGGTCTACATTGAAGATGTAGGAGCAGACGTTATGGGAACCGTCACAGGTTGATTAGAAAAATGGAAGATTAATTGAGAGCTTGAAAGCCATTTTGAAAAAAGGGGTATAAATTCACTATACTGGACTGTTAAGTAGAAGTAAAGGCACTCATTAACATAGAGTCTGGTTGAGCTGTACCTATTACAATAAATACATAGAATCTTAAAGGAAAAATTGTACTGAGTAACAAATAATGACAGCAGCTCTGTATGTATTATCTCTCACAAAAAGCCCAGGTAGGAAAGTGAAAGAGAGTTAAACTGTACTTAAACAACGCCTGACTGAAAAGCAGAAAGACATCTGACATTTAAAAGAGTAGTGAAACAAAATTATGAAAAGGTAACAAGTGTAATGCAGAGCTGCTTCTGCTATAATTAAGAAAGGGAAAAGAGGAAAGGAAGCAGTGGTACTTTTCAGAAAGGGGTTCCAGACATATTAAGGTGGGAACCATTTCACAGTCATCCATGTATGAGGAACAAAGCAGAGTGTATGGTGGGATGGAGCCCAAGCCATTGGAGTACCTGCAGGAGATTTAAGTCCACAAACATTGGGCAGGGTCTGAGAGTGATGATGGTAAGACACGACAAGCAGGGTTTCTTTTGCTATAGGGAATGAAAGTAAAATTCTACTGTGGAAGTTGTGTGGAGAAGGTAAAATGTGATCTATATTATAGAATAGATGTTTAATGCAGTGAACTGCTGACAAGCTTTATCTTGCAGCGTGTAGTTTGATTCCCTCAGTATCCACATCCATATCATGTAACGCTGAGTAATTCATGCATTAGTGCTGTTGGGTTTTCCAGGAAAAGAAAAATTTGTGTTTAATAGGTTCTGCATTGTTATGATGTTCCTGGTGTTAGCCAGCTTGTTATGCTTGGGAGATGTATAACAACAGAACTACAGAACGAACTGGCACCCCACCTAAGTACCATGTTCAATCATAGCCTCACCTCAGGCTTTGTGCCCACTGAATGGCGCACAGCAACAGTTATCCCACTCCACAAAGGGGGAGCCACCACAGACCCCGGGAACTACCGCCCCATTAGCCTGACGAGCCTGGTCTGCAAGGCTATGGAGCGTATCATTATGAAACTTATAAACAATGACATTGGTAATCTCCAAACTCTGGACCCTACCCAGTTTGGGTTTGTAAAAGGCAGATCATGTCTCCTAAACCTGATAGACTTCTTTGAAATGGTCAACAAAGCTGTAGATGAGGGTAAGGTGGTACACACAGCCTGTCTAGATCTCGCCAAGGCTTTTAACACCATCCCCCACTCTGGAATTATAGACAAACTCACTAAACTAAGTATAAATCCCTATGTCACAAGATGGGTTGCCAACTGGTTCACTGACCGAACCCACACTGTGAAAGTAGCAAACTCTAAATCCAACTTCAGACCAGTGACAAGTGGAGTACCACAGGGTTCAGTCCTAGGTCCTCTCCTGTTTGGTATCTACTCCTCTGACGTACAGGCTAACACAGAAGGTCTTTGGCTAAAAAAGTTTGCAGATGACTGCAAACTAGGAGCCATAATCAAATCTCCTAACGATGTGGACATCCTACAAAAGGGCCTCACTGAGACAGATGCCTGGTGTCAAAGCCATGGCCTCAAGCTTAATGCCAAAAAGTGCATTGTCATCCCTTTTGGTAAAAACTCTGTACACATGAACTACCACATAGGCGTAGTCTACTTAACACCGAAAGTGTGATAAGAGGCCTTGGGACACAGGTGGACAGTAGTCTCTCCTTTGATAATCACATTGCCACAGTAGTCAGGAAATCCTTCTACGTGGCACACTTCATCACAAAAGGTATCTCGTCCAGGAAGAAAGAGGTCATTGTTCCACTCTACTCATCACTCATTAGACCCATTATAGAGTACAACACCCCTTTTGATATGTACCTCACAAGGCATGTACAACAACTGAAAAGGCCACAGAAATACCTCACAAAGAGGATTACCAGCCTCAAACAGATGCCCTACCAGACCGTCTCAAAAAACTCCAGCTTTACTCTGTCGCATATCGCCTACTCAGAGGCAATCTCTGCCTAACATACAAAGCTATGTCAAACCCAGAGCTGTTGGACATGCTCCACATAAAGAAATCCCAATCCCTCTGAGCTACACGCTCTAGGGACCTAAACCTTGTCACCACAATAAACAGAACATGCTGGAGGGATAAATTCCTGTCTCAGAGACTTCCCATACTCTGGAACAAACTACCTATCTATATCAAACAAAGCTCCTCATTAGCACTCTTCAAGAAAAATCTTGATGATTGGATGAGAGAGAGGAAATTCACCCCTGGGATCACTTCTGTGTATCTGCTTGACAGGGGCACAGGAAAATAATTTTCTTGGGTGGCAAAAGCCAGGGTACTATTTGGCTAGGCTTATATAGGCCCTAGGGCCAATAGCCTAGTACCTACCTATGAACAAATTTACATCTTGAGCCGAGTGAAGTAAAGCTCAATAGGTGAACCTTGACATCCATGTTGGAATGCAAGACAAGTATTATGATCAGCAAAATACAGTCATAATTCTTTGTCATATGGGGCCTTCATATGCTCCAGTGTACTTACAACTTGTTACAGGAAAAATAGTGTAGAAGCTCAGTGTTTTACATCTTTGAAATCCATAAAATACTTTGTGCTGCCACACAGACAGTGTCCTGAAGCCAAGTATACCACTAACTGATTAACCCTTTTTAAAGTTGTTAAACTCTCTGTCTTTTATGTTGTGCAGCACCATGTCTTTTACTGTTTTTACAGCACAGTTTCACACTGTTGTTGTGTGGTGGATGCTGTGTGTGCCATAGTGTGAGACTAAACCATAACAGCTCTGAAAGGTGCATAACCAAACTTATTTGTGGCTCTTTGATATCAGGGAGATGCTTTACGTTATCTTTTTTCTAGTTTGAGTGTAGTTAGCATGTCCCATGTATTACAGATGAATTGGGGTAGGAACAAAGAATGTTTATATTGCTTGCCATGTTTTGACTAATGGAATTACAAAACTGAGCTTAAATTTTGATCTTGCTCAACTGTACTTTGTATTGTTGACCTCAGAATTTACGTAGGAATCAAGATGCAGTAACATTGAATGGAGTATATAAAACCTTCCCATAGATGTCACCTTCAGTGTAACGTTATTACTTCTTGACTTTGAAATATTTTGTGATATTGTGGAGTCATAGAAATGAAAAGGTATCTGTCCAAAGGTTGTTGCTGGTCCAGCAGAATTGATGTCAGCATGATTTGCTGGAGGTCTTCGCTTTGACTCCCAAATTAGAGATAATACTGTCCTTTCATTTCTGTACTTCTAACAGTGCCTAAGTAGAGTGATTTCTCTGTATTTGTGTGTGCATGTCTATAATTTGTAATACTTTGGCTAGAGAGTGACCGGTGAGGTGGAATTCAAGTGTCTAACTCCTCCCCTCACTGATCCCTTCCATCTGTTTTTCATCATGAAAGTGTGTGGTAGTTGGAATGTATTGAACATTTCATTGACTGAATTGTATCAGGCTGTTGCATCTTTTTTTTTTTTTTTTTTTTTTTAAACAAGAAATATGTTTATTGAATTATCACTTATGGCTTACAGTCATGCATTTATGTAAATGAAAACAAACCATACTGACATATTTTCATTTGCAGATGTTATATATCACGTCTAATCTTTTATACAGAACATTAATTACATAGCTTATCCAATTCCTGCCTTCCCACATTATTCTGCATGTAATGCTGCCACAGTTCCCATTTTTTTTCTATGTAATTTGCTCCTACTGTTTTCTAAAGATCCCATTTTCAATTCTTTTATCTCTGTTACTATATTTTCACTGCTTCTTGTACGGTTGGTTTAAGCTTTGGCAGCCACCAGAATTAAACTCAGCAAAGCTTTACTATGGGCAGGAAATTCCAGTTCCTTATCACATCTCAAAAAATCATTTCCTTAGTTATACCAATATGCTCACCTGTTATTTAAGACAGAGCAGTGTGAAGAGAGAGTTTTTCAAGTCTGCCAACTCATTACACTCCTAAAAATATGTTACCAATTGCCTTTTTCTTCCCCCTCGAACATTTGTAGTATACCTGCGGAAAAAATGTTAGGAGTCTGTAAGGGGTATAAAAATAAGTATGCAAAAACTTCCAAGCAAAAATCGTAAATCTTCTAGACTTTGCATATTTGGGAGCCATACATATATCTTCCCATTGTTTCTTTGTAAACTGTTTATCCAATCTCTCTTCCCAATCCTTTCTAGCCTAATCTGATTGATTCCTATAGTTATAATGCAGTATTTAATATGCCCTACTAATTATCCATTTCTAACAGCAGCTTCAGTTCTAGATTCTTCCAAAAACTCTACCAGTACTGGTCTTTCACTTATGCTCTTCCTAGTCCTTTTCTCTTTGCCTATACTCTTGACATCAATCCTTGATAGGGAAGGCAGTCTGTAGTCTGCAGCCCAAATGTATTCCTGCCCCCTTACCATTCTGTTTCCTTTCCTTCTCTAATTATGTGCTCCCAGTAGCTTGGTCCCTTTCCAGTTTTCTCCAGTAAATTTCAGACCCCTCTTACTTATTCTCTGTAGCCCTTATTACAATGATCTGTATTGTCAGAATATCCACTCTCCATTCCCATGATGGCTTAGTTCTTAGAATATGTTATGCTACTTTATAATTATAATATTCTGTATGGTTATTGTTATCCTTAAGGATCTGCATCCAGAATCCCAGTCCCTCCTTGTTTCTTCAGCTTCTCACCTGTTTCATCATCCAGTCTGTTACGTCTTGACCAGAACTATTAAAAAATCATGTCAACTAATTGTAGAGTTAACTGTTTACATTTTTTACATTAAGAACTGTTAAATTATGCCATCCTGTGGATAAATTGGGGAGAAAAACTCAGTTACTGAGCCAACAAAGTGCTTCACAACAATAAGGCTGCTGATTGCCAAGCACCGAAATAAAATTAAATTTACCTTCAACCATGTAAAAGGCTTGTAGACATGCTTCATAGTAGGCAAAAATGCATGGGGAGTGATACAAGGTGATTATTATGATCTGAACAAGTTCTTTAAAACTTTGAGACATGAGCGTGGATTGCATTTATTTGAGACCTAGATGCTGCTGCTGTAAATACAAATGTATATGCCTTTCCATTGTTGTACATATCACAAAATGACGTATTTCACTTTTTTTTGTCTTAGAGATGCTTTTTTCTAGATTAAAAAGGGTGCTGCTAGCAGCGTCATGCCCTTAGCTGTTAATTTTTGATTTTGGCAGCAGTAATGTGAGCAAGGCAAATCCAAAGCTATTTGCATGTCAGAATGGCAGTGGTTCTGTGTTTTGAGCTTACATCTACATATTTTGATTGTCACTCAATTTCAGATCTTTTTTTCCTATAATGTGTAAAATTCCTTAATTTTTAAATTCTGTGTGGACACTGTGCTCCCTTTCTCATCATTATCACACGGAAACACATTTACACACACTTTTTATTGCAGTTTTCATCTGGGCCCCAGACTGTAGTACACTTTATAGTGTGATAAGATGGGTGACAGAAATGTACATAGGCAGATGTTTTCTGTAGATGGATGGCTAGGTAAATAAAGACATGTAAATACAGAGTTTCATGCTTCATTAAGTGCTCAGTCTTAGAAGATGAGTGCATGATAATCTTACACAATTGTTTAATTCATTTGTAGCTCTACTATGCTGAGCAGTTTCCCTTTCTACAATTACTAATTCAAAAACATAAAAATACATAATACATACCTCTCAACGGTACAGATTTTTGCAAAATGTCCAGATTTTTGCTTCATATTTTTGGTTGTTTTTCATTTAATTGTGGTTTTCTGGCAAATCATTGAGGGTTGAAGTCACAAAATGATGACATACATTTGAATTTCAGCCTTCATACCCTTTAGAAAAATTTTATGCTAATACAAAACCTGTTTTTTTATCAATCTTCTAAGTTTGTAAGAGCAATATTTAAAAAGTTTCTATTTTTTTGGCCTCTGTCCCCCCATTATTTATGGCTTTGTCCAGATTTCTTGCTCCAAGAAGTTGAGAGGAACGCTAATTAATAAAATGAAAGTGCACGTAGCCCAACCTAATTAAGACCCGTCTTTGTCCTGCATCCATTAATAAGGTTAAGAATCTTCCATTCATAGAATGTGCGTGGAAAAAAAAAACTGAGGTGGGGCTTGCCACTTGGCAACGTGAACATTAGCTCTAGGTGATGGTCACAGTTGAAGCGACTCCTGACCCTATGTGCAAAAATGGGAAAAAGGGGCTGTGGATGGAAAGACGTTCAGATATAAAACATGATTCATCAACTTTATACATGCAATACATAATTGTAAGTCTGTCTTAACATAAAATTAAAAAAAAAATACTGCCCAACATCATTAAAAAAAGTCTGGGTACAAGAAAACTGACCATATAGTTGTATTGGCTCCATGCAGAGAGAGAGATATAGCTCCAGTGACCCACTTATGATTACCACATCTGCATGCATGAACGGTCACCTGGGAGTGAGCAGGTAAATGTGTCTCACTTTTTGAGGGGGACAGAGGTGATTTGATGTGCTACGTGGCTGCCACTTAATGGAGGGCAGATGCTGTAAGCCACACAAAGCCAAGGTTGGGCTTTTCGTGTGTGTGTGTGTGTGTGGTAGATAAGGGTCTTATGGTCATGGAAGGGGACAGGGTTAAAATATCTAATAGATAAAAAAGAAATGATGGTGTGTGATTATGCATGTGAATGTGGATTCAGTGCAGTTCATATCATTACCTTTGCATCTCAGACAAGATATTTTGAAATTTCTCTCTGTGTTTATCTCTGTCTCTCTGTCAAACTTGAAAGGAAACTGTCTGCAGAGGATTTGAAAGTGTACATTATTAGATGGAAATAAGATGATGCCATGGCTGAAGAGTTATGCCTTCAAGTCAGTTTCTGAAGACTGGAGCTGATATTATTTCTCCTGTTCTGTATAATATATGTGTGTGTCTAAATATATTAATATAAAATGTGTATGGGTCTATGTCAGATGTTGAAATTCATATGGTCGAAATGACAAAACAATATGGTTGAGTTTCCAAAGACTCAAACATCTAAAAAAAAAAAAAACACAAAAATGTACCTTTTTATGTTTTTGCAGGGGGCAAGCCCCCCTACACTTGCCGCAGCCCCCCATACCCCCTGCAAATTATATATACCAACTCCAAGATTGCACTACAGTGAGGAAAAGGGTCCATTTCCAGATCTCCACTGTAATGCGATCTCCATTCAAAAGCATTAAGTTTTCAAAAATTCGATCATGTGGTCTTGACCATATGGATTTCAAGTTTATAAAAACTCAATCAACTGATAGGGATCTGTATACATATATGGGTCTATTTTCATTAATTGAAAGTACACCTACCAGAATTTGAAAAATATGAGACGACTTCACCGAAACCTTAATATTGCATATCCACGGATCACCGGTATTTTTTCTAAAAAAAACAAACCACTTGGCAACCAGGGTGAACTTTGCCCTTTTCCCCAATTACTGTAATCTTGGAGTTGGCATATTTAGTTACAGGGGGTTTGGGGGCACAGTCCCCCACTTTAATGGGTTTAATTTTTGGTTGTTTGTTTTGTTTTTCCCTGGGGGTCAAGTGGTTCATTTCCCTTAGAAAAAATATTGGTGATCAGTGGTTTTGCAGTAGTAAGGTTTTGCTGAAGTGGGTTCGCGTTTTAGAGGTTCGGGTAAGTGTACTTTCGAATAATGAAAGTAGACCCATATATATATATATATATATATATATATATATATATATATATATAAAATGTGTGTGTGTGTGTATGCACATGTGCATTTGTATGTGTACATGTACTTTTACACACATACAAGGGTTCCTGGCATTTGATTGAATGATTGTTTGATTAAACATTTGCATGTGTGCCAGATTAATCAGTATGTGCATTTTGTACACTGCACAGGATCTAGGAGGTAAGTGTGAGTTTTGGCATTAGGGAGTGAGGGTGGGTGGATGTGTGTATGTATGCAACTGTTTATAGATAATGGTTAGGGTAAGGGCTAGATAGAGGATAGATTGTAAGAGTGTTTGTGTTAATGCTTGAGGGTTAGTGTTTGAATAAGGGTATAGATGTTGTGTCTTTGGCTTTTCCCGGTTAGGGGTCACCACAGCTGAACTTCGGTCCACTAATGATTGGCAGCAGATTTTTACATGGCGAGTTGCCAGCTCTGATGCACAACCTTCAAAGAAGGTACGCCAATTCACGCATGTCTCCACACAGAAGACGCTGTAGCTGAGAATCGAACAAATAAGGGTATAGATGTGATATATAAATATTATTGTGCTTGTTGTGTGTTCATAATGACTGTATAGTTGTAGTGTAATGAGAAGGGTTTTACTAAGGTAAAGTGTATAGTTGGGGTGAGGGTCAGGTTTAGGGTTAGCTTTTATCAGTAAGGTGGAGGAAGGAGGGAAACCCCTCCCACTCCACCTTAGTATTACATGTTAACCCTGGATGTAATTATTATAACTGGAATGATTTTTATAATTAAAAAATTTTAATGCACGTTTTTAAAAAGAGGCTATAAACTTGATTGTATTAGAGAAGCCTATTTAAAAGCTTCGCATATAAGCAGATAATTTATTTTTAATAAAAATATGCACATTTATAATAAAATGAAAAAAAACACATTAAAAGTTTATTTTTTATATACAATATATTAACTGTAGTGAGAAGTTGCATTTATGTGTTAAAGGCTATTGGGCGTTAATATGTTAAAATGTAAATTTAAGATTGATTATACCTAACAAATTTAAGATATTTTATTCTAAGGAGTATTAGTATATAAAACGTCATAATACGTAGTCACTTTACACATCCTATTAGTTCATTTTTAAAACTATATTTTCAAATACAGTGCAGAGACCACAATTTTGGATGCTATAGTGTGATTTTATGGAACAGAGTACAGAGGTTAAAACTATTAATCAAAGAATTAAAACATGATTTTTTTTAATTTAAAAATATTAATTATTGTGACAGTGTTAATATGGCATTTGTTATACAATGTGGTTGCAGAAAATGTAGTTTTATGAGGCCAAGAGGGAAAGTTTCTGAAAGAATGAAAGGACGTTGTACAAATATTAAAAAGAAGAATTTTCAAAGTCTTTCAGTCTTTCATTTTTTTCATAACCAGAATTCTCAGTATAACAGAATTGAGAGCAGGCTTGGTTTCTAAATATATTAATACTGATAGAATAGATAGTAATGTTAAGATGTGTTGAAATACAAAGATGCTTGTTTCATTCTCCGATGTAATACAAATAGCCCCATTTAGACTCAATCAGGTCATTAATTGGAATGCAGTGATTAAATGACTTTGTGTATTATAAATACTTACGTTTACAGATTTGTATTGGTCTCATTAAAATAAGGTAGGTTTTTTTGTATAAATAATATTTCTAATAGTGTTTCACTTCCTAAGAAGGCTGTTTCAGCCAAGGTACTAGACATGTGTTAATAAAGTTCAATTTGCTAGGTCTTGTCATTATTTTTATTTATATTTTGAGCCATGATATATAAAACATCTTATGTGAGGCATATGTAGCCACTTGCTATTTGCAGAGCTGTTCATAGTGTGTGTTTAGTCTAATGCCATGCCACAATCTGAAATGCCAATAGGTTTAATACTTACCACAATGAAATCCAAAGATGTAGATATACTTTGACTTTTAATAACATCAACCAAGTACTGAGCAGGAGTGAAAGTGAAGGTAAAAATTCTCAAAAAACAACGGTCCCAGTTGTAATTCGATGTAGTTTAATAAAGTTAAACGGATAAGCGCTTTCACTGTATCAGCTTCATCAGATCCGTGATTAAACATCCTAACAGACAATCTATATATAAAGAGAGCCATAAAAAAATCAACCAATCATAGAAATCAATTTAACACTGAGGGCAAAGAGAGTGACTGGATAATAATATTGAGAGCAGATAGGGGTTCTGGATTAAATGAAAGGGCGTCTGTAAAACCGAGGTTGAGGCAGCGTAGGCATGTAAAATGATAGTAGGTTTTAATAGTTACCCAGTATATATTCTTTTCACATATATGATGATGAGTTCTAGGTATTATATATATGTTTTTTATGCATTAATACATTTTTTATGCATTAATATATTATCATTTTTTATGCATTAATACATTGTATACATTTTTACATGTTACGCTGATATGTGCTTTTGTGTTTTCGTGTTTTTAAGGGTTAGGATGTTTATCGAAAGGAAAGGTTGTGATTTGATAATACCTATATGAATTGGTAGGGGAACAGTGGTCCCGTGTTAAGTATGAATGAGTCATTTATTATATATGGCAGTATTTACAATAAGTTTGCATTTTTTACCTTTTTTATTTTTCATACATTTTAGAGGAGATTTTAGCTATCATATGTGGATAGTTTTTTATATGAGATATGTTGTGCTTTGCAACTGTTTGTAATATGTTGTGACTTTAAGCAGAAGCTTGAGTTAAATTGATTTCTATGATTGGTTGATTTTTTATGGCTCTCTTTATGTATAGATTGTCTGTTAGGATGTTTAATCATGGATCTGATGAAGCTGATACAGTGAAAGCACTTATCCGTTTAACTTTATTAAACTACATCGAATTACAACTGGGACCGTTATTTTTTGAGAATTTTTACCTTCACTTTCACTCCTGCTCAGTACTTGGTTGATGTTATTATTTTTAAAATTTTTCTGAGCAGTGGTGTTAACCTGGGAAGCAGCATTGTGTTTGATTTTACTCATACTTTGACTTTTGTTTATATCCACTGTGACACCTATTAGCTTTTTACTATCTGTCCACTACAGACATATAGAAACAGTAGTCTGTGCTGAGACGATACACAAAGAATCTGTACAGAATTAAGTCTTTTGTACATCGAGAGATTAAAACAGTTACATCTATATACTGATGTCCTTCAAGGATGCATCTGCAGTCATAACATATGGGTTGTCCTGCCTCAGGCAGCCCTTCGGTCGGCCGGATTCCAAAGTCTGGGGTCTGGCCTCGGCTGATGCCGCACTTTCCCCGACGTCATAGCTTCTGGGGTATAAAGGCATCAGCCGACGCCATTTTCCCCAGTCTTTCTTGCCACGTGGTGCCCGAAGCAGAAGCTGTTCGCAAGTGCCGGTCGGTCAGATCCAGAGATTTCAGCTACCGAATACTTCGAAAAAAGCTAAGTACCCCGTTGGGGACTCTTTCTTGCCTCAGCCGATGTCAGACAAAGTAAATAATTGTTTAACTTGTGGGAAACAAATACCTCATAAGGATTTCCATTCTTACTGCCTTCCCTGCTTAGGCCCAGACCACGACGTATCAGCTTGTTTAGCCTGTGCCTCCTTCAACCGACTGACTCTTAGACGTCGGTCGGAGTTTGCAGAAGAATTTTTCGGATCCGCTTTTGCATATAAAATGCCGTCGGAGACACCGACTACGCATTTGGCCAAAAAACGCAGGGAAAAGGACCGACACTCGCGGCCCACGGTTTCGGCTGAAACCACGGCTAGGCCTACCGCGAGTGTCTCTGTTTCATCTGAAACCGAGCCCTCGGTTCTTCCTACGACAGAAACCTTACCTCCAACAACCGAGGCCAGAGAGGCCCCGGCTGAGTCGGCTTCAGAAATCCCTACCGAAGCTAGTGCTCAAGATTTGTCCGACACCATTCCATTGGACATTTCTACACCTGCACGTGGGGCATCTAGGCCCCCAGCTTCTATGTCTATTAAGGCCTTCTCCAGGGCTAAAGCTGCCAAACTTTCAAAAGCTTTACCTGCCAAATCTACTTCTCAGAGGCCTTCCTCAAGTTCTCAGATTCTCAGTCTTGCTGAGGACCTTATATCCTTGATTAGGGGTTCCCAACCTCACCCAGACAGGGCCTCCCAACCTCCACTAGACAAAAGGCCTAGGACTGAACCCTTTGAACCTGTCTCCTCTGATTACTCCACGGATGGATCTGATTTGTCAGACCATCAGGAAGGGGCCTATTCTCCTTACGAGGATTCAGATGCTGAAGATTCTATCCCTTCTGCTTCCCCTCCTGAAGAATTTTCCTTTGGGGAGACCTTGCACTCTATGAGGGAACACTTTCAATGGCAGGGTCAGGATTTTTCAGATTCTAGAAAAAGGCTAAGGACTTTTTTACATTTGCCACAGCATAGGCCCTTAGCCATACCACCAGTGCTAACTGTAATTGATGATGTGTATAATGATGTTAGTTCTGCACCTGATTCTCTTCCTCCGGCCCCTGCCAAACCTGACAGATATTACAGGGTCCCGGATTCACACTTCCACCTGTATAAAGCCCATGCTGCAGATCCAGAAACTATTTCACAGGGCCCAAAAGGTGTTGCAGCTGCCACTGCCAAAAATCCCCTACCCTCTGAAAGAGAGTCTAGAGCATTAGAGAGATGGGGTAAAAAGGTTTATACATCTGCTACTCTTTCTGCCAGGGCTTTAAACTGTCAATTCCATATGATACAGTACCAAGAATATTTGTTAGATCAGCTGAATAAGAAGCTTTCTTCTCCTGAACCTTTAGACCGTAAATCCCTTCAGGATTTGGTACACAACTCTCAGCAGGTCAGTAATCATTTCTTAAAATGTGGCTATGATGCACTGGAGGCTTCATTTAGATCAGCTATGACTGGGGCAGTAATTCGTAGGCATGCCTGGCTAAAAGAGCAATCCCTGCCAGACCATGTCAAGGCTAAGCTCCTAGATGCTCCAATGGAGAAGCAAAATTTATTTGGCTCCCCTGCACAGGAGATTCTAAAGAAGGTGGAAGAAAAAGCAAAATCTGTGCAAACAGTAAAGGAATTTCTACAGGTTCAACCTCCAGGTTCAGCAGAAACTGGCCTTCCAAGAATTGGTCCTTTCCAGACACCTCCAGAGCACAGAGAGGCAGAAATAGACGCCCTCGAGGCAGAGGTCAATCAAAGGGTGCCTATAGGGGCCGTCAGTGGCAGCCTGCCAACCAGAGGAGTTCTGCCACAGCTGCAACTACAACCACTAGCACAGGACAGACACAATGACTTGACTCTGATTCCGCCTACCAGGGAACAACTGGAAGCTCCCTTGGGCGGAAAGCTGGCTTTATTCTCAAAAAACTGGCATTGCATTACAAAGGACACATGGACATTACAAACAATAGACAAAGGATACAGGTTTCACTTCCGCACTCTGCCAAAAAGGAGCGGAATGCCAAACCTACCACCAAATCAGAAGCCAGAGGCTTTAAGACAAATCAAAAATTTACTTCAGATGAAAGCGATAGAAAGGGTACCATCTATGGAACAAGGCCAAGGATTTTACTCCAGACTATTCCTTGTACCAAGAAAAGAAAACCAATGGAGGCCTATTCTCGACTTGTCCGCACTGAACACATATCTCATTGTACCAAAATTCAAAATACTGACCCTACAGCAACTTCTTCCCATGTTGGGCAAGGAGTCTTGGCTGGTGACTCTAGATCTCAAGGAGGCATACCTGCACATCCCTATCCGACCAGATTGCAGAAGACACCTCAGATTTCTTGCAGGATCAGAGCATTATCAATTCTCAGCATTACCCTTTGGCTTATCTACTGCGCCCAAAGTATTCACGAAATGCCTGGCATCAGTAATTGCACATTGCAGACTTCAGGGAATTCAAATCTACCCATACCTGGACGACTGCCTAATACAAGCGGACAACAAGACAAAATTGATAAAGGATTTGGCCTATGTCATACACCTGCTACAGGCCTTGAGATACACAGTCAACATCCAAAAGTCAAGACTAGTGCCATCCCAAAGGATAACCTTTTTGGGTGCAGATCTGGACACAATAACTCAGATGGCTTTTCTCACAGAAGAAAAACAAAAACAACTTCCAGATTATTTCATGACTTTGACAAGACAAACTCAGCTTACTGCAAGGAAAGTCCTGCAGGCCCTGGGTTTCATGGCATCCTGCATAATCTTGATCCCACATGCCAGGCTGCATATGAGAAAATTACAATGGTACCTATGGAATGTATGGTCTCAACACAGACACAGTCTAGAAACCATGATTCCAATCATTCCATGCCTTCAAAAGGAATTCCTGTGGTGGGCTCAGGCCTGCCAGTCCAACAGAGGGTTGCCTTTCAAGAAACCAAAACCAAGGCAGACCATCACCACGGACGCCTCAGACCTAGGATGGGGAGCACACATGGAGGACAAATGTATCCAAGGCTTATGGTCTCAAGGACAGCTAAACTTGCACATAAACCAAAAGGAGATGTTGGCAGTGAAGCATGCAATCGAGGCATTCAAACCATTCCTCCAGCAAGGACATCTGCTGATAAGGACAGACAACACCACGGTCATGTGGTACATAAACAAGCAGGGAGGCACGCATTCCTCCCCTCTATGCCGGATGGCAATGGATCTGTGGAACCTAGGCCTGAATCTCAATATCCAACTGCAGGCCATATTTGTACCAGGAAAAGAAAATTCACTAGCAGACAGCTTAAGCAGGACTACCACGGATGCTCACGAATGGATGCTGCATCCAGACATCTTCAAACTCATAACAAAGAAATGGGGATTGCCAGAGATAGATCTGTTCGCCTCCCCTCTCAACCACCAACTGAAGAAATTCTGTTCAAGGACATACCACCCACAAGCCTGGAGGGTGGACTCTCTCTCTTTCAGCTGGAATGCCCTAATAGTATATGCATTCCCACCTCTCCCATTGATGTACAAGGTTCTTCTGAAGATCAGGGAGGAACAGCCAAAGGTGATACTAATAGCTCCGGACTGGCCAAGACAACACTGGTATCCGCTACTGAAAAACATGTCTCAGGCGAACTCATGGCCTCTACCCCTATGGCCTCTTCTTCTAACGCAGAACAATTTCAAGACCCTGCATCTAAACTTGAAAACTCTGCAACTAACTGCCTGGAAAATTGCTTAAAACAAAACCAAACTGTCTTATCTCAGAGGGTCAAGGACATTATCCTGGAGGCTCGCAGACCCTCCACATGGAAGGCATACTCAGCTAAATGGAAGAGATTCCTCATTTGGAGCACATCAAAGGGCACAGATGTTACAGTGGCAAACCTAGCACACATCCTAGAATACTTAGCAGAATTGTTCCACAATGGCCTGTCTTACTCTTCCATTAAGATTCATGCTTCAGCAATTTCAGCAGAATACAATATGGATCCTCCTATCTTCTCTCACCCTCTACTCAGACAATTTCTGAGAGGGATCAAAAATGTTAAACCTCCAAGGGGACCCCCTCTACCTGCATGGGATCTCAATTTTGTGCTGGAAAAATTGACACTACCTCCTTTTGAACCAGCAGCATCAGCAGACTTACAGTTTTTATCTTGGAAAACTGCTTTCCTTCTGGCAATCACTTCAGCAAGAAGAGTATCCGAGCTACAGGCATTAATGGCAGTGCAGCCTTTCCTTATTTTTCACCAGGATAGAGTGTCTCTGAGAACCAATCCAACTTTCATGCCAAAGGTGGTATCCAGGGTATCCTTGAACCAAGCCATTCATTTGCCTACGATCTTCCCTAACCCACAGAACAAAGGAGAGAAACTCTTGCACACCTTGGATATACACAGACAATTACGCTACTATCTGGACAGAACTAAAACCAGCAGAAAAACTGACCAACTTTTTGTAGCCTATGCAACTGGGGTGCAAGGAAAAGCAATTTCCAAGCAGACAATTTCAAAATGGATAGGAAATTGCATTCGCTTTTGCTACTCTTTTCATGGAAAGACAGCTCCTGAACATATCAGGCCTCATTCCACAAGGGCCACAGCCACCACTACAGCTTTCCTACAAGGGGTGGCTACCAAGGACATTTTAGAAGCTGCTACTTGGAGCTCCGTGCATACATTTGCCAAGCATTATAATCTACCTTTATACTCCAGATCCCGAGCAGGCTTTGCAACTGCAGTTTTGCAGGGATCTTAACTACACCATCCTTATCTTAGTACCTCCTCCCCCAGTTTGGCTATGGTATTCTACCCATATGTTATGACTGCAGATGCATCCTTGAAGGACATAGTACAGTTTTGTACCTACCATAAATGTAGATGTCCGATAGGTATGCATCTGCAGTCAGGATTACCCACCCTCCTTCCCCTCTGTGATATTCCTAGGGTGCTTACCCCTCTTTCAGCTAGCTGGGGGAATCTGTTATGGTGTATTTGTTTGCTTGTATATATGTATATATTTTTTGCTACTGTTTGGAACATTCTACATTTATCCAAATTTAGCCTTCCTAGAGGGCACCTGGCATCTGGGGCAAGAAACACTGAGGAAAATGGCGTCGGTTGATGCCTTTATACCCCAAAAGCTATGACGTCGGGGAAAGTGCGGCATCTGCCGAGGCCAGACCCAGACTTTGGAATCCGGCCGACCGAAGGGCTGCCTGAGGCAGGGCAACCCAAACGGTTGGTTATTATGGGATTGCACAGGAGATTGTAGGGCTTACAGTACAAACCTGAACTTTAGCATGCAGATGATGGCTTGATCCACTTGATTCTTACCTTGGGGACCAAACAGGTTTGTAAGGTGGTGGGCAGGCCCTTCCTCTATGGTCAGCATGGTGACTGATTGAAAACAAAATACTTTGAATTGCAACTCAGTTGACAACTTTTATTATCAGAATTTCCTACTTCTTCTTGTGATTCATTAACATGGATAAGGGACCATTCTAAAAGAGTTTAATGCTGCTGTCATTCAGATATGCATGAGAGTGTTAGGTTTTGAGGGCTTTGTATTTGTTCCGTTTATTACGGAAAACCCCATTAGAACAAGCATGAGTATGAAAACACACCGAGTGGTGTGTTAGAGTGTGATGTGGTGACCGAACCACTAGGCATTTTATGAGACAACATGTAGTTCATTTGGTTGAATTATTTGGAAGCTTTGGATTATTTGCATGTTTTTTTCTGTTACTGTATTGTAGTGTTTAACATTGCTGTTATTTATTGAACTTGCTCACTGTTTTTCTACAGGTAGTATTTAACATACATCAGTCATTTGAAACTGTAACGTTTGTATTTTAAATTGTGATCGACATCTTCTCTAAATGGTGTAATCTGAAAAAAGTGATATTTATCCCTAATGCTGTCAGTCAATACTGCACTGTAAATAAATAAATAAAAGCACGCAGTCCTCTCTCTTAGCTATTTATTTTCTTTTCTTTCTTTCTTTATGTCTTTTTCAGGTGGATTTTGCTAACGAGTTTGTTGGAGGTGGCGTTATTGGTGCAGGATTGGTGCAAGAAGAAATCCGATTCATAATTAATCCAGAACTGATTGTGGCTCGCTTATTCACTGAACGTTTGGCATTTAATGAGTGCCTCATCATTACAGGTCAGGGTGTGATTGTGGTTTATGATATACTAACTGCACATTTTGGACAAATTAAAATATACACTCAGTCATTTATTCATTCATTATGAGAAAGTTGGCTTTATTGTCATCATCATCCATCACTCCTTTCCTGATTCCAGTTTCTGACCTGTTCTGTTTTATTCTCTCCTCTATACCATTGTAATTTTGTCTCAGACTGCTTGACAAGAAAGCCAAGCACTTTGACCATTCAGCAGTCCCTTAAACTGGGGGAGCCATCAACATAATCTTCCAAGTCTAACCATTTTCTATGTTCCAAGTCTCCTTAAATCCACTTCCCTCTCCTTCCTTGGTATGTACTCCTGTTCATTTCTTGCTGTTCCATTGCCTTCCTACCTAGTGTACACTCCAGTAGTTTTCTAACATAGCATTGTATCCCCTCATAGACATGCATATCCCTTCACCCTCAGGAGTTCCATTTTAGATAATTGTTTATCTGTTTGCATTTGATTGACAGGATCTATTTTTTGGAAAGATCTGGGAAAAGGATATTTAAAGATGCATATAGGTTCATAGGTGTGTACTAGGCTAATGGCCCTGAAGCCTTTACAAGCCTAGCCCATAAAAATTGCCCAGGCACCTGCCACCCGATGTTAGTTCACAGTGACCCTATGTAATAGGGCAACTGGAATGATCCCTGGAGTAAACTTTCTGTTACCCAGCCACTTGTCAAGATTTCTCTTGAAGAGGGCCTTCGAGGTGCTCTGCTTGACTTGAATGGGAAGCTTATTCAAGAGTATGGGCAGTCTTTGGGAGATGAACCTGTTTGCAATGGTGATGTATGTTACACAAGCAGAGTACAATTCCATTGCAACAGTTTTTACATTCTGAACTGATAGTCTATCAGTTTACACTATTATACCTACAGAGCAGTTTTATTGTGTAAAAGATAACATTACAAAACTGTTCTACCAGCTTTCCACTTGATGGGTCTTTCATAGAGTTTAGCCTTTCCGTCAGTATGCAATCAGATGTTTTTTTCAGAAGATCCCATGTATTTTTCCCAATGCAAACACTTGTTGTGATGTCATGGGTGGGCTACAAAAAAATCACCTAACTCCAGAGCCTTCCGGTTCATTTTCACCACTGGCACAGTTCTTATCCTGATATCATCTTTTGTCAGTAAAGCTCCTGCATTTAATTTCCTTATAAATCTACAGTGTTCATGTGACTGTTGAATTACCAACTGATATCCATACCAGAGGTCTATATTATAACAACGAAAGTTTAAAATTGCGAACATTCTAAATATTGAAAATGCCTGACCTCAAACTCGCTATTGTGGGGGGCTGTGCTCCCACATCCCCACTAAATATATATATATATATATATATATATATATATATATATATATATATATATATATACCAACTCCGAGATCGCACTACAGTGAGGAAAGGGCAAGTATTCTGATGTTCGCTGTACTGCGATTTCACAAAAAGCACTTTGAGGTCCAGCATTTTCGATATTTAGAGCATTCGCAATTTTAAACATTTGTTGTTATAATATAGACCCCATGCCAGCACTCCATGGAGTATGACAGCAGGTACTGCCTTATGTATTAGAGTTTCAGACCTACCACTCATTCCTTTTTGGCCAAAAAATTTGTGTCATTTTGCAGTTCTTTGCAGAGGGACTGGGGGAATTGTTCATCTAGCAGCCAGAGAAGTAGGTCAAAGCACCGTCATAGGGAGTGCAACTTTGTTTGTTGAAACTTAGTCCTTCTTCGAGTAAGTCTGTTTATAAAATGGCCATCTGGTATTTACAAATGCTAAAATCATCCTTGGCTACTGAGTACTCATCCCCCCCCCAATCTGACTTTCACCTTTGAGGAGGACTAAGGGACTAGAAGAGGTAAACCTTCCAGGTTCTCACCCTGGATGCTGTGTTGTAGGCACTTCCCAAACTTTGGTGAATTGACTGGAGCCCAAAACTGATCACTCTGATTCTTGGAAGCAGACCCTTGTGTCATTCAGCAGTTTATCAGTGGAACATTTGGCTGAGGTCTCCATTTCTAGAATTGCCCTCTCAGGGCTAGCAGGGCTAGCTGAATCTATTTGTGGGGGGATGTTGTGTCATTTTAAGGAAGACGCCTGGTTCAATACTTATAAGTCTGGAAGATGTTTGTTGTTTAGTGGGAGCTTAAAAAGTGGGTGAAAGATCACACCCTTACTAAGTATGGCTTGAAGCCAGTGCAGGTTTATTTCTTCCATGTTCACAAAGTATCACTTGGCATCCAGTGCTTGTCATTTACACATGCTTTGTTGAGGAAAACTGTACTCAGATTTACATCTAAGGTAAAGAGGGATGTGGGAGTCAGGGTTTCAAGGAGTCAGATAAGCTAGAGTTTACAGTGTCTAAGATGGAAATGGATTTTGAGTCCTTGCTTTGCTATCATTTGAAGTTTTATGATGTTCAGCATGTACTTGCCTCATGCCCTTTTTCTACCCCTACAGAAGCACATTAATGTGAATCTAAGGAAGATGGTTAAGGAATCATGGGTCATCCATTCCAGTAAGCAGACATCAGGAATGTTATTTTAGTAGCATCTTAGTACCTTGATTTTGTTCCTGTAGGCTTTAAATGGCAGTCATGCTTTGCAAGCAATGCCTTGCCTAAGATGATGGAGTCCCTTACTAATCATCCTTGAGTTGATTGCTTTGTTATCTCTTCAGCTGAACATAGATCCCTGACATGGCAGCAGGTTGCTTCCCTGCCATCTGATGAGTCTAAGGTATTGGATTACATGGTATATCTAGCTGTTCTTATGCCTGGTGCTATCCCTTGATTTTGTGCCCCCCATCAACTTTAAATTGAAAAGCAAAAAAAAAAAAAAATACTCCCCATCTCAGAGTGAGGTGCATAAAAAAACAAAGCTCTTCTCTCCTTTTAAACTGTAGCAGCTGGTAAAGGTTTTGCCACAATGAGTGCTACACTGCTTTGGTGATTAAATCTGATCAGAAGTGCAATATAGACATTCTTCTCTGAATACTGGTAAAGCACTGAAGAAGTAGAGTGCTACAGCACTTCAGTTGTGACCACAAATCAAATGCAATACTGACATTCAGAAATTGCCTGTAATGCACTAAAGGCTGATCAGGATCTGCTGATCATGCCTCTAACACTTTGCACCTGTGATAGCAGCCCCCTTCACCCCACTCTAGCTATGCCTCTTGGATTAGCTTGGAAAGAGAATGTACTTCCTCATTACATTGCAGCTCAGAGCTCTATACTATTGGTCTCATATACCCAAGTTGCAGTCTTCCTAGTGGACAAGATACTGGAAAAGCAGGAAAAGCTACCTCAGTCTGGGATGAAGGAGAACCTTTTTGAAATGCTGTCAAATTTTTATGGTGGGCTGTCATATAATGCATTCAAATATTTGTCTTTGCAATTGCAATTAATAGAGACTCCGTCTCAGGCATGTGCCTGCGTAAATGGTATGGCTAAGGAAAGACTAGGGAGCAGTATTCTGGATGCTCAGTTCAAGGAAGAAGACTTTTTTGGCTAGCCCTTTCAGGACATAATTGCTAACCTTCTGAGGAAGAAGCTTAGACCATTATGAGACAGGATAGTTTTTATCCTACTGGTGATGTGTGTGATAGTGATCCTGCCCAGTGTGAGGGGAACCATAGGATGTTCTTCGTGTTTCACTGTTGCAGTCATTACATTTGGGTAATCTGCTAGCAGGTTGCCCTCAGTCGGCCTGAATTCCAAAGTCTTGGGTCCTGCGTCAGTTGCTGTCTTCTCTTCCATGACGTCAGGTCGTCAGGGGTATAAAACATACGGCCAACGACATTTTCTTTAGTTTTTCTTGCCACACGGTGCCCGAAGCAGAAGCATTTCGCAAGTGCCGGTCGGCCGACTACTGAAATATTCGAGTTTGAGTTTCAGAACCAAATTTTTCACTACAGCTAAGTACCCCGTTGGGGAAACTTTTTTCTTGCTTTTTACCAATGTCAGAAAAAGTTAATAGTTGTATTACTTGTGGGAAGCAAATACCTCATAAGGATTTCCATTTATACTGTATTCCTTGCCTAGGCCCTGATCACAACGTGCCTGGCTGTCGGTTTTGTGCTAGATTTAACCAACACACTGTTAAGCGTCGGTATATTTTTGCATCAAAGTATTTTGGAAACAGATTTAACTACCCAGAAATGTCGTCGGATAGCAATCCGACTACCGGAGTACATAAAAAACGAAATGAAAAGGACAGAGAAAGGCAGTTGAGATCCAAAACCGATGATGAAGCTTCTCCTAAGCTAGTCGCCGGTTCGCCGGTACTCAGTGAGGCGCTTTCACAGCCCCTGATACCCGCTACCTTTGAGTCGCAGGCCTCTACCGACACCCATGTGGAGTCCGGCATGCCGCAAGATACTCAAGGTATTGGACAGACGGATGTATCTCCCTCGGATGGGTCCAGAGCTGCTGAGCAGGCACTGGCTTCTGAGGTTGTATTCAGACCTCAACATTTGTATATCAAGCTGACGACAGCTGCAAAACCAAAGACAAAAGCAACTTCTAAAACTAAAAAACTGACACATGAGCCACGTGCACAGGCCTCTATGCCTAAAAAACAGATGATCAAAATGGCTGAAGACCTCATTACCTTGATCAGGTCCCCCTCCAGATAAGAGGCCTAGGCAAGACAATGATTATGAATATTCAGATCAGGTTTCTATTTCTTCTGATTCCTCTTCTGATCAGGAATTATCTATACCTCCCTATGAGGATTCTGATGCTGAGGAGTCTATTCCATCTGCATCTCCTCCTGAGGATTATTCATTTGGAGGAACCTTGCATACTTTGAGGGAGCATTTTCACTGGGAGAGTCAAGACTTCTCAGAATCAAAAAAAGAGGCTCAGGGATTTACTCCTTCCCCTCAGAACAAGCCTTTAGCCATTCCCCCTGTTTTAGACATTGTGGATGATGTGTTTTCGAAGTCAAGCTTGACCCCTGACTCCTTACCTCCGGCTCCCAGTAAGCCTGACAGATATTACAGGGTCCCTGACTCACATAAATTTTTATTTAGAAACCCTGCTGCTGATCCTGAAACTATTTCACTGGGCCCAAAGGGAGTTAAGGCCTCAACAGCAAAAAATCCTACCCCCTCTGATAGAGATTCACGGGCACTGGACAGATGGGGAAAAAAGGTTTATACATCTGCAACCTTGGCAGTCAGGGCCTTAAACTGTCAATTTCATATGCTTAATTAAGTACCAACAACATGTTATGGGATTGCTGAAACAGAAAATTATGTTGATTTCAGAATGTGCAGAAAGTAAAGAATTGCAGGAATTATTGCATGCAGCTGAACAAGTTGGAAAGCATACTTTGCAATGTGGTTTTGATTCTTTAGAGGTCTCCTGCAGGGCCACAGTTACTGGATCTGTGATTAGGAGGCATGCTGGAACAAAATTTGCCTGATCATGTTAAAGCTAAATTGCTAGATGCACCTTTACAGCATGATTCTCTGTTTGGTATTAAGGCAGAAGAGGTTTTAAAGAAAATGGAAGACAAAGCTAAGTCTATGCAAACTGTTAAAGACTTCTTACAAGTGCAGCCACCAAGATTCAGTAGACACTGGCCTACAAAAAATTGGTCCTTTCATGTGTCAGACAGAGCTCAAAAGGGCAAATCCAGATGCCCTAATGGTTCCAGATACCAGGCGCAAGACTCATATAGGTCAATGCAATGGGGCGCATCCACCTCCAAATCTGGAGGAGATAAAGCGCAAACCTACAGAAAGCAATCCCAATGACTTCCCTCTGCCTACACCAAGCACTTATCTTTTGGCAGCACCCATAGGGGGGAAATTAGCACTTTTTGCTCAAAATTGGCAGTTAATAACCCAGGATAAGTGGGTACTAAACATCATATCACAGGGATGCAGATTCCATTTCCACACTCTGCCAGTGGCAAATGGTTGGCCAGATCTGCCAAAAAATCAATGGGCAGAGGCACATAAACAGGTTACGTCGCTCATGGATATGAGGGCCATTCAGACAGTACCAGAACAGGGAAAAAGGACAAGGTTTTTACTCAAGACTGTTCTTGGTACCCAGAAAGGACAAGGCCTGGTGGCCAGTATTAGATTTATCGATTTTGAACACATACCTGGACATTCCAAAATTCAAAATGCTGACTTTGCAGCAGCTTCTGCCCATGCTGGGCAAGAATGCTTGGCTGGTGACTTTAGACCTAAAAGAGGCATACATGCATGTCCCAGTAAGACAGTCGTGCAGAAGATACCTCAGATTCAAGGCTGGCTTAATGCATTACCAATTCTCTGCACTGCCCTTTGGCTTATCTACTGCGCCCAGGGTCTTTACAAAGTGCCTGGCACCAGTAATTGCATTTTGCAGACAAAGAAGTATACAAATATATCCTTACTTGGACGACTGTCTCATTCAAGCAGAGAACAAGGACACTCTTCTTCGACACCTGGCATTTGTGAAAAGGCTTCTAACATGCCTAGGGTACACAATAAACTAAAAGAAATCACAACTGGTACCCTCTCAAAAGATAACATTCCTGGGTGCAAGCTTGAATACAACTGCCCAGATGGCTTACCTCACACCAAACAAACAAAGGCAACTGACTACTTACTTCAAACTGATGGCAACAAAAGCACAGTCTTCTGCAAGACAAATTCTGCAGGCTCTGGGCTTCATGGCATCCTGCATCCTACTAATTCCATATGCAAGACTGCATGTGAGGAAACTTCAATGGTACCTAAAAAGTTTATGGAGTCAACATTCACACAGTCTGGAAACAATGATTCCTCTCATTCCCTGCCTGCAACAGGAGTTTCTATGGTGGGCAAAGGCCTGTCACCAAAACATGGGACGGCCCTTCACTCTACCCCCTGACAGCCACACCTTAACAACAGATGCATCAGATTATGCCTGGGGGGCCCACAAGGCAGGAAGATGCATTCAGGGCATATGGGCACCAAAACAAATCCATCTACATATGAACCAGAAAGAGATGCTAGCTGTTCAAAATGCCCTAACAGCCTTCAAGGACTTACTTCATCCAGGACAACTACTGATAAAGACGGACAGCACCACAGTCATGTGGTATATAAACAAGCAAGGGGGCACACACTCATACCCCCTTTGCAGATTAGCCATGGCACTGTGGGACACAGCTTTAACCTACCAAATACATCTTCAAGCTCAATTCCTGCCAGGAAAACAAAACACTCTGGCAGATGATTTAAGCAGAAACCTTGTGGATCCTCACAAGTGGAAACTAAATCCACAAGTCTTCAGCATGATAACAGAGAAATGGGGGAGCCCAGACATAGATCTATTTGCCTCTCTTCAAAATTATCAATTGAAAAGATTCTGCACAAGGACTTATCACAGACAAGCATGGAAAGTGGATGCCCTGTCCTTCAGTTGGAAAAACCTATCAGTTTACACCTTTCCTCCTCTGCCTCTTCTACCCAAGATCCTCCTAAAAGTCAGACAAGAGAAGCCAAAGATGATATTAATTGCCCTGGACTGGCCCTGCCAATACTGGTACCCAGTCCTAAGGAACTTGTCTCAATACCCATCTTGGACCTTGCCTCAAAGACCACAACTACTGTCCCAGCAAAACAGTCAGATCCTGCACAATCAACTACAGACTCTGAAATTGGCAGCATGGCTAATCATGTAATCATACAAACGACACCTCTCAGTAAAGCTGTGATGGATGTCATTTTGGAAGCCAGAAGGCCTAGTACTAGAAAATGTTATGCTGACAAATGGAAGAGATTCTGTACTTGGAATCAAGCACAAGGAACTAATATAGCAGAACCACATATTCCTCAGATATTACAATACTTGACTGAGATGCTTCACAAAGGCCTATCTTTCTTATCAATCAAAATCCATGCCTTTGCCATTTCAGCTCATTACAATACAGAGCCACCAATCTTTTCTCATCCTTTAATAAAGCAGTATCTTAGAGGAGCCAAAAATTTAAAGCCTATAAGAAGATCACCATTACCTGCATGGGACCGCAATTATGTGTTGGAAAAGCTCACCCTGCCTCCATTTGAACCAGCTGCTACCGCTGATATAGAGTTCTTATCATGGAAGACAGCTCTGCTACTAGCAATTACTTCAGCAAGAAGAGTTTCAGAGCTACAGGCCCTCCTGGCTTTAGAGCCTTTTATCATATTTTACCCAGACAGGGTGTCTCTGAGGACAAATCCTACTTTTATGCCTAAGGTGTTTTCCAGTGCGACTCTTAACCAAACAATTCGTCTGCCAACTTTTTATCCAAATCCGCAGAACAAAGGGGAGAGAATTCTGCATTCATTGGACGTACACAGACAGCTAAGATTCTACTTGAGCAGGACTAAAGCTTTAAGAAAAACTGAGCAACTACTAGTGTCATATGCTGCAAGATCAGAAGGAAATGCTATTTCAAAGCAGACAATTTCAAAGTGGATAAGCCACTGCATCCGTTTCTGCTACTTACACCATGGTAAATCTGTGCCCAAGGGCATTAGGTCTCATTCCAACAGAGCTGCAGCTACTTCAGCAGCCTTTCTCAGAGGAGTACCAACCAAAGACATTCTAGAGGCTGCTACTTGGAGTTCTGTTCACACCTTTACAAAGCATTACCATTTGCCTCTTTACTCTTAAGTCCAGGGCAGGCTTTGCCACTACAGTGCTGCAGGGCCTTATAGCCGCACCTAATGCTGTGTAGCTCCAGCCTCCCAACCATAGCTTTGGGATTCTACCCAAATGTAATGACTGCAACAGTGAAACACAAAGAACATAGTACAGTTGTGTACACTTACCATAAATGTAGATGTTCTAGTGTACTCACTGTTGCAGTCCAGGTTACCCTCCCACCATCCCCCTGTCATTCTAAAGTTTATCTTTCCTTCTCTATCTTCTACAACCTATGTGGTGCATTTGCTTGTAGATAAAGGTAAAGTTTATATTGATGCATGTGTATATATATATATATATATATATATATATATATATATATATATATATATATATATATATATAATATTGCTACCTTTTTAGGGGCATCTGACATCAGGGACAAGAAAAACTAAAGAAAATGGTAAATGGTGTCGGGTGTATGTTTTATACCCCTGACGACCTGACGTCATGGAAGAGAAGACAGCAACTAACGCAGGATCCAAGACTTTGGAATTCAGGCCGACTGAGGGCAACCTGCCGGCAGATTACCCAAATGTAATGACTACAACAGTGAATACACTCGAGCATCTACATTTATGGTAAGTGTACACAACTGTACTTTCAGACATTTAGTGTATGTGCTTGGCTGAGGAGCCAATGGTGCGAAGAGCTACCATTATGACTGAATGCCTCTCAGTCAGAATCCAACCTAAACGTAACGATATTGCAATGCAGCGGATCTCAAGTTGGCCAGGGATAGCAGGCCGCAAGGTTGGAGAGAACCGCCGCTCATCACTGGATCAGAGTGTGGATGGAAGGGGGTCTCTGCAGCAGTGCACCACACATTCGTGGCGAACCAGGTGCTAAATCATTCATAGATGACCTGCTTCTGAGTCAGGGTTTGCAGGGATAAAAATCCAAAGGGGGATATTCCAGGGTGACTCTCTATCACCGTTGCTCTCTTGCATTGCCCTTAACTCATTAAGCTGTCTGCTTAACAGATTAAGTCATGGCTATAATTTGACTCCCAGACAGCAACAAAGTGTAAAGACTTCTCATTTTCTCTCTGTCGATGATTTAAAATGTATAGCTCATCAGATGAGGAACTGAAAGAACAACTGCAAGTAGTCAAAACTTTTTCAGATGATATAAGAATGTCATTTGGTCTTGATAAATGTGCAAAAGCAACCTTTAAAGCGGGAAAGCTGCAGCACCAAGAAAACATCAGTTTGGGACAAGAATGTGATATAAAAGAACTTTAGCATGAGGGAGTATATAAATATTTGGGAATTGATAAAGGATCAACAGTAAAACATGAACAAATGCTAATAAAACTTAGTAAGGAATATTTTGGAAGACTTAAATTAATCCTGAAAACGGCATTGACATCTAGGAACAAAATTCAAGCCATAAACCAATTTGCTCTTCTTGTCCTAACTTACAGTTTTGGAGTGGTTGACTGGCCCTAAACGGTATTGGATAGATTAGACAGGAAGACAATAAAGATGCTTCATGCTTATCAAATGATTTATAAAAATCACTGCCTACCAAGATTTATATATTCCCCATTCTGATGGAGGTATTAAGCTCCTTGAAACTGATTATATGTGTAGATCTGCAATCGTGGGACTTCATACATATCCGCTGACCTCACAAGACCCAAACATAGTGAAAGTTTTGAAACATGAGTAGAATAAATCTAAGATGACTTCCCTTCTTAGTCTAGCAGAGGCATATCGGCGTCAAACGGGAGTGGAAATCAAACCAGAAGTACATAAAAATCAGGCAGCAACTGAATGTGCCAAAAAACAAAAGAAAGAATATAAACTGAAGGACCAGATGAGAAGGCAAGAAATGTGGAAAAATGCATAAATATAGTTGCAAATATAGAAAACTCCTGGAAGAACCTCATGTTGATTAGGAGCGAACGCAGGAATGGTTAAGGAGAGGCAAATTTAAACCAAAAGATGAAAGGTTAATATTGGCAGTCCAAGATAGTGAGCTTACTTACACATTGGTTTACAGGGTCGATTGAACGTGTGGGAGAAACAGACAAATGTAGGTTTTGTAAAACAGAACTGGGTGTTGCTGGTTGTGGTATACTAATGGCAGAAGGATTGTATACTGAAAGGCATAATAATGTGACAAGACTGTTGCACTGAGGATTGTGCAAACATTGTAATACTGAAGTAACTGAAAAACACTGGAAACATGAGCCACAAAGTATCATAGAAAATGATAATCTACATCACATGGGATCACCCATTACCAACAGTTCAAAAGACAGATGTGAGAAAACCTGATATAGTGGTCCATGAAAAGAAGACAAAAATAGCATTGATCATTGAAACTGCTACACCCAATGACTACAGTGTCTTTCATACAGAGAGAGAGACAAAGTCATAAAATATCAGGATTTGCAGGCAGAAACAAGAACAATGTGGAAGAAAGATACCCCAGACATTTCCAATAGTAGGAGGAACGGGTCTTATAAAAAAGAATTTGCAATCCTACTTGGATATGTTATGAATACATGTAACTCCATATGAAAATCAGGAGGAGTCATTACTGGGCACATTGCGTGTGCTGCGAAGAGCACTTTTGGCTAACATCAAAGATTGAAACAATGCTAATTTCATGAACTTTAGTCATACTTTGACTTAGGAATAGGATCCATTCCTGTTATGGTATTAGAAACCCAAAAGAGTTGGATGAATTAAAAAAGGAAGAAACAGGTGCTTATCACCATGAAGATAATTTATTTATTTTTATTTTTTATATATGCTTTCTGTTATGTATTTGGTCCAAAGTCCTTCCCTTCCATGCCTAACTGTTACAGTGCCCTGAGCTGTTAATTGAGATTGGGTCATTTATTTTTTACCATTCTGGACCTCTGCTACTTCAACCAGCACCACTGGATCTGGTTCTGAATGATGACTGATTAAGTCTCATGCATGGTGGCTGGATGGTACTTCTAGGCTAAATAGATGCCTCTTGATGCATTATCTGGGGACCAGCCACAGGCTTCCTGAAGTTCATTCTAGGTAAGTATATTTTGCAATCCTAAATACTGCCATTTGAGTTGCTCTCAGAACCCGCAATACTTATCAAGATATTGACTTAAGCCTTACAGCAGAAAAATCTTCATATATTCTTCTGCCTGGATGACAGACTTGTGATAGCCCCATCCAATGACTTTTGCCATGGTTGCAGACTCTGAGGGGTGGTAGTGGGATAACCATATATATTGGAAGCAGGAGCTATCCTTCATAGGAATGAAGATGGGACATTTTTAGTACCAATCACTCCTGGTCTTGTAGAGGAACCAAGTGGCATAACTTTGGCAGCTAATGTCAAAAAAAAAAAAAAAAAAAAGATCATTGTCCAGGCTTGAACAGTGGTGCATCTTTTGGGCAGTATAGCTAGTACTAAGTTAATTGTAGCAGTTAGTACTAACTTTATTGTGACATTTGGTTACCTAAGGGTGTGAGTTTTGTGTGAGTTGTTTGTGGGCTCAAAACTACTATGTACCCACAGATCTTTTTTGTTAGACCTCTGTAGTGGTAGACATGGTACAGCCCTTAGAGTGGTAGATATTTTCCATACTTTTCCACAACTTTCAACTAGCTGAAAGTGTAGCCAGGTAAAGGAAAAAAAAAAATAAATGGACACTTCATTTCACTTACATTTAAAAAATGTTTTTTGCAGAGGGCAAGTCTACCTGGACCTCTATATGCCCTTGCATAAGTATATTTATGGCGTGGCCTCACAACTGTGGAGAAAAGAATAAAAACTGTAGAAAATGAATCAATCCTATGAATAGCGGGACAATCTACATTGTACTTTTACAGTGAGTCAGGCAAAGAATCTGAAACAGATTCTGCAAAATGGAGAGTGAAAGTTTAATAATGACTGAACCAGATGGGGTATGAGTATGTTTAAATGTGGTATCACACAGTACCAGTTTGTTAACCATAGTGTTATGCTTAAGATAAATAGTATAGACATAACAGTACAAAGTAAATTTACACATGTATCAAAATATGCACATTGTCTAGCTATATGAAATGCATGCAGTGCTTATTGTGTGACAAAAATGATCAGAAGCCTTCTTCAAAAATTTGAACATCTTCTGCTGATAAAAATGATACAACCATTGCAAGCACAAGGCAGTGCCCTTGGGTTGCCTTTATTCAGTGGGTTACCCAGTTAATAAGTGTATAAAATGCGGTTTGTAGGCACACTTTAGTATGTAAAGAATCTAGTTTTGTGTTTGTTGTAATTGATGAATAATTTACCCCTTAACTAAGAGGGAAAAAACAAGAAAAACCCAGCCACATGAACTTTCACTGTGTGATACCTTAAACCTCCTGTGGTGGTGGCCCATGGGATATATACAAATGACCCATTATGGACATTGTGTTTCAGCTACATGGCTTCTGAATGTCCATTACTTTTTTACTTTTTAAGCTTTGATGGTGAAATTCAGGCCAATAAAGCCAAACCCCGAAAGCTGTGGACATGCATGTTTTGGCCTTTTTATTGACCTCATTGGCACAGCATAAGTGGATAGTAACAATGAACATTTTTTTTGAGTATGAGAACTTTATTGTACCTAACCAGTCCCAGAAAAAGTCTGACGCTGGTAAATGTAGCTTTTGTTTTTGCAGTGTAGATTTATATTGGTGGGAACATCTGTTACAGTTAATGGGAAACATCTTAAACCTACCTTTTTCTGTAATTGTAATACATCTTGAATTGTTTATCTTGTCCTGTGCCAGAGGTGTGGCGGGTTTTATGTTGGGAAAACTCAAAGGAAATTTAGGGAACATATTTAATATTTATGAACATTCCCTTGATGTTAGGAAAACAAGTCTAGTAGTTCCCTTGCTAAACATGTACATAATAACCCTGGCCACTGTTTTCTTTTTTGGGGTTGGATTTTCTTCCCAAATACTCTAGAGGGGGGACTTTGGGAGGATTTATTGGAGCAGCGTGAGCTGGCAACTTAGGTTAAATGCTGGAGTGCCCCCAGGGTTAAGTGAGTACATTTCTACTGGCAGCATTTTAAAATTAAAATCTTATATATTGTAAATATGTTCCATTGTTTTGTATGTTGTTTGTATTTTTGACTTTATTTTATTTTTCATAGAGCTTTATTAGGTTATAATTTTCTTAAATTTTATCCCTTGTGTTTAATTAGTAACCAGTGGTTGGCTGTATTAGATCATGTGATTAATTTTGTGAAGTATTTAAACTTTTTTAAGTTAGTTGTATTTTACTCTGAAGAAGTCTGCTGTACTATCAGATGAAAGCGCTCAGTCTTTAATAAACAGTTTTTTTTTGTTCCTGGCCTCTTTTTTTGGTTTTGGTTTGGATAGTATTCTTTTGTGGTTCTGGTTCTTGGATTTTGTTTTAGTTTTTTCTTTAGTTGCTTCAGTGGACCTGTATTTATTAAGTTTAAACTGGAGTTTTAGTTTACAGTAAGGTGAGCAGCTGTTCAATTTACTTGACTGTGCAGTCCATTCTTCTTCTTCTTCTGAGGAAGGATGATTGGATGAGTTCAGTAGATCTCAGGGATGCCTGCTATCACATAAAGACAGTGAGATATTCCAGGGGGTTTCTGAGCTTCCAGCTAGGAGCCAGTCATTTCCAGTTTCAAGAACTGCCCTTTGGCTTCACCACAGCTCCCCCTCTATACGTGTGTGATATTGGTATCAGCCTGGCTCAATCTCCAAGGATTCTGGCTCCTTAGTGTAACCTCTTGAACATCTTTGTTTCAGGCAAGGAACTGTCTCTACTTAATTTGTGCCTTTACTTGGGCATCACAGTGAATTATGACAAGTCCAGTCTGGAACCAGTTCAAGTTTTGGAATTCATCAGATGCCATCTGAACACCACCATTCAAACTGCCAAGTTGCCACCTTCCAGATTTCTATCTCTACAGCTCCAAGCCAGTCAGGTTCTGTGTTCGTAGGCCACCAACTTTCTTAGTTCTGCAGACTTTCAGCCAGAGGGCTGCTATCTGTCTTGTTCCATTGGCAGGTTTTTAATGACAGTTTTTCAGTGGACCTTATTGCCCAATGGTCTGTTAACTCTCATCCAATAAGCTTTCCATTTCCACTCGCAAACATATGCCATTAACACATTTCTTGGCAGTTTAAATCAGATTAGATTGCAGCGCGTTGCCCCTTTGTTTTTCCTCAGCCCAAAGCCACAGTTACCTGGGGTAGGGTGAGGGGTGCATTTTGACAGGGCGACAACTTAAGGTACTTGGTCCCTTTCAGAGGCCTGTCTTCATATCATTGCCTGGAAGATGAGAGTAGTTTTCCTAATGTTTGCAGGCCTTTCAGAACTCTGCTCCAAGTGTTTGATAACCATACTGACAGACATCATGGCAGCGGTATGGTACATAAAAAACAGGAACCTGATTCTACTCTGTGTGGAGAGGGTGATGTCTTCACAAAGTGCTCTGATAGTGATACAGATTCCAGGGAGATACAAAGTTCTGGTGGACACCTTTAGTAGGAGCAGCCTTATGCCTCATGAGTGGTCCCTAAATCCATTAGTGGTGGCTTGTGTGTTCAGCCATTGGGATCAACCCTGCCGTGATCTCTTTGCAAACCTTTTCAGCATTAAATGCAGCAGTTTTTTCACCCTGATTCCTCCTTGGGAGACGGTCACTGAGCGATGCTGTGCTCAGTGTTTGCCTCCCGGATCTCCTGCATACATATCCTCCTACACTCCTGATAATAAAATTTCTACAGAAAGCAGCCCATTGCTGACTGACCTTGAATCCTTATGACTTCCTTTGGTGTAAACAAGTATTGTTTCCTGGTTCTGTGGCCTCACCTGTTTGTATATGCATTGGGTTCTGGATCCATTTCCAGACTTGATAGCTCATGTTTTCAGTCAGCCTCACCCAAATTCAAAATTCCTCAGGTTGATCTCTTGGTTCCTCCAGATCCAGTGATGGCCAGAGATCCCAAGCTTTCCAGGAGAGTTGTTTATATTCTTTTTTCCTCTCATAAACATTTGACCTGGAAGGTCTGCGCTAGCAAATGGAAGATGTTTTTCGTTTGGGCTATTTCTAAGGTCTAGAACCCTTTCTGAGCCTCATTAAATACAGTTTGGGATTTTCTTGAGATTTTCCATTCTAGTCTTAGTTATTCCACTATTAAGATCCAATTAGCAGCCATTTCACATTTTGATGTGGGTGAGGATAACACACCTATTGCAGCTTTCTAAATGTCTAATGCCTTCATAGGTTGGTACTGGGCTATCTGCCCGAAGGCATATATTAGCTCAGCCACGTTGTGCGGTATTCACCGCCCCTTTAGTAGTTCCCTAGACCTTTTTACTAGGAGCTAGTACCCTTGGCCCCTATCTAGTAGTGCTGTTGGTGTGTTCCCCGGTGTGAACTTTGTTACCCATCCACTCATCAAGGTTCCTCTTGAAGAGTGATAGTGATGGGCTCTGTCTTATGTAGATCGGGACCCTGTTCCATAGTAAGGGAAGTCTCTGCAAGGGGAATCTATCCCTCCAGCATGTTCTATTCATTGTTGTGTTGAGGTTTATATCCCTAGAGCGTGTAGCTCGAGTAGATTTGGTTTTGCTAAGATGAAGCATGTTCAACAATTCTAGGTTGGACATGGCTCTGTACGTTAGACAGAGATCGCCTCTGAGAAAGTGGTATGCAACAGAGAACAGTCTTAGCTTTTTCAAACGTGCTGCTTAGGGCAACTGTTTGAGGCCAGTAATCCTCTTGGTTAGGTACCTCTGTGGTCTCTCCAGCTGCTGGAGATGTCTAGCCAGGTACATTCCAGTTGGTACATTCATGAACCTGTGAAGGGTGCCTTCTTGCTTAGGTTTCTAGTAAAGATCCATTTTCCCCATGGGAACTGTCTGCTTTGCTGCAACCTTTGGCTAGGCCTCTGTTTGAGCCAGCTGCTACTATAGATTTATAGTTACTGCCTTGGAAAACTCTGCTTTTAGTTTCCATAACTTCATCCAGGAGAAATTTAGAATTTCAAGTCTTATTTTGTAAGCCTCTTTTCCATATATTCTGTAAGGACGGGATCTCTCTGCAAACTAACCCTTCCTTTTTATTTAAAGTGGCCCCTAAGTCAAGCCTGAGCCAGTCAATTCATTTGCCTGTTTTCTTCCCAAATTTCAGTAACAAAAAGAGAGTAAATGCTTCATTGTTCGGATGCTCATTGTCAGTTGAGATTTTATTTGGATAGGCCCAAATATATTGGAAAACAAGGCCAACTCTTTAAATCTATGTCTAGTACTAGACTGGATAAGCTTGTTTCTAAGGTAACTGTCCAGATGGCTTTCAGATTCTGCTTCTTTTGTTTGTTCTGGGAAAGGTATTCCTTTACTTGGTAAACATAAAGGCCATTCAGCCAGAGCAATTACTACTTCTACTGTCATTTTTGCTTGGGCCATCTTAGATAAAATTTGTGCATCATCTACTTGGTCTAACGCTCATACCTTTATGGGTTGTTACAGGTTATTCAGTTCAGATTGAGGTCAGCTTTTGGCTCCACCATTTCATGGAATGTTCTCTCCTGATGCCACAATTTTCAAATGTCTGGTACTCTATCCCACAGTTTGAGTTGAAAGGAAGAGACAGCAGTGGATACAAAAGATAAGTACTTGCCATAACTCTAGATCCATGTTGTTGACTTTTGTCTGTCTTGACCATCCATCCTTCCATTCCCCCTTCCAAATTGTTATCCGTATTGAATGGCTGCTGGTGGACACTGCCGACCCACCCAATGTCTAGCACTGGGACTCTTTTCTTAGTCCTTCCTTTTTATTATGGTTGTGGTAATTTCCATGTGTTTCTAGAGTACAGTAGGGCAAACTCGATCTGACTAGAGTAAGAGGGCGGTGCATTATGGGAGAGGAGGCAGGGTTTCTGAGCTGAAGAGTCTGAGCTGCCAATTTCAGGTACAGTAACCCACAAGTTGAGATTGAGAGAAGATGGCAACACTGATATAGTTTATAATTAGTATCAAGGAGTGTTCCTCTTGAGTTTATAGTACAACAAAATAATATTGGGGAGAATAAGGCTCAACGTCACTAGATCAACCACTACCAGTGCAGCCTTCTTTAGAAATGCATCTGCTGAGATTATCTGAGACTGCCACGTGCTCAATCGTCCTGCTAACTTCTGCTATAAGTTATGCATTCATAACCAAACAGACTCCCCTCTTAGTCCCATCTGACATAACCTGAACACCAGTTTTGAAGGTAAAGTTGATTTACTTCAGGGTGCATAGGTTCTGTGTAACAAAACTAGTAGCTTGAAGCATTCATTCATTCATTTTACACCTTTCAAACATATATAGCTGTGATCACTTTGTCATGGACAAAACTTAACTCTGCTGTGGTGGTTTCTGTGAATGGGTAGTCATTGTTCATGTAGGACTGAGTGAACATGGGGACTGCTTTAGTAATAGTCCTTGAAAAGATCATCTTCTTCTTTCGGCTTTTCCCGGTTAGGGGTCGCCACAACAGATCAACTGTCTGCTCATTATTGGCAGTGGAGTTTTATGGTGTCGAGTTGCCAGCCTGGCGCCCAACTTTCCACAGAAGGCACTCACATGCACACACTCACACCTAGGGCCAGTTTAGAGTGTCCAATCAAAAATATTATTAACGATTATGGTTTCATATGTAAAATTATCTTCCCTTGAACATAAGGAGGTGTTGGGATTGGCATAAATGGTTAAGGTGTTTGCTTCACAGATGAGAGATGCATGGTTTGATTCTCACCAAGGGAAACTGACTAGGCGTAAAATGACCCACAAGGGCAGCTAGGCTAGTGCTTGCCTGTGAACTTACAAACTTATGAACCTTTCTGACGCACACAGTTCAGCAAAGTTTTCCTTTCCTTCTTTCTTTAGTGGTATCCAAGTTAAGGTTATACTGTTCTTATCACACAGAGTAGATTATGTACTGTCCTACATGATGCTTATGGTAAGACTACATCTCATGTAAGATTATTTGCTTCATTGCATGTTTATTGACTGATTGATCAGTGTTGCCTATTCTCACTGCTTTTCACTGATTGTTAATGATTATTGTCACTACTTTTTACTGTTCTCATTTCACTCAGTTTTACAAGTATGCTCTTTACCACTCTTGGTTATTGCTAAATGTTGCATTTCAGTGGCATCTGTGATATCCTTCAATATGTTGTTCCTTTTTGCACTTCTGGTTGCTACTTCTAAATTTTTTTTTTTTGCATTCCTGTTTACTGGATTTAGGATATACTGCACAGTCAACTTAGCAATTTAACTGTGCTCTGTTGCACTTCTCATTGTTCCTCTTATTTTGAGCATTCATTACATAACCAGGTCAGTGACATCTGGCCATCCTTAAATGACGTAATTGCACTTCAGATTATCGTGGTTAGTTGTTAAACTTGATACTTTTGTTAAACATTCTTAGCATTCATTACATAGCAAACTTAGTTGCATTTGAGCCATTCTTGAATGTCAAGTAACTTGTTAATTGCTGTTTGCATTTATTGCATTATATTTACTGTCTTCACAGCACTTCTGATTTGTTAAGGACATCTGCTATCCCTGGTATTAAAATCTCAGGCTAGTTTGCGTTGCTACTCATCCTTCAGAATATTACCATCGATAGTTCTGACTCACCGTAACCCTGTACTAACAGACCTGTCACACCCATTCTTACCTTTATATTACATTAATATGTTATACCTTTATGAGCCTCCTGGCACACTCATTCTTCCTTTCATGTCTGTAAAATCCGTTATAATCATCTGAGTGTATGTTCACAGGAAAGGACTATTGCCACATCCTTAGTTTTACTTTTATGTTGTCAACTCTGTTATACCCTTCTGAGTCTAAACTAATTACAGGGGTAGGACTATAGGGTAGCACAAGATGAGTCAGCCTAGCTTGAATCCTTGTAATTGTTGACTCAGTTAGCTGGTATGAAATGTCTTGTCAGTTCTTGTCCCTTCTTTGACAGTGACTGCCTCATGCTTAACAAAAAGCCTTTACTGCTGCACTGTAATGATTGTTTATGGCAGGTGTCAATTGTTTATTGAATTTGGAGGCTACTGTCTCACCTCAAACCCCATCGCTTAATTCTCCTAGGCTAAGGACTAGGAAACCTAAGAATGATATCTAAATTCAAAGACAGAATAATTGTCTTCAATAATGTGTTATATAGCTAGTGTCATTGTAGGGAAATCTGGCATGTATATATTTTACCAAGGATGGTCTGCACCTCTTTCACAAGGGATTTCACATTCTAAGAGCTTTTGCTGCCTCATAGTTCCTTTTATAGCAGTTACAGCAGACTGCTGCTGGAGGAACCAAAACAGCCAAAAAAAAGTGTGTGTGCGTGTGTGTGTGTGTGTGTGTGTGTGTGTGTGTGTGTGTGTGTGTGTGTGTGTGTGTGTGTGTGTGTGTGTGTGTGTGTGTGTGTGTGTGTGTGTGTGTGTGTGTGTGTGTGTGTGTGTATAAAAAGACATTGGCTATACCAAAAGTCATGGTGATATTGGTGATATGGTTTTCTGTACTTCCATATCATAAATTTTAAACAGACTGCTCCGTGGCCTAGAGAAATGAAGCCTAAACTATGATTCCTTCTTTCAAGGGTCAGTTAACAAGTCTGGCACTGGAGATGTTGCTGAAGTGATATGGTAGTGGGTGTTTGCTGCTTGTTTGTCCATCATGGGAGGAGAGATGCAGGCTGTGACCCATGGCTGTATTGACTCCTGAAAGAGACATGATAACAGTAATATTGCTTCGGGTGTAACTTGAACTTGGGTGCAACAAGCATTGTTCCTTACTGCAGCCACAGATCAGAGCTTACATGGTAGCCCACCTGTTGGTGAGCAGTGTTTTGTCCGACCCAAAAAATCCTCTTTACACTGTTAAGGATGTTGTTACCAAGGGTTGCATCATAATTCCCTGGTTGGTGGATAGTTAGGTTCTAACCCTTAATTGCAGGTTGGTGTGGTCATGTTTAGGTGGTGCTACACCCTCAAACCACTGGGAGGAAGGTATTCTTGGGTATGAGAGTTAGGATAGGAATACAAGGAGAAAGAAACTGTCTTTGTGGCTGCCCAGATGATTGCCCCTTTAGTCAGATGTCCTAAATGAAATCTGTTGCAGTATTCATCACAGATGGATTTTTGTCACAAACATCTGGACAGGGTACCAAAGCTTTACCTTCCTGAGGGTATACATCCGATGTATGACCTCAATTTGTATGCATCAGGGTATAAGGACAGACATACACACAAGATCCCCATACTGTCTTGCCACCAGCCCAAACACAGGTGGTGCACCTGTTGGACCTGATCCATGTTTGGTCATTGGCCTCTGCACAGTGAGTCACTGCACTGCAAGGGAAATCCTCAGGGCTTCTGGATTCATGTCTGTGTCCATCCCCAATGATCCCACTGGCCAGGGTGCATATGAGAAAAATTCAGTGGTACCTGAAATCAGTGTGGGCCTAGCACTTACACCCATTGGACACCTTGATCCTTCTGTTGCTCAGCATCAAGGAGGAGTTCTTGTGGTGGGAGAAACATTTGTCTCTCAACCCAGGCCTTCCATTCACCCATGACAATGCCTTAGACAGGGCTTAGGGATCCTAGACGTGTTCCCACAAAGTACATGGGAAATGACCACCCTCTCTCCTGAAGGCTCTGCAGACCCTCTTACACTTTTGGAAACCAAGCACTCTCCCGTTGTTCATGACCAATAACACAGTGATGGGGTACATGAATAAACAAGGAAGCACACGGTCATACCTCCTTTGTAGGTTGGCACAGGAGGTTTTGTAAATAGCCATTCAATTGAACATGACCCTCACAGCAGCAGATTACATTCTGTCAGTAGGGACCTCATGGACTCACATGAGAGTATCTTGAAGAGACAGGCCTTCAAAACAACTATACACCACTGGGGCACTCCACAGATAGACCCCTTTGCATCTTCAAAGCATCAGCAGCTCCCACACAAGTGGAAACTGGAACCAAAGATATTCAACATGTTGAGAAACAAATGGGGGAGCCTGGAGATAGACCTGTTTGCCTCCCCTCAGAGCTACCAATTGGACAAATTCTGCACAAGGACTCCCCACAAGCAAGCTTGGAAAGTGGATGCTCTATCCTTCACCTGGAAAATCAGTTTATGCCTTTCCCCTTCTGCCTCTCCTCTCCTCTCCAAAGTGCTACTAAAGATCAAACAGGACAAACCAAGGGCAATACTGATTGCACCAGACTGGCCAAGCCAACACTGATACCCCCTCTTGCTCACTGTGTCACTGCTGGCACCATGGCACCTGCCTCAGACCCCTGCTCTGCTGCCCCAGCAGGAGGGCCAGATTCTGCACCCACAGCTTCAAACCCTGAACTTTGCAGCCTGGCTAATTACCTGATCTCTCCATTACCATCCCTCAGTAAACAAGTGATGGATGTCATTCTGGAGGCAAGGAGGCCTAGTACTAGAAAATCCTTTGCTGAAAAGTTGAAAAGATTCTATTCCTGGAGCCAGACTCAGGGGATGGGCACAGCAGTGCCCAATTTACTGGATATTCTTCAATACTTAACTGAGATGCTTCACAAGGGCCTTTCCTTTTCTTTCATCAAAATTCATGCCTCGGCCATTTCACCACATTAGAATACAGAGTCACCCCTCTTCTCTCATCCACTGCTGAAGCAATTCCTCAGCGGGGCCAAAAACTTAAGACCACCTAGGAGAACCCCTACTCCAGCCTTAACTTTGTATTGGAAAAGCTCACTCTACCTCCCTTTGAGCCAGCTGCAAATGCAAAGTTGAAATTCCTTTCTTGGAAAACAGCCTTCCTTCTAGCCGTCACTTCAGCAAGAAGGGTGTCTGAATTACAGGCCCTCGTGGCAGTGGAGCCTTTCATCATCTGTCATGCGGACAGGGTGTCCCTCAGGACCAATCCTTCCTTTATGCCCAAGGTGGTATCCAGTGTGACTCTTAATCAGTCCATTCATTTGCCAACCTTATTTTCTAATCCACAGAACAAAGGGGAACGAATACTGCACTTCTTGGACATGCACAGACAACTTAGATTTTACTTGGACAGGACTAAGCCTCTCAGGAAACCTGAACAACTGCTGATTGCATTTGCTGAAGGGGCAGAGGGGAAGGCCATTTCAAAGCAAACCATTTCTATGTGGATAGGCCATTGCATTCATTTCTGCTATAAGCACCATGAAAAACCTACCCCACAGGGGATAAGACCACATTCCACCAGGGCTGCATCTACCTCTATAGCCTTTCTCAGAGGTGTCCCGACCAGGGACATCCTAGAAGCTGCTACCTGGAGTTCTGTACATACCTTCACCAAGCATTACCACTTGCCAATTTTTTCTAAATTCAGAGTTGGCTTTGCCACTGCAGTCTTGCAGGGCCTTATAGCTGGTCCTAATGGTATCTAATTGCCTCCTCCCATCCTTAGCTTTGGGAATCGATCCAAATGTGATGACTGCAACAGTGAAACATGGAGAACATAGTACAGTTGTGTACACTTACATAAATGTCGATGTTCGAGTGTATTCACTGTTGCAGTCCTGGTTACCCTCCCTCCAGCCCCCTGACTTCTATTGACTATACCTCTATTCTTGTTTATTATGCTTAAAGCTTTCTGGTGTATTTGCTTTTTTTTTTAGAGGTGTAACCGTGTATATAATTGCTTTCCATTTTGGGGGCACCTGACATCTGGGGCAAGAAAAACTGATGTAATGGCGTCAGCTGCATACTTTATACCCCTGACTACCTGACTTCATGGAAGTTGAGACAGCAACTGATGCAGGACCCAAAACGTTGATAATCAGGCCGACTGAGGGCTACCTGCAAGCAGATAACCCAAATGTGATGACTGCAGCAGTGAATACACTCGAATATCTACATTTATGGTAAGTGTACACAACTGTACATTTCCTCTCTCGGTTGTCTTCAGGCTGCTGGCTTGGAGATAGTATGAGGATCTCAAGCATTTGTCCAGCTTTGTACCCCAGCACACATGAGCTTAAGTTATATGGTGGATGTATGCCCACAGAAAAGTAAAGCTTTGGTACCCCAGCTGGACATCAGTGACGAAAACCCATCTGTGATGAATCAATAGGACATCTACTGTTATGGTACGTCCTTACACAAATGTACTTTCTACTCACCTCTCAGTGGTTCCATGTCTTTAAGAGACACTGATGTTTGGCAAGTATGACTGGGAAAAGTATATAAAAAGTGCAGCAATTTGTCCTGTAAGATATAGAATCTAACCAGCAAGTAGGCTGTCAAGGTAAAAATTCATAACCAAATCCTAATGCAGAATAAAAACTTAAGCTGAATAGCAATTACCTAAATGGTTGAAATTTCCACGTTTACAAAGTCTAGTATTCTCCCATCCAAATCAACAAATTGGTCAAGCATCATTATGCTCTTACACTGTACCAGCTGCAAAACACTTAGAAGTTCCTTTGATTAGTTTACCTCTTCTACACAGTTCAGCATTTTACTCCTTTCCTTTTATTTTGTTTTCTTTCTCCACATCGGAATGTAACCATTTATTCTAATATTCATCTTTCAGTCTTTTTTCCCACTTCTCCCTAGTTAGTGACTTATAAATTACTTTGTTTTATTCAGCCATTTCTGGTTTTCTTTAGCAACATCCTATTTTTCTTTCATCACTACCTTTTTTTTCTCTCTTTCTCCCTATACACCCAGGTGGAACTTTGTTAGGCTGAAAAGACTGAAATATGTATATATACTTAATAACTTTGTGTTCCAGCACACACTGTAATATGATGTATTGTAATGATGCAGTGTACTGTAGCTGCACTTGTGGAACTTTACTCCCCATGACACCGATGAAAAGAGCTGTGGTTCATTCAGACAACCTGGTAACCAAAAAAAGAAAAAAAGTGTATGCATGGAATTTTAACATTTTGTCAAAATGCCATAATACCTAAGCTCAATTCATAGAATTGTTAACAACTGGAAAAGCAAATCATCAAAAAAAAAACATCTTTTTTTGTTCCCCTGCTTCCCACATCCCTTGCTTATTATATATATATATATATATATATATATATATATATATATATATATATACACACACACACACACACACACACCAACTCCTAGATCACACTAAAGTGGGGAAAGGGCATATTCTCTAAGCCCCCGTTCCACAGTCTAACAAAAAATCTTGTACTTTCAAGCAGGTGATTTTCAGTCAGCTGTACCAGCTTTTTATCACATTCCAACAACAAACTTTTGACAATATATAAGTAAACCAAAGAATTATTATGAACTAACAACGGATGGAGCCAGGCATACACAAGTTCCAAAATCCAAACAAGAACTCACGAGATAAGGCAGTTCAAACTGTAGTTCAAATTGCAAGCACAAAGAGTCCAAGTGTATACAAAAACATATAAAATCTCCTTTATTGTATTCGACAAAAGGTAAGCGCTTTCACTATTCAGCTTCATCAGACCATGAAACAACTACTAACACAGCCACTATTTAAACTCAGCAAAAGTCAAATAGCAGCCAATGGTTAAATCACATCAATCAAGTCATTAATTATACAATAAAACAATTAAAAAATTTGAAAAGATATAAAATAAAACAAAACTAATAAAAAATAAAAATATAACATATGTATATATACATATGTATATATATCAAAGAGACGAAAAAACAGAAGTAGACCTCTGTACATAAAAAACAACATATCTAAAAATAAAAAATAGTACATAATAAAAATGTACATCAAAGTATATATAAATAGAAAATATAAATATGTACATATATCTGAATGAACTGAACATACAGAGAGATGGGTGTAAAACAGATATTAGCCTGCTCACTTATGTAGCCTCGTTTTCTTCACAACTGGCCTAATGGAGGCCCTTTCATTCAGTCCCCTGCCCCTGTCAGCACAGAGCCTAATAATCCAACAGGCCTCTCTGAATTCTGTATGTGTGCACACATCACCTTCCCTAATGCTAGGGTTAATGGTCTCAACAACTCTAAAACTAAAAGTATGTGACATCCCAGACTCTAGAACATGTTTAGAAAGTGCATTATGCAGGGAACCCTTCCTAATGTGATAGAAATGCTCCCTTATCCTGTCACGTAGGACCCTGTTAGTTTTACCAACATAGAAGGAGTGGCAGATGGTACATTCAGCCATGTATATCACATGGGGGGTCATACAATCTGCCGAAGCATGAAAAACAAATTCTTTACATAGATCAGGTTGAAAAAAGGATTCAGCTGTGTTAATATAGGCACAGAAACTACAATTACCACAAGGTAAGGTAAGACCAGAACTCAAAGACATATTACTGTGGTTTTTATCATAGCACAGAAGTCTTTTCAAGTTCTTACAGTTCCTGAACCGAAAGGTGGGTTTATCACCCACAGTCCTACGTATATCATCGTCCACTTGTAAAATAGCCCAAAACTGAGTAAACAACAGAGTGATATCTCTGTGGTCACTAGTATTGAACAAAGGAACTCTAACCTCTAAGGTATAAGGGCCTGTCTCCCTGCCAATGCAGGGGTCTAATGTAGGTCCAAAATATGGACTCGCTGTTGTCAGTCTCAACTGACCTAAATCTGACCATTGCCTACCTATCTCAGGTGAAGTATAACCTCGTGCCAACAACTTACATTCCAAATTTTCAATCTCCTTTAAGAAGCCAGATGTGGTAGGGTTCAGCCTAGAGGTCCTTATCCCCTGACCTCTAATCAAATTCCTGAAGATATAGCCATGGTGCATACTAGATCTAAACAGGAAGGCATTTCTATGGCAGGTCTTACGATAGACCCCAGTGTTAATTATATTACCTGGTAATTTTTCAATATATAAGTCCAGAAACTCAATACGCGTAAATGACCAAGTAAAAGTAAACTTTAGGCAGTCAATTAAATTATTCATCATGTCATGGAAGGCAACTAACCTATCAACAGGGCCTCTCCACAACAAAAACAAATCATCGACGAATCGTCGATAAAACAGTACATGCTCCCTAAAACCCTGGGTATTATTCTCCCAGTGTGCTAAAAACATATTGGCGTAGCTATTGGCACACGAAGTGCCCATAGCTACGCCATGTTTCTGAAGGTACATCTTACAATTAAAGGTGAAAACATTATTTTGAAGCACCATCTCTAAAAAAATAGCAGGTAAGATCCACCTGTACTGGTGTATACTCGCTATGTAACAAAAGATATTCATGAACAAACTGGATACCCAACCCATTGGGAATCATAGTGAACAGAGATTGAATATCAAAGGTAACGAAAATGACATTCTCAACATCACTAATGGAGGAAATGCACTGATAAAGATCTAATAAAAATTGTTTAGAGTCCCTCAGGACCACAGGATTCAAATTAATAACCGGTCTTAGAACCTTCTCAGCATATAAAGAAAGTGGCTCCGTGACCCACCCACCACCTGCTACTATAGGTCTCATTGGTGGATCGGTGGGATGCTTGTGAATCTTGGGGAGGCCCTGTATGAGTGGAATTAAGGGATTAACCACCTTCAAGAATGAAAAAAACATCCTCTGTAACAAGATGAGTCGAAAAAACATCTAATATGCACTGACTGACCAAAGACAGTGATCCTCTCATAGAAACTGCCATCACTCAACATTGAATACATACACCGATCATAGTGTGACTTATCCATTACAACTATGAGGCCACCCTTATCAGCTGGCCAAATTACTATATGCTTATTGTCCTTTAGGGCTCTCAAGGCACCCCTTTCAACATAAGACAGATTATTCTTATAATATGTATAATGAGCATCACGAGTATCATAAAAGTTAAACACCTGATCTTCAGTTAACTTCAAATATGCTTCAACAAGAGGGTGATTGTTAGGAACATAGCTGCTCGGTTTCCTAAGGCCAAAAGGGCCATTAACTCCCATTCCTGATGGAAACCCACGATCTGCGTCTCCATAAATCAAACGTAACATAATGTTTCTACAGAACACCCTTAGATCTAAAATAGTATCAGAGAGCTTACTCCTGCAAGTAGGAATAAAACTCAAACCTTTAAAGAGAACCCGTCTCTTATCTAAGGAAAGCTCATATGTAGAGATGTTCAATATTAATGAGTCGGGGCCCTCCCCCACATCTTTTTCAGAGTTTGGGACTGGCTCTGTTCGCCAGAAAGTTTGCGTTTATGGCGTCCTCTGCTTGCTGATCTTGGGCTCCCTCCCCCTCTTTCTGACCGTACAGTTAGAGGAAAAGGGAGGTCATCCACATTCCCACTCCTCAAAACATTCAGTGAATCAACATCAGTCAAGACAGTACCTCGCCATTTGGGTCTAACAACCCTCTCCAACTTATCAGCGCCATGGTTATTATCAACTATAACATGTGGATATAAGCCACTAGTAGGTGGGGCCTCTAAAGGTTCATCACCAATACTTCCTGCACTAGACAGTGGAACAGAATGTGTGGACTTATGTGTTGTCCCACGATCCTTAATCTGGCAGCTCTTATCTACATTAACACTTACATCAATCCCAGTAACATTACTGGGTATATCTACATTAACAATAACATCATTTGGAAGCAAACAATCATGGGTGTTACTTAAGGCAAGGCCCACTGACTCTGCCAAGCATGGATTAGGAACCACAGTCTGACTTTTCCTAGTAACCTGGGTCGAATGATTAACATTTCCATCTCCATCCACACTTTGTCCAGTGCGTGGCCACATGAATACATGGCCTGTCCTAAAGTCATTGATGTCATGTAAGAGCTTGGTCTTTTTTTGGTAAATAAGGTTCCGTTCAAAGACGGCAACACCGTCTAACAAGCTCTCAAATAAAGGATTCAAGACAACCACTCTATAGTCCTTGAGAAAGGCTTCCTCCCTCTCTCGTAAAGACTCCCAGTTTCACCTCTTCGGGACAAAAATGATCAATTAACAAGCGCATATAACTAGCGCTTACCTCTAAGTTCAGTTTCTGCCACCGAATCAGTAAATCAGGATTCTGTGCACCTTGATTAGGCATATTAAGCACACATAAGCCTCGCGGCACAATTTTCTTCTTTAAACAAGTCTCAAAATGCAAGCGTTGCGCCTGCAACCTTTTAAGTTTCAAAACGTCACGCTCAGTACCTTCCATAGTCTGCTGTAGGGCCTCCAGATCTCCCGTCTCATGTGTCATGTCAGCGCCAATGGTGAAGATGTCAAGTTGCCATAAACAACTCCTTTCTCTCTGCAAATACAGAGAGAATCTCTCCGAAAAAAGAGGTCCGGCTCCATTTGTCTTGGCATTTGCCTTGCCGTTAGGATTATAATCTAACTCGATGGAAGACAATTGCTCTGATGCTATGTCCACCCGGATAACCACAAAAAATATAAATATAACGATAACAATAAAGACAAAATAGTGGAATCCAAGTGGTAAGTCCTCCGTTGTTAAATGAAGATAAATAAACCAAAGAATTATTATGAACTAACAACGGATGGAGCCAGGCATACACAAGTTCCAAAATCCAAACAAGAACTCACGAGATAAGGCAGTTCAAACTGTAGTTCAAATTGCAAGCACAACTGTGCTTGGTTTATTTATCTTCATTTAACAACGGAGGACTTACCACTTGGATTCCACTATTTTGTCTTTATTGTTATCAATTTATAAGTAACCCATATACACGTGTGTACACACACACACACACACACACACACACACACACACACACACACACACACACACACATACACACACATACACACACATACATACAGGCAATCTAGAGGTTACAGACATCCGGTGTTCCACCCCTCTTGTAAATTTGAGTTTGGATACTCCTTCTGGGCCCATCTCATTTGCTCACTCAACTGAGTGCAGTGAGATCATATTCTGATTTCAGGCACTACTACTGTATACAAAGAGAGCATCTGGGAAAGAAAAAAAATGTAAGCTTGTTTCCTGCCTTTCCTGTAAGTGGTCTAGACTGTTGTAGGCTTCTGAGCCCCCAAGCCTTTTTGGGGAAGCCTTCTAGCTTAATTTTGTTTCTTAGAACTAGCCAGATTTCTAGTTTCAGCACTCAAATCTGTTTCTTTGAACTCAGCACTTGTTCAGAACTCGTTGTAAGCACTAAATAAGCTGCAAATTACTACAGCACTCAACTTTCCTCACTTGTGTAGAGGAAAGCAGTTTTTAGTACTTAATAAATAAGAACCTATCCAGGCATGTCTAAGGGTCATGTCCCGGTGATTTCTCCTGTCTACCTGATGAATCTGGGCATCTTGGGGCAATGCAGCAATTGCCTCATGTACACAGACAACCCTCTCCTCCTACCATCCAACACTACAACCTGTGAGAGATGCACTTATATAGCCAAACTGGAAGCAAAGCTCTCTTCACCCAGGACTGGACTAGACCGTCAAAAGGAGAAGATAAACACTTGCACCACACCACACTCATCACATAGATGTTCTTCATACCACATTGCTGCAGTCCTAACACTTGGGGTAGTCCGCTGTCCCAGTCGGCCCGAATACCAAAGTATATGGCTGACATCGGTCAAGGCGCATTAGTCTGACGTCAGGACGTCAGGGTACAAATGCGCATGACCGACGTCATATCCTCAGTCTTTTTTGCCGCATGGTCCGATGCAGAAGCAGTTTTGCAAGTGCAGGTTGGCGTTCTGAGATTTTCCGAAGTCGGAGTTTCAGACCGAATCCAAGTTGGCTAAGTACCCCGTTGGGGAATATTTTGGTTTTTCTTGCCTCAGTATTTTACGGATGTCAGAAAAAGTGAATAACTGTATTTCTTGTGGGAAACAGATACCTCATAGGGATTACCATACCTTGTGTATACCTTGCTTAGGGCCTGAGCACGGCGTTGTTGGCTGTCGCTCTTGTGCTAGATTTAACAAACGCACTATAAAGAGAAGATTAGATTGTGCCAGGTTAGTTTTTGGGAAGCGGTGTAATTATAAAATGCCGTTGGATGCTCCGGCGCCCGCCGTCAAAAGCGCAAGGACAAAGCGGCAAAGCCTAGGCTGGAAGAACCGTCCGTGCGGACGTCGGTTCTTTAGAGGGCTCGTGGAGCCAGGGTTCAGCCAGAAATTTCTTTGGAATCCCAGGAGAGACTTTATTACTGCAAGATGTGACCTCTCAGGAGGTAGGCCAGGCGGAAGGGGCTTCTCAGGTAGCTGTTCTTCCCTCCCTTCCTAAGGTGGTTAGGCCCTCCCCTGCTGTTTCCAAGGCTTCTCCCAGGGGCAGGCCAGGTTTTGTTTCAGGTGTTACCCCTAGTTCTTCAGGGTCTGTACCTAAGAAGCATATGCTTAAGATGGCAGAAGATTTGATTACAATGATTAGAGGTTCTATGCCCCCTCCTGATAAGAGGCCTAGGGTGGAACCTGAGCTTGGGAGTTTTGAGCAGTGTTCGGATGCTTCTGAGTCTTCGGGCTTTACTCTGATTCTGATGTAGATGATTCTACTCCTTCTGCTTCTCCTCCTGAGGATTTTTCATTTTCAGAGACTCTTCATTCCATGAGGGAGCATTTTAAATGGGAAGGTCAGGATTTCTCTGATTCCAGGAAAAGGCTTAGGGAATTTTTGTTTCTACCCCAGCATAGGCCTTTAGCTATACCTCCTGTTCTAGATGTGGTGGAGGATGTTTTGCAGAGGCTTCTCTGAACCCTGACTCTTTGCCTCCTGCTCCAGTTAAACCGGATAGATATTATAGGGTGCCTGAAGCTCATAAGTATCTTAAGAGTCCTAGGGCAGACCCAGAAACTGTTTCACAGGGGCCTAAAGGTGTTAAGGCTTCTGTTGTTAAAAATCCTGTTCCTCCAGATAAAGAGGCAAGGGCTTTGGATAGATGGGGAAAGAAAGTGTATACTTCTTCCACTTTGGCCATGAGAGCTTTGAATTGCCAGTTTCACATGTTGAAATACCAAAATTATCTCCTTTCACAATTAAAGTCTAAGGTAGATGCTTTGGCGGAAGGTATTGAGTGTAAAGAGTTGCAGGATTTAGTTCATGTTTCTGAACAGGTGGGTAAGCATTCTTTGCAATGTGGTTTTGATGCTGTGCAGGCCTCTTGAGGGTGGCTGCCACTGGTTCGGTTCTTCGCAGGCACGCCTGGTTGAGGGATCAGAATTTAGCTGAGCATGTGAAAACAAGGATTTTAGATGCTCCTTTACAATCTGATGTGTTGTTTGGTTCGCCTGTGGAAGCAGTTCTAAAGAAAATGGAAGACAAGGCTAAGTCTATGCAGACTGTTAAAGATTTTTGCAGGTTCAGCCTCCAAGTTTAGTAGAAATTGGCCTACCAAGGGGTGGACATATCCTGCTTATGATTCCCAGTCTAGGGGTAGGTCTAGACATGGTAGAGGCAGAGCTCAAGGTTCTTTTAGGCCTAGAACAGGGAGTTCACCTGCTCAGTCTTCTGGTGAGGGCAGGGGTCAGTCCTTTCGTAAACAGACCCAATGACCTGCCTTTTCAGCTGCCAGAATCTTCTCGTCTGGCAGCACCTTTGGGAGGAAGGTTGGCACTTTTCAAAGAAAACTGGAGTTTAATTACCCAAGACAGATGGGTATTGGATATCATTCACCACGGTTACAGGTTTTATTTCCATACCTTGCCTCCTTTCAAAGGCATGCCAGACATTCCTCCTCAACAAAGGAAAGAGGCTCACAAGCAAATTTCTCTGTTGCTCCAAATAGGGGCCATTCAGCGGTTCCTGTGCCAGAAAGGGGCTTAGGATTTTATTCTCGCCTGTTCCTAGTACCAAAAAGGGGAACACGTGGAGACCAATTTTGGATCTGTCTATCCTCAACACTTATCTGGACATTCCCAAGTTCAAAATGTTGACGTTACAACAGCTTTTACCTCTGCTGGGCAAAGATCACTGGATGGTAACTTTGGATCTCAAGGAAGCTTACCTTCATGTTCCTATCAGACTAATTTGCAGGAAGTATCTGCGTTTTGAGCTGGGAATTCTCATTATCAGTTCTCTGCATTGCCCTTTGGCTTATCTACTGCCAGAGTATTCACAAAGGTTCTGGCTCCAGTGATAGCTTTCTTCAGGCTAAAAGGAATACAAATCTATCCTTATTTGGACGATTGCCTGATTCTGGCTCAAGGAAGGGACGTGCTTCTTCAGCATTTGGAATATGTGATAGCAGTGCTAAGATGCCTAGGGTATTCTGTGAACGAAATAAAGTCCAGTCTAGTACCCTCTCAAGACATGTGCTTTCTGGGTGTGAGACTGAATACAGCAACCCAGATGGCCTTTTTAACCCCGGACAAACAAAAGAATCTTTCTCTTTACTTCCATCAACTATCTCATCAGTCCGGGCTGACTGCAAGGACAGTCCTTCAAGCCTTAGGGTTCATGGCATCTTGTATTCTGGTACTTCCCAATGCCAAACTGCATATGAGGAAGCTACAAAATGTATGGACACAGCACTGCCAGGATTTGGACACTGTCATTCAAATAATACCTTGCATTCAAAAGGAATTTTTGTGGTGGGCTCAGGAATGTCACCTAAACAAGGGACTCTCTGTGACCCGGCCAGAGGCGAGTCAGATTCTTACGACAGATGCCTCAGACACAGCTTGGGGAGCTCATCTGAATGGAAAGTGGATACAAGACAAGTGGCCTGCCAGACTGCAGCATCTACATATCAACATGAAGGAGATGTTAGCAGTCCAGTTTGCATTACTGGCTTTCAAGGATTTACTTCTTCCAGGGCAGGTGTTGATTCTAACAGACAACACAACTGTCATGTGGTACATCAACAAACAAGGGGAACACATTCTTATCCTCTATGCAGGCAAGCAATGATTTTGTGGGAGACTGCGTTAAGCTTGCAGCTGAATCTTCAAGCAAGGTTTCTGCCAGGAGCACAGAACTCCTTAGCAGATGTGTTAAGCAGGCAAATCATGGATCCCCACAGTGGAAACTGGATCTTCATGTATTTCAGACATTGACAGTGTCATGGGGAACTCCAGACATAGATCTGTTCGCTTCTCCACTAAACCACCAGCTGCCAAAGTTTTGCACGAAAAGGTTTTATCACACAGCCTGGAAAGTGGATGCTCTTTCTTTCAGTTGGAAAAATCTTCATGTGTATGCCTTTCCACCTCTGCCTCTCCTCCCAAAGGTACTCCTAAAGGTCAGACAAGACAAGCCAAGGATGATTTTAATAGCTCCAGATTGGCCTCGGCAGCACTGGTACCCATTGCTGAGGAGTCTGGTAAGGAAGCCTCCATGGCCCTTACCTTTGATTCCACACCTATTGTCTCAGAAGGACGGGCATCTACTCAATGTCAAGCTTCACTCTCTTCATCTAACAGCCTGGCATATTCTGTTTTGAACCATAGCAGGTCTCAGCTTCCTCAACAAGTTTTGAATGTGATTATGGAAGCCAGAAGACCTAGTACAAGGAAAGTGTACGCAGAAAATGGAAGAGATTTTTATTTTGTGCAGCAAAGGATTTGGATGTTTCTGAGCCAAATTTGAGTGCGGCTCTTCAATATCTTACTGAGTTATTGGACAAAGGTTTGTCTTTCTCTTCCATTAAGATTCATGCTGCAGCAATTTCAGCTCACTATGATTGTGACCCACCATTGTTTTCTCATCCTTTGTTCAAGCAATTTCTTAGAGGGGCAAAGAATATAAGACCCCACGTAGAGCTCCTACTCCTGCTTGGGACCTCAATTTTGTGTTGGAGAAACTCACTCTACAACCTTTTGAGCCTGCAGCTACTGCTGAATTGAAATATTTGTCATGGAAGACTGCTTTTTGTTAGCCATTACCTCTGCAAGAAGGGTGTCTGAATTGCAGGCCCTTATGGCGGTTGAGCCTTTCCTGATTTTTCATAAGGATAGGGTATCTTCATTACTAATCCTTCCTTTATGCCTAAAGTGGTTTCTAGTGTGGCTTTAAACCAAACTATTCATTTAACGATAACAATAAAGACAAAATAGTGGAATCAAGTGGTAAGTCCTCCGTTGTTAAATGAAGATAAATAAACCAAGAATTATTATGAACTAACAACGGATGGAGCCAGGCATACACAAGTTCCAAAATCCAAACAAGAACTCACGAGATAAGGCAGTTCAAACTGTAGTTCAAATTGCAAGCACAACTGTGCTTGGTTTATTTATCTTCATTTAACAACGGAGGACTTACCACTTGGATTCCACTATTTTGTCTTTATTGTTATCAATATATAAGTAACCCATATACACGTGTGTACACACACACACAGACACACACACACACACACACACACACACACACACACACACACACACACACACACACACACATACAGGCAATCTAGAGGTTACAGACATCCGGTGTTCCACCCCTCTTGTAAATTTGAGTTTGGATACTCCTTCTGGGCCCATCTCATTTGCTCACTCAACTGAGTGCAGTGAGATCATATTCTGATTTCAGGCACTACTACTGTATACAAAGAGAGCATCTGGGAAAGAAAAAAAATGTAAGCTTGTTTCCTGCCTTTCCTGTAAGTGGTCTAGACTGTTGTAGGCTTCTGAGCCCCCAAGCCTTTTTGGGGAAGCCTTCTAGCTTAATTTTGTTTCTTAGAACTAGCCAGATTTCTAGTTTCAGCACTCAAATCTGTTTCTTTGAACTCAGCACTTGTTCAGAACTCGTTGTAAGCACTAAATAAGCTGCAAATTACTACAGCACTCAACTTTCCTCACTTGTGTAGAGGAAAGCAGTTTTTAGTACTTAATAAATAAGAACCTATCCAGGCATGTCTAAGGGTCATGTCCCGGTGATATCTCCTGTCTACCTGATGAATCTGGGCATCTTGGGGCAATGCAGCAATTGCCTCATGTACACAGACAACCCTCTCCTCCTACCATCCAACACTACAACCTGTGAGAGATGCACTTATATAGCCAAACTGGAAGCAAAGCTCTCTTCACCCAGGACTGGACTAGACCGTCAAAAGGAGAAGATAAACACTTGCACCACACCACACTCATCACATAGTTTCTCAAAACCTACACCACCAAAACACACACATAGAAACACAAAACACACACCTACATTCGCGGAGGCTCTCAATAAAAACCTGCCCAAGCATCAGGGACATCCAAAGCAGAAAAGCAAGCAAACTCCACCCCCCGCAACACAACCCAGCTGACGCATAGCCCACAAACTCAGTGTGCCACTCAACCACAGCCCATAAGGCATACCAACGTACCCAACACGCTAGTCATAGGTGACTCTATAGTCAGGCACACTGATGTTCCACTCACCAAGCTAAACAAGGAGAAAGTTACTGTCAGCTGCCTGTCAGGTGCCAGGATCCGCCACATAACGCACACACTCAGGTTACTCCATAACAAGTACAAATATGACACTGTCATTGTCCATGTTGGTGTGAATGACCTGAGACGTACCTCCCTGGACTACATGAAAAGAGACTTTGAGGAGCTCTCCGATCTTGTAGCCCAGGTAGGTATGACCCTAGCCCTGAGTAGCATCCTGCCATCACCCAGAATGATACCACAGTACAAGGACAAAATGATTGACTTCAACAATTGGCTAAGCTTCTGGTGTCATTCTAAGGGGATCCAATATTTGTCTGCTTGGGACGACATGATCGACAGACTACGATGCTTTACCAGAGATGGCCTGCACCTGTCGCCCTTGGGATTCCGAATAATGGCAAAGGCTCTTGCCACCCCTATAGTGCCTTTTTTAGGCAAGGTTCAAATGACAAATTCACCACCGTAACAGGTACAAGCAAGCAAAACCTCAAAATGCACTCACTCGAGGCACTCCTTAAAATGGAGAACATCGACGTCTGTGCAGTGACAGAGACCTGGTTCAAAGCTCCAGAGAGCACCCCTGCATTACCAGGCTATAATTCATACCACACCTTTCGGCCAACTAACCCAGAACGAAGCATTAAAGGTGGAGGCATGTCCGTATTCATTAAGGATATCCACACCTTCAGGCTAGTTGCACAGCATAATGCATCCGAGATTATCCAAGTGCAACTAAGTCTGGGCAAGACTGCAATCCAAATTGTAGCTAGCTACAGACCCCCCACCATGCCACAGGATTCCCACTCCTCATTTCTTGATACACTGGAAAGTATTAGGGTACAACCCAACACCCTAATTATGGGCGATTTCAACTACCCCACCATTAACTGGGAAAACTACTCATGCACCAACTCTTTTGCTCAACATTTTCTGGAATTCATAAATTCCAACGCCTTGGATCAACTTATTCACACCCCACCAGGGGCAGCAATATCCTAGACCTGGTCATTACCAACATGGACAACCGGTGTTCCACACCAGAGGTCAATTCCTTGTTGGTCAGATCCAACCACAAGCTAATCACCCTAGACATATACATCCCGCCCCCACCCCCATTTAGGGAAATCACTGTAAAAAACTTCTCCAAAGCCAACTTCACACTTCTTAAGACAGAAGTGGCAAACTTCATGACACCCATGCAGACGGACAATAGAGGTACGACTGCTGAATCCTTCACAAATGCACTTTATAAGCACTTACACGAGTGCATGGATCATGCTATCCCTAATGGAACCAAGATGCTATCCTCCAAAAAAAAGGAAGCCAATCTGGTGGTCCTCTGCCATAATCAAACTCTACAACAGAAGAAAAAAACTGTTGCAAAAAAGAGTAAAATCCCATGACTGGAGGAACTCCCTGGTCAACCTCAGTAAGAAGCTGAGATCCCTCATAAAATCCTCCAAAGCTAGTTACAAAAACAAAATTGCCACTGACTTTAAAGACAACCCCAAAGCATTCTATAGCTATGTCAAGAATCTCAATGGCAACACTCAGATCTGCTCTGAGTTACAACACATTGGCACTAAATATACAGAACCAAATGATATTGCCAACATCCTGGCAGATAGGTTCAGTGCTAACTTAACCCCCCTCTCACCCCCTAGAGGGCCCATCTCTACACCGGAGGAATGCAAAGTTCCTGTAATCACGGCTGCACAGATAAAAAACACACTTTCCAAAGCCAAGAACACAGCATCCATGGGACCTGACAATATCCCAGGCTGCGCTCTACATGAACTACAGAATGAACTGGCACCCTGCCTAAGTATTATGTTCAATCATAGCCTCACCTCAGGCTTTGTGCCCACTGAATGGCGCACCGCAACGGTTATCCCACTCCACAGAGGGGGAGCCACGATGGACCCTGGGAGCTACCGCCCCATTAGCCTGACGAGCCTGGTCTGCAAGGCCATGGAACGTATCATCATGGAACTCATAAACAAAGACATTGGTAATCTCCAAACTCTAGACCCTACCCAGTTTGGGTTTGTAAAAGGCAGATCATGTCTCATAAACCTGATTGACTTCTTTAAAGCAGTCACCAAAGCCATAGAAGAGGTTAAGGTGGTTCACACAGCTTATCTAGATCTCGCCAAGGCTTTCAACACCATCCCCCACTATGGAATTATAGATAAGCTCATTAAACTAGGTATAAATCCCTATGTCACAAGATGGGTTGCCAACTGGCTCACGGACAGAACCCACACTGTGAAAATAGCAGACTCCAAATCCGACTTCAGACCCGTGACAAGTGGAGTACCACAGGGTTCAGTCCTGGGTCCTCTCCTGTTTGGTATCTACTTCTCTGAAGTACAGGCTAACAAAGTTTGCAGATGACTGCAAACTAGGAGCCATATTCGAAACTCCTAACGATGTGGACATACTTAAAAGAGCATTACTGAGACAGATGCCTGGTGTCAAAGCCATGGCCTGACGCTCAATGCCAAAAAGTGTATTGTTATCCCCTTTGGTAAAAACTCTGTACCCATGAAATACCACATAAGTGGTAGCTTACTTAATGCCGAAAGTGTGGTAAGAGACCTTGGGACACAGGTGGACAGTAATCTCTCCTTTGATAATCACATCGCCACAGTGGTCAGGAAATCCTTCTACGTGGCTCACCTCATCACAAAAGTTTTCTCATCTGGAAAAAAAGAGGTCATTGTTCCCCTCTACTCATCATTTATTAGACCCATTATAGAGTATAATGCCCCTTTTGGTATGTACCTCACAAGACATCTACAACAACTGGAAAGGCCACAGAAATACCTCACAAAGAGGATTACTGGCCTCAAACAGATGCCCTACGCAGACTGTTTCAAAAAACTCCAGCTTTACTCCGTCGCATGTCGCCTACTCACAGGTGATCTCTGCCTAACGTACAAAGCTATGTCAAACCCAAAGCTGTTGGACATGCTCCACTTAAAGAAATCCCAATCCCTCCGAGCTACACGCTCTAGGGACCTAAATCTTGTCACCACAATAAACAGAACATGCTGGAGGGATAGATTCCTGTCCCAGAGACTTCCCAAACTCTGGAACAGACTATCTACCTATGTCAAACAGAGCTCCTTATTAGCACTCTTTAAGAACAATCTTGATGATTGGATGGAAAATAGGAAATTCACCCCAGGATCACTTCTGTGGCTCTGCTCGACAGGTGCACAGGAAAATAATTTTCTTGGGTGGCGAAAGCGAGGTTACGTTTTTGGCTAGGCTTGTATAGGCCCTAGGGCTAATAGCCTGGTTACCTACGTATGAACCAATATGCGGACAACCTATAAATTTGAACAGACTGCTGCAATATCAGAAATAACGTGAAAAAAAATTTAAAATCCATAAAGTTGCAGAAGTCTGTGTGTTGAGAGAGAGTGTGAGTGAGAGCGAAGTGTGAGTGAATGCATATATGGATGAGGAAGTGACTGTGTTTGAGAGATCGGGAGAGAGTGAGAGCAATGTGTGAATGAATGCGTGTGTGAGAGATAGGAAGAGTGAGAGTGATGTGTGAGTGAATGCATGTATAAATGAAGAAGAGACTGTGTGTGTGTGAGAGAGAGAGAGAGAGAGAGAATGAAGAGTGAGAGTAAGCGAATGAACAGTTCCCTAGCAGCAGTTAAGAGGTGGGTGGTTACATAAGGGGAGGAGGTTAGTTATGGAATAGGTAACGTGGGGTTAAGAGAGAGGTGTGTGTGTGTGTCTGTGTCTGTGTCTGTGTCTGTGTCTGTGTGTGTGTGTGTGTGTGTGTGTGTGTGTGTGTGTGTGTGTGTGTGTGTGTGTGTGTATGTGTGTGTGTGTGTGTCTCTCAGAGGACTTAATATTCGACCGATACCTCACAACCTCTTGCAGCAGGAAATCTGGACAAAGCTATAAATAATGGGGTGACAAAGGCCCAAAAATAGGGACACTTTTTTAAATATTTCTCTTACAAAGTATATAGAACAATGGGTTTTGCATTAGCATGAATTTTCTGCCCTGTATTAAATCTGAAACTCAAATGACTGCCTTTAATTTCTGACTACATCCCTCAATGATATGCCAGAAAACCACATTTTTATGAGAAACAGACCAAAAATATGAGGCAAAAATCTGTACTGTTGAGAGGTATGGGTGTGTGTACCTCTTCTCTTAGCTCAATGATTCTGGACAAGCCTAAAATTAACAGGTGACAAAGGCTCACAATCGGAGCATATTTTAAATGATTTGTTGTGTGTGTGTGTGTGTGTGTGTGTGTGTGTGTGTGTGTGTGTGTGTGTGTGTGTGTGTGTGTGTGTGTGTGTGTGTGTGTGTGCGCGTGCGTGTCATAGCTCTTACAGCAAGAACTCTGGACAAAGCCATAAGTAAAAGTGGGACAAATGCCCAAAAATAAGGACAATTGTAATAAGTATTGCTCTTACAAAATTAGAATGTTGATAGAATAACAGATTTTGCATTGGCATGAATTTTCTGAGGGATGTGAATTCCGAAACTCAAATGTCTGTTATTGTTTTCTAACTTCAGTCTTTAATGATTTGCCACTACTTTTGCTAAACAACCACAATTTTATGAAAAATGGACCAAAATGTGAGGCAAAAATCTGGACATTCTGCGAAAATGTGCGCAGCTGAGAAGTATGGTTTGTGCGCGTTTAAAAAAAGTCCTCGGGTAGCAGGGCATGGTTAAGGTTAGCACACACGAATAAGGATGTACAAGAGGGTGTGGAGGTGTACTACAACCATGTGAGGGGTCGCCACAGTGGATCACCTGTTTCCATTTCTTCCTGTCCTCTGTATCTTGCTCTGTCACACCAACCACCTGCATGTCCTCTCTTACCACATACATAAACCTTATCTTAGGCCTTCCTCTTTTCCTGTTACCTGGTAGCTTCATCCTTAGCATCTTTTTCCCAATATACTCAGCATCCCTTCTCAGCACATGTCCAAACCAACGTAATCTTGCCTCTCTGGCTTTGTCTCCAAACCTTCCAACCTGGGCTGACCCTCTAATATACTTATTCCTAATCCTGCCCAACCTCATCACACCCGGTGCAAATCTTAACATCTTTAACTCTGCCACATCCAGCTCAAACTCCTGCCTTTTTGTCAATGCCACTGTCTCCAACCCATATAACATAGCTGGTCTCTCTACCGTCTAGACCTTCCCTTTCACTCTTACAGGTACTCGTCTGTCACAAATCACTCCGGACACTCTTCTCCACCCACTCCATCCTGCCTGTACTCTGTTCTTCACCTCTCTTCCACACTCAGTGTTACTCTGAACTATTGACCCCAAGTATTTAAACTCATCCACTGTCGCCACCTTTACTCCTTGCATCCTCACCATTCCTCTATCCTCCCTCTCATTCACACACATATATTCTGTCTTAGTCCTACTGACCTTCATTCCTCTTCTCTCTAGAGCATGCCTCCATCTCTCCAGGGTCTCCTCCACCTGTTCCCTACTCTCACTACAGATCACAATGTCAACTGCAAACATCATAGTCCACGGGGACTCCTGTCTGATCTCGTCTGTCAACCTGTCCATCACTATTGCAAATAAGAAAGGGCTCAGAGCTGATCCTTGATGTAACCCCACCTCCACCTTAAACGCATCCGTCACTCCCACCGCAGACCTCACCGCTGTCACACTACCCTCGTACATATCCTGTACCACTCTTACATACTTTTCTGAAACTCCTGACTTCCTCATACATTACCACAACTCCTCTCTAGGCACCCTGTCATATGCTTTCTCTAAGTCTACAAAAACACACTGCAACTCCTTCTGACATTCTCTGTACTTCTCCATCAACACTCTCAGAGCAAACATAGCATCTCTAGTGCTGTTTCCCGGCATGAAACCATACTGCTGATCACTAATCATCACGTCCCTTCTTAATCTAGCTTCCACTACTCTTTCCCATAACTTCATGCTGTGACTGATCAATTTAATCCCTCTGTAGTTACTACAACTCTGCACATCACACTTATTCTTAAAAACCGGTACCAAAACACTTTTTCTCCATTCCTCAGGCATCCTCTCACTTTCTAAGATTTCATTAAACAATCTGGTTAAAAACTCCACTGTCATTTCACCTAAACACCGCCATGCTTCCACAGGTATGTCATCTGGGCCAACAGCCTTTCCATTCTTCATTCTCTTCATAGCTATCCTTACTTCCTCCTTGCTAATCTATTGTACTTCATGATTCACTATCCCTACATCATCCAACCTTCTCTCTCTCTCATTCTCTTCATTCATCAACCTCTCAAAGTACTCTTTCCATCTCCTCAACACACTCTACTCGCTTGTGAGTATGCTTCCCTCATTATCCTTTATCACCTTTACCTGCTGCACATCTTTCCTAGCTCGGTCCCTCTGTCTAGCCAATCGGTACAGGTCCTTTTCTCCCTCCTTGGTGTCCAACCTTTCATACAACTCTTTATATGCCTTATCCTTAGCCTTCGCCACCTCTCTCTTTGCCATGCACCTCATCTCCCTATACTCCTGTCTACTTTCTTCATCTCTCTGACAATCCCACTTCTTCTTTGCCAACCTTTTTGCCTGTATACTCTCCTGTACTTCCTCATTCCACCACTATGTCTCCTTGTTGTCCTTCCTCTGTCCAGATGTGATACCAAGCACCTTTCTAGCCATCTCCCTTACTAGCGCTGCTGTAGTTACCCAGCTATTTGGTAACTCTTCACTGCCACCCAGTGCCTGTCTTAACTCATCCCTGAACTCCACCTCACAATTACCCTTTTTCAATTTCCACCATTTGATCCTTGGTGCTGCCCTCACACTCATCCTCATCTTTTTGATCACCAGCATCATCCTACAAACCACCATCCTATGCTGCCTAACTACACTTTCTCCGGTCACCACTTTACAGTCTCCAATCTCCTTCAGACTGGCCCTCCTACATAAGATATAATCCACCTGTGTGCATCTTCCCCCACTCTTGTATGTCACCCTAGGCTCCTCCCTCTTGTTAAAATATGTATTCACCACAGCCATGTCCATCCTTTTTGCAAAATCCGTTACCATCTGACCTTCTGCATTCCTTTGTTTAACACCATGCCTACCCTTCACTTCCTCATTCCCTCTGTTCCCTTCACCAACATGCCCATTGAAATCTGCTCCAATCACCACTCTCTCACCCTTGGGTACAGTCATCACCAATTCATCCAATTCACTCCAAAATTTTTCTTTCTCATCCATTGCACACCCAACTTGTGGAGCATATGCACTAACAACATTCATCATTACACCATCAATTCCTAGCTTCATAAACATCACTCTATCCGACACTCTCTTCACCTCCAAAACACTCTTAGCATACTGTTCCTTCAGAATAACTCCTACGCCATTTCTCCTCCCATCCACACCATGATAAAACAATTTGAACCCACCTCCGATACACCTAGCCTTACTTCCCTTCCGTCTGGTCTCTTGCACACACAATATATCAACCTTCCTTCTGTCCATCATATCAGCTAGCTCTCTCCCTGTACCAGTCATACTGCCAACATTCAAAGTTCCAACCCTCACTACCACAGTCCTAGCCTTTCTCCTCTCTTCCTGCCTTTGGCCATGCCTTCTGCCTCTTCTCCTCCTTCGGCCAACAGTAACCCAATTTCCACTAACACCCTGTTGGCTAACAGTACTGGTGGCGGTCGTCGTTAACCCGGGCCTCGACCGATCCGGTATGGAAATATTTGCTGGTGACTGCATGAAATGATTTGGTGAAGTTTTATGCCAGATGCCCTTCCTGACGCAACCCTCCCCATTTATCCAGCCTTGGGACCGGCACAAAGAAATGCACTGGCTTGTGCATCCCCACTGGCTGGGTTTTTTATATATATATATATATATAAATAATCTACACACACACACACACACACACACACACACACACTTGCATATAAAATGCACACATATATGTACTATGTATATGTGTATGCGTTTATGTGCATAGATAGGTTATGAAATCTGTAGTTGCAGACACGTATTTTGTTGTTTTAGATTAAATGTTCCATCATTGTAATTTAATTAATGGAGCACTGGTAAGATAGTGTGTTTATGGTTGCCTGCAATATACTATTAATATGCTTATACATGGATGCCAGCTGTACATGAAACACTAGGGATTGACACTTACTTTTGTGATCACTAGTGTGTAGCTGCTGTTTTTCTCTTCAAAGTTCCTTTTTCCTCGTGATGGTATGACTTCAAAGTTGGTATATGTAAGTAGAAGGGATATGGGGGTGGAAATACCCCATGTTTGTGAGTGCAGGGGACTTGTCCCATTGCAAAAACACATCTTTGTGAACTTTTTGTTGTATTGTGTGGGTCTCATTTGTGATCCCAGTTGTGTGAGATAATCAGAAATGAGTCAGTTGTGTGTACGTGTGTGTTTCTGTGCATAATGTGAATGCATACACTTGTGTGTATATATATTTGTATTATTTATATTTGCGTGTGTATCCCCTCCTTATGATTGATGCACCTGTGTGTTGACTATTAATTAAAAACAATTGGTCAGCAAGCAGGTGCATGAAACTGTTGTGGGACGGTTGAATCCATTTTCATATCAGTGCAGGTTTTGGAGTTTCTTTCCTTCTCCTTGTACGATTTCAGAGTTAATATATATAAAATCTTGAGGAATGCAGTCTCTCACCTGGAGTGATGCACAGATGCTTGGCTCCTGCAAAAAGAAAAAAAAAAAACACTCAAAAAGGAATATTTCTTATTGTATTAACTGTATTTAGACAGTTCGATGTACGTTATGTTCAAACAGTTTATAGTTGATGGAATAGCATATGGCATAAGTTTCATCAGTCACTTACATATATGTATATATATATATATATATATATATATATATATATATATATATATATATATATATACACACACACACACACACACACACATATATACACACACATATATATATATATATATATATATATATATATATATATATATATTCACTTTATATCCTTGAAATACTGAAATATCGAAATTCAGTATTTCAAGGCTATAAAGTCGAAACCTGAAAACAACGAAAACCCAGAAGCGCGAAATTCAAAATCTCACACACCAGAGATTTTGAATTAGCGCTTCTACTCCACACACACACACACACACACACACACACATACACACACACCTTTCTCACTACACACAAACACAATCTCTCTACTACATAAAAGCAGGGGGCCAAGCTCCCCTGCACCCCCCATGTGGGGGCCTACACCCCCCACACCCCCCCACTTAAATATTTTAATTCCGTGGTCGCACTACATACAAACGCACACAAATCACCACCACACAAGCTACATTCTCCTTGCGCACATGCATCACAGCAGCAAAACACACTAACACACACCACAGCCCCTACCCAAAACCCTTAAATAAACACTTACCTGACTCCACAACTACAGCCAAACACCACAAGCGCTAATTCAAAATCTCCATTGTGCGAGGTTTTGAATTTCGCTCTTCTGAGGTTTCGTTGTTTTCAGGATTCCACTTTATGGGCTCGAAATACTGAATTTCGATATTTCAGTATTTTGAGCTTCTAAAGTGAATCCATGTATATATATATATATATATATATATATATATACAGAGAGAGAGAGAGAAAGAGATGCATATAGATATATGTATGTTCCCTGGCTTCTTAGACCATTTGTTAGTGCAGTCTTTCTTAGTGGCCTCTTACATGGTGCAAATGAGAAAAGAAATAACCCACAGTGTTGCTGTCTTTGGTAGCCTGGCTTGCCAATAATAGCCAAGGTTCTAGAGTGCAGTCTTGCACAAGGAAGGGGGAGTCTTGCTCTTGAAACATTTAGCCAGTGACCAAATTCCACCTTCAGCAGACAGTTTCAATACAGATAAATACATTCTGTAGCAATAATCTTGTCATTCATATGTCTCTGATGGCTGTTATGGTGAGTTTTTTACACACTTCAATTTTCATGATGTACCTCGATGTCCTGTCCTGTTGCTACCCTGTGTTCTCAGGGAAGACAGGGTTACTGGGTAGTTCTGTCTTTCAACTTTGCTGAAGGATGCCAGTTTGGTGGCCCGTAGGCATCCAGACTTCTCTCCTCCTTTTACTGTCAGTAAGGTAGAGTCCCTCTGTAAACGTTGTTGGATTTGAGTGAAATCCTCACTGGGCACCGTAAAGTATTAAGATCTGTATTGTTTGGCTCAGATCACAGGCACTCCTGCATCTGCTATAATTGCCACCTGATAAAGATGCCAAAGGTTCAAACTAGGTAGGCAAGAGTATTTTTTTCTCTGCTGCTTTGTGCCTTTTGGGTCTTAATTATGCCATTTGGACCCTTAAGTGTGTGTCCCAGTTGCCCTGGTTTCATTCTTCCTTTTGTGGATCAGTCTGTGAAGAAGAAGCTAGGACAACTTTTAGATTCTAAAGTCAGGGAGCGTTTGATAAAGACCCTGGTTTTCCTGTGAACTGCTGCAGTTTTGGCTACACAAATTGCTTAGCTAATATGACAATGTTAAGAGCATGTTGGAAATAGGTAGTCCATTTTCTTGCACACTACTTGCTATTCATTTTCATTATCTTTATTAGAAGTCTCTGTTATTATAAAAAAAAAGTCTTTGTAGATGTGTTGGTGTTATCAGTCCTGTCATGCTGATCTTGCCAGTAATGTTTCCATGCAATATAGTGATTGTAGAAACTGCAGATACCCTGCTTGGTTATTTGTTATTGGTTCCAAAGGCAAGTCATATTGCAAAGTAATAGCATATTGTCTAGATCAGTTCACTGGTATTATTACAGGCAAGCCTGTCTGTACTGATTGCCAGGCTTTTTAGGGCTGTGCATTTTAATGTCTTGTGCAACATAGTAGCACGTCTGAATGCTTAGCTGACCCATCCCAGCAAGGATATTATTTCCCTATATATAATTCCTGCTAGAATGTTCAATTCTGCATGCAAAATGAATGTAAATGTGAAAACTTTACCTCCTTGCTAATACTAAAAAAGCAAAACAGAAAGACAGAGTCTGTTTCCAAAATTTGCATCTACCACTTTTCTTTGACAAATGACTAGTAAGGTTAAGTGACTTTGCATTACTTTATTTCCCATCATCCATTCTGTATGCAGCATGTAATTGTAGGTGCTCAGTGATGGTTGTTTGTGGGAAGGGGGGAAAAAACTAAAAACAAAATAACTTTTTGTTGTGTAATTGAGAGAGCGCCTGATGAATGTCATTTTTATTTAGTTCTTTGTAACCCGAATATTTATCCGCTCAGAATTAGATTTGCACTTTCAGGGTTAAATTTCACCAGAATTCCCACTCTTGCTTGATATTATTTGCATAATAGCTTTTCTTTGTTGCTTTAGCCTGTCCACGAGTGATGCTGTTATGTTTTATTGTGTTTTATTGCTTAAGTATTTGGTCATTGGGGTTAGTAGGAAGGCTCCTTGTCTTTATTGTACTGCTGGTAACATTTTATCTTGCATTTCTGTTTGATATTCTCAGTGTTAGTGTTTTAACTCTGCTTGCACTTATATATTCCATGATATTCACAAAGTTAGGCAGCACTGTTGCATTGATAGCTGTTAAACTGTTATTTTCGTGAGCAGGCTTGAGAATTTAGACCATGTTTTCCTTACAAACATACAATGATAATTTCCTAACAAGAAAGAACCACACTCAGATGGTTAAGCTTTTGATACAGTTGTACATAATTGTATGCAGGATTTTCATGGCAGTTCTCTGCTTGTTGCATTGGCTTGTCTCTCTCAACATTTTTGTTGTTTTATGTGATAGTTGATAATAGTAGGTAATAATAGCATATTATTTATTTCTTAAAATTCTTCAGAGCTCATAATGTTCCTTGTCTTTTTGAATTAAGCTGTGTTACGCTAATTGGGCAACAAATGACAGATCAGTCACTAGTTATGGCAGATTATATTTGTGGAAAAAGTAGTTTTCCAGTTCTTTTTGGGATTAGATTAACTTGATTATGTTAAAGGATTGTACAGACTACCTCATTACTGAGACCTGCTTCCAGTCATTGCAAATACAGAATGGGAAATGAGACTATGAGTGGAAGCCACTGAGTTCTGTATTGTGAAAAAAATCAGAAATATGAAAGGTAATGTAATGAGAACGTATCTGATATTTAAAGTCTTCTGTCTGGATCCAATATAACTAAATCATTTGGGGGCATTTTTATGTTTAGTTATCTGCCTTGTCATAGCAGTTTATCTTCAAGTTTGCCTGTGCTCAAGTCTGCAAGATCTGTAGCCAGATACTTTTATGAAAAAAGACAAATGGGAGTAAAAAATGCTGGCATGCTGCCTGCCTGATTCCTTATTGTGTATTGAGTGAGATTTTCAAGTGTTCAAAAGCATCTGCATACTGAGGAGTTTATAGTCTTGATTTAAAATGTATTCAGGTTCCCCTCTGTTTTATAAATGATTGCTCAAATATAGAACAGATTAACTTCACTATAGTATAGACTTAGTATCATGATTACTGCCTCAATTTAAGTATCTGAAAAATTATGGAAACATAGTGAAGAACAAATCCACTTAAAACAAAGCAGCAAACAGGCAGGGAAACCGGCTGAAGACACCAACTCACAATAAGGAAAACGAACCCGTCAATAGTCAATGAACCACGCTCCTGTAGAAAACAGTTTATTTCTAACGTATCACAACTGTAGCAACGTTTTCGTTGTTAAAACAACTTCTTCAGATAAAATCCACTCTTCTCCACGAATTTTATACAAGAGCCTACTTAATTGATTAATTACATAATTGATACTTAAAACAAAACATACTGAATAAAAATTCCCAACAAGAGTGCATTTCAAACACTAAAATATTCACAAGAATTCAATAACTTTTGAATATTATATGCATCAAAAATTGCACATATTTATATGCATAATCAATACCTCCTAAAATCATATTTAATATGAAATAATCATCACTTAAAATAAAAATGCCTAAATGTTATGTTGCTGCATCAGCATAGCTCTGTACAAAATGATCTATGTAATATATTATATATTTTCAACCAGTTGTGCTGAATGTAACCAAACACAATATTGAATAACTTTAAAATATATACATATGTAACCACAAATAATAAGCAAAAAGTTACATTTAAAATCTTCATGTGTGCATTTTAAAAATATTGTATATACGCAACACAAAACAGTAAAATCCATCTGTACCTTACAGTTGTTCTGCTTTCAATTTTAAGTAAGGGACAATAGAGATGGAATCATTCAACCCGGGGGGCTTGTTTGATTCCAAAAGAATCTGCCAACATGTTTCTTTATGAGACAATAATGCAGGCCAATTGCCTCCCCTGTTGCACTGTACAACTGATTCCAAGACAAAAAACTTAAATGTTGCTCCTTCACAGACTATAGTGTGCCTATATAATGCATTGGTGTTGACTTTTCTTTGAATATCATAGACATGCTCATATACACGCCTCCTTAGCTGCCTCTCCGTCTTGCCCACATAGAATGCCTGGCAAGAACGGCAGACAGCTAGGTACACTAAACCTTTGGAGTTGCAATTAAAAAAATTGTTTGACCACAATCTCCTGTTTCTACTTTCCAAGTATATACTTTCCTGATCCATAATATACTTGCATTGTGTGCCTGTGCTCAAGTCTGCAAGATCTGTAGCCAGATACTTTTATGAAAAAAGACAAATGGGAGTAAAAAATGCTGGCATGCTGCCTGCCTGATTCCTTATTGTGTATTGAGTGAGATTTTCAAGTGTTCAAAAGCATCTGCATACTGAGGAGTTTATAGTCTTGATTTAAAATGTATTCAGGTTCCCCTCTGTTTTATAAATGATTGCTCAAATATAGAACAGATTAACTTCACTATAGTATAGACTTAGTATCATGATTATTGCCTCAATTTAAGTATCTGAAAAATTATGGAAACATAGTGAAGAACCCCAGATGCATTTTGAAATGGGTACATTTCAAGAAAATTTTGAAAACTTCTCTAGGTGAATATTCTCTAAATTAGTGAGATTACGAACTCCACAGGAAAGGATCAATAAGGGCAAGTACTTTGGATGCAGAATTGTGTCTCCTTACGGAGTATCTTCAGAATTCAGTTGCCAGTTGGGAATAAAATGCAACAATTTGATGTAATGATACAGTATAACTTGATTATAGTGTTGTTTCCATGCTGTTGACCTTAAGAGGGGGCTAGACTCTCCCATGAGAGCAATGTAAGGTAGTGTTTGTCAGATCACTGTTTCTGTGTCTGTGGTCACATGTTTGTTGTGCATTTGGATACTGGACTAGTTTGGTATAAGGTGCTACTGTTTTATGGCTTCAGATGTGTTCCTTTGTGCACAGCCTATAGTGTGTGTGCACAATACATGCAAACATTCACATCCATGCTGACAGAAGGAAACTTTGAACTTTGTAGTCTTTCAGTTTGTTGTGGCTAGCACCATATTTCTACCTCTCTCCATCCCTTTCATGTTTTTCCTTTTTTTCTTACCATCCCATCCCATTTTAAATATAGATCTAGATTCCCTGTGCAACACTCAATTGGTAGCCCATTCCTGTTATCCAGCATGCTTTTCAAGTAGTATTTCCTTGCATTTACCTTGAAGCTATTGTGGTATCTTCTTCCATTTGTGTATTTCCTGTTAAAGCGACAACTGTGGTTACAAACTTAAAAAAGAGAAAAAAAACATATTTTCCATAATTTCTTTTTTATGTAGTTCCAGTTTTGCCACCTCACTCTAAGTAGCTATTCTGGGTTTTTTTTGGGGGGGGGTTTGTTAGAGAAATTAGTTACACTGGATTACAGTGTCCTTCTTTTAACCACAATGTAATTAGTTACAAAACATAAAAAAAATACAGTAAAGGCCAGTAGTACAACAGTAGAAAAATATAGAAAGATTAACCTAACATTCGACCTCCACATTCAGACCAATATCAAAAAAACACATCAAAAACTGGTCATGCTCTACAACCACAAATATTTCCTTAACCATTCTGCTAAGCTATTCCTAGCTTCATCTTTTCTGCTTCCATCTCTTCTTTACAGGGCTCCACACAGTATCCAGTCCTCTTTCAGATCTAAACTTGAGTCATGCTATAATAAAATTGCTAAATTTGTAACCAATGCTCATTATTCATTACATCATTAAAATCACTAAACTGGCTAGAGCTCCCTCATTATCTTACCTACTTACAACTAAGTAATGCACATAAATTTATATTCAAGCCATTAAACTGCCCTGCACTCTCCTCTACTCTCTTCTTACCATTTACCTTCCAAACAGACCTCTTTCATCCGAAAATCTAGTACTTCTGAATGTAGTAAAGCCCAACCATTCATCAGGTCAAATGTTCTACTCCATTGCCTTTGCTAAACTGTGGAGTACTCTCCCTCCATCACTAAGAGCTCCCGGCAATGCTACTCTCTTCAAAAGAACCCTAAGACAACACCTTTCCTCCCAATGGCAGTTCACATGCACTTCACTTCCCAAAACCTGACACTGTTTCACTAGCCTCTGCTATCTTCTACTCTAACCCCTTTCTCAATTATTTCATTTCTACAGAACTAATACCAGTCACTATAGCTGCTTATTTATAGTGAATCTGAGGACTCGATTAACTGTCTAGTACTCCCATTTTATTGCAACATGGGCAGCCTGGCTATCCTAACTCTGTATCCAATTCTTTTGTGTTACTACTGTATTAACCACCTTATCCTTGATATTGTAAGCTAATAATTTTATCATTAATTTAGTTTATTACATTACAATGTCATTGTCTATCCTAATGACCGCACAAAGCTTCTAGGAGTAGTAGTAGACAACCTTAAATTTGATAAACATGTCAATTACACTATTAAGTCCATCAACAAAAAACTTGGCTCCCTGTACAGAGCCAAACCTTTCCTCAACCCCCTAGCTAGGGTCACACCTCCTCTCTACCCTTATGTATGCCTCCCCTGTACTCACCAACCTATCCAAAACTGATCTCATCAAATTGTTAGGATGCTACAATCATATAGCCAGATTTGCTACTGGCATGGCTTTTAGGACACACCATTGCCAGAACCTCAAAGCACTGAGATGGCTAGAGTATCCTACCCTTCTACAGTTCAACCAGCTTATAGTAGCGCATAAAATACTCCATCAACTTGATAACACCCCTGCCCTCAAAAATATTCTCACCGCTCATAGTGCCCCCAGGCCATTATGTTCAGCTGATAAACTAATGATAATGACCCCAAAATCCAACAACTCTGCAGGCGATGCTTTACTTGCAAACTCAACCGGTAAAATCTGCAATCTACTCCCTACTACCATTACCAAGGAAACCTCATTACCCCTATTTAGAAGAAAACTCAAAAAATACCTCGCATCTCATTGACTGTGCTCTTGTTCTAAACCTGACTAACATCACTAATACATGTCTTGCTACCCAACCTGCTGTTTAGCCAAGTATCTATGTCTCAGCATTTGAATGTCTAAGCATTGTGAATTAAGAGATCTGATTGTGTTCTGTGTTCACATTTTCTGATACGTCTTTGCCAATCAGATGTAATGTTTGCACATTGTGTATATTGATATCTGCTTGTATTCTGTTTATATTTTTCTAAACATGTCTGCTTGAGTTTATTACTCAGTGATGTATGTACAGTCTCTTTTTTGGTATGTGGAGCTTTTCTCCTTGGGCCTCCGCTGAAAATGGACATATATCCAGTCGGACTATCCCAGTCAACAAATGTAAAATAAATAAATAAGTTCTGCCTTGCTCTCTCAGTTCAGCACTGTAATGTATATCTATCATATTTCTCTGTATGTTGATGTATTTTATGAATGCATTGTATTTGTATATACCATTCTTCATATTGAAGGTATTGTACTTCATGTTTCTGTATGTTTGAGTTGTCATTTGATTGTGGAGCTTTTCTCCACGGGCCTCCACTGAAAATGGGCTTAATATGGCCCAGTGGACTATCCTGGTAAACAAATGCAAATAAAATACTAAATGTATATTATATCCACCAGAAACACAAAAACTATTTAGTACCACAAATGACCAGGAATAGTACCTCCAAGTTCTTTTATTTGAACAGCAAATATAAAATGTCATAAGACTAAAAAACACAAGAATAAAGACTAAATGTTTATTAGTCTTGATAAGAAGCAGTCATATACAAAATAATTATGTCTAACAGACATTACCACCAGATGGTTGTTAATATATTTTAACATTTCTATAAATTAGTACATTAAAGCAAACAAGAATAAAAGTGTTTGCAGGGTTTTGCACGTCCGGGCAGCGCCGGTTAGCTAGGGCTAAATTATTCTCGGCTACACCAAGTCTCCTCTTCAGTTTTTCCCTTGAAAGTAGTCTAACTCTCAACCTAAGCACTTAAAAAGCATCCTACAGTCCAGCACTTGCTCAGACCTAATAGCAAATATTAATATACCCTGACACTTGATTGCCCAGCAGGGCAAGGCTCATTATTCACCCCTCACCAACCAAGCAGCTCACCCTACTATTCAGGCATGACCAAAGGGCAATTTCAGGCATGACCAAAGGGCAATTTCAGGTATACTCTGCAGTCCAGCTGGTGAACCTGGGTATGCTGAGGCTTTGTTACAACTGCCTCATGTACACAGACAACCCTCTCCTCCTACCACAAAACATTAACATATGCGAGAGATTCAATTATATAGCTAAACTGGAGGCTAAGCTCTTTCAACCCAAGACTGGAACAGGCAGTCATGAGGAGAAGGTTAACACGTGCACCACATCTCCAGCCTCACATAGACATACTAAACCAGCACTTGCAAAAAATACACATAATCATACTCTGTGGCTCTAAATAAAAACCTGCAAAAGCATCAGAGACCTCCAAAGCAGACACCCGAAAAGCCTGCACCTCCTGTCATAAACCAGACAACACATAAAACCCCTTAAGGCAAAGTAACATACCTAATACACTAGTAATAGGCAACTCTATAGTCAGGCACACTGACGTCCCACTCACTAGGCTGGACAAGGAGAAGGTTACTGTTAGCTGCCTGTCGGGAGCCAGAATCCACCACATAACACAAGCACTCAGGTCACTCCAGAACAATATGACTCTGTCATTGTTCATGTTGGTGTGAATGACCTGAGACGTACCTCCCTGGGCTACATGAAAAGAGACATGGAAGAGCTCTCTGATCATGTAGCCCAGGCGGTATGACCCTGAGTAGCATCCTGCCCTCACCAAGAGTGATACCGCAGTATAAAGAAAAAATGATCAATTTCAACAATTGGCTAAGCTTCTGGTGTTATTCAAAGGGGATCCAGTGTCTTTCAGCTTGGGACAACATGCTCGACAAGCTTCGTTGCTTCACAAGAGATGGCTTGCACCTGTCACCCCTAGGCTTTCAAATAATGGCCAAGGCTCTTGCTGCCCCCATAGTGCCTTTTTTAGGCAAGGCTCAAAGGTCAAACCGACCTCTGTAAACAGCACAATTAACAAAAAACTGAGGGTTATGCTACTCAATGCCAGGAGTTTAAATCTCAAAATGCACGCGCTCGAAGCACTCATCTGTATGGAGAACGTCGACATCTGTGCAGTAACTGAAACCTGGATCAAGGCTCCACAGAGCATCCCAGCACTACCGGGCTACAGCTCATACCACACATTTTGGCCACAGAACATGGACCGAAACACCAAAGGAGGGGGTGTATCCATATTCACCAAGGATACCTACACCTCCAGGTTAGTGGCGCAGCATGATACCTCTGAGGTCATCCATGTGCAACTAACATCGGGCAAATCTGCAATGCAAATTGTGGCCTGCTACAGATCACCCTCCATGACCCAGGACCATCACTCTGCCTTTCTGGAGACAATGGAAAACATGAAGGTCCCACCGAACACCCTGATATTGGTCGATTTCACTTACCCTACCGTTAACTGGGAAAACTACTCAAGTACAAACTGCCAGGTCCAGCACTTCCTGGAATTTATCAACTCAAATTCCCTGGATCAGCTGGTAAACTCTCCTACCAGAGGTGAAAACATATTGGACCTGGTCATCACCAACATGGGCGACAGGTGTTCCGCACCGGAGGTCAACCCGTCACTGGTTAGATCAGACCATAAACGAATCACTCTGGATGTCCACACCACACCACCACCCCCAACCAAGGAAACCACAGTGAAAAACTTTTCTATAGTTTACTTAAGACAGAGGTGGTAAGTTTCACAGCCCCCACGCTAAAGGATAACAGTGTCCAAGATGCAGGAACCTTTACAAAAGCACTCTATGAGCATCTACAAGGATGCGTGGATCGTGCCATCCCTAACAAGACCAAGACTCACTCCCCTAAGAGAAGGAAACCAGTCTGGTGGACCCCTGCTATAAACAGGCTATACAATTGAAGGAGGAAACTAGTTCAGAAAAAAACAAATCCCAAGAAGGAAAGACATCCCTGATCAGTATCAGTAAGAAACTATGGTCCCTTATAAAATCATCCAAGGCTAACTTCGAAAGAAAAATAGCCAAGGATTGGAAAGATAACCACAAAGCCTTCCTTAGCTATGTCAGGAATCTAAGTGGCAACTCGCAGATTTGCTCTGAGCTAGTGCAAAGTAGCACAAAATATACTGAACCTACTGATATTGCCAACATTCTGGCAGATAGATTCAGTGCAAACTTCACCCCCCTCTCACCGCCAAGAGGGCCCACAACAATACCGGAAAAGTGTAGTGTCCCGGAAATCACAGACACACAGGTGAAAACAGCCCTTTCAAAAGCCAAATGCACAGTGTCAGTGTGGCCAGATGTGTCCCAGGCTGGGTCTTGTACGAACTACAGAATGAACTAACCCCCTCCTAAACACACTGTTCAGCCTCAGCCTCTCCACAGGCTGCTTGCCCACAGAATGGCGCACAGCAACGATTATCATGCTCCACAAAGGATGGGCCACAACTGACACTGGTAATTATCGCCCCATAAGCCTGATTAGCCTGGTAAAACAGACTATGGGAACAGTAATAACTTATGGAGGAAGCAGTTTAATATATAGATTGAAGTATGCTGATATGGGTTCACCATTTAGACTTAAGTGAAAGAACTGACATACTGAAGTGGATTCCTTGTTAAGATGGGTAGAAATATTCTTTTGCATTAAATGTAGTTACAGTGATAAGTTTTGTGGTGCGGGAGTGATTAGCAGAATGGAAGGACAATAGCAGTTAGGTGACACCACATAGGTCACTACATCTGTCCTAAAGGACGTTATTAAAGATGAAGGGGATAGAAATCCATAAATTAAATATTGTTTCACATCTTGCAGACTATAAAGGGAAAGGCTTTTTAACCAGAGTTGGTAGATAGTTGGGGAAGTTGTGGATTTTGAGAGAGAGAGAGTAGGTTTGTCTTGGTATTTTGAGTATAGAGTTCTTGAATGGAGATGATGATAAAATGTAAATTTCATAAAGGGATACTAGAGAAGGTTAAGGATTTTATAAATGAGGGTTGCAAGAAAGTCAGTGCACCTGTACTGAATAGTTAAACAATTAGCTGCTACTAAACCCCCAGATTTATGCTATCTTCTTTGAGAAAATTTAATTTTTCATGTGCCTCTGAAACAAGAGGTTTGAGAGATCATTCATTGGCTGGAGTTTTTATTTAGTTTTTACTGATTGTTTTTTCAGTGTGATCTTCTCACTCATAGTTTTAATTTATTTGCGATATTTTGCAGGCACCCTAATGATAATGGACATCAGTTGGTTATAACAGCCTTGTGTTTCTAATGCTTAGTCAAACACTCTGCTTGTGCTGTGCTAATGAGGTCATAAAAGGCCGAAATATGCATATCCACAGCTAGTGGGGTTTGACTTTATTGGCCCGAAATTGTCCATTAGAACGACGAAGCAAGTCATGGACATTCAGAATCGCCAATTAGCTGAAACATATGGTGTTCATAAGGGTTCATAGGTAGGTACTAGGCTATCTGCCTGAAGGCATTTATAAGCCTAGCCAGAATATGTTGGCTTTTGCCGCCCCCTTAGATTAGTTCCCTGTGTCTCTGTCCAGCAGAGCCACTGAAGTGATCCCCGGGGTAAACTTTCTGTTTCCCATCCACTCGTCAAGGTTTTTCTTGAAGAGTGCTAGCGAGGAGCTCTGCCTAATGTAGATTGGAATCTTGTTCTAAAGCATGGGAGGTCTCTGGGACAGGAATCTATCCCTCCAGCACGTCCTATTTATTGTTGTGGTGAGGTTTAGATCCCTAGAGCGTGTGGCTCGTGGGGATAAGGTTTTCTTTAGGTGGAGCATGTCCATCAATTCTGGGTTGGACATGGCCTTGTATGTCAGGCAGAGATCACCTCTGAGCAGGCAGTATGCAACCGAGTACAGCTGGAGTTGAGCTGCATAGGGCATCTGTATGAGGCCAGTGATCCTCTTGGTGAGGTACTTCTGTGGTCTTTCCAGCTGTTGCAGTTGTCTTGTAAGGTACATCCCAAATGGGGCGTTGCACTCTATGATGGGTCTGATGAGTGATGGGTAGAGGGGCACAATGAACTCTTTTGATCTGGATGCAAACCCTTTTGAGATTAGGTGGGCCACATACAAGGATTTTCTAACCACTTTGGCAGTGTGATTATCAAAGGAGAGATTACTATCTACTTGTGTCCCCAGATCCCTTATTACGTTTTCCATATTTAGGGGACTACCACCTATGTGGTAGTTTGTGAGGACTTTATTTCCAAAGGGAATAACTGTGCACTTTTTGGCATTTAGCTTGAGGCTATGATTTTGACACCAGGTATCCATCTCAGTGACACTCTTGTCAAGGATGTCTGTGTCAGCTGGTGAGTCAGTTACAGCCCCTAGTTTGTAGTCGTCTGCGAACTTGGTCAGCCATAGTCCTCCTGTGCTTGTCTGTACCTCTGAGAAGTATATGCCGAACAGGAGGAGTCCTAGGACTGAGCCCTGGGGAATGCCACTTGTAATCAGTTTAGAGTCAGGCCTAGCTCCCGCATCTCTCACCATATGGGTTTTGTCTGTGAGCCAATTGGCAACCCATCTTGTGACATAGGGGTTTATGTTCAGGCTGGTGAGCTTGTCTATAATACCAGAATGGGGAATGGTGTTGAAGGCCTTTGCGAGGTCTAGGTAGGATGTGTGTACCACCTTTCCCTCATCTATAGCCTTGGTAACTGTCTAAAAGAAGTCCACCAGGTTTAGGAGGCATGATCTGCCCTTAACAAAGCCGAACTGGGTTGGGTCCAGTGTTTGGAGGTTCCCAGTGTCTCTGTTAACGAGTTCAATGATGATGTGCTCCATAGCCTTGCAGACCAAGCTAGTCAGGCTTATAGGGCAATAGTTCCCGGGGTCTGTTGTGGCTCCACCTTTGTGGAGCGGAATAACCATTGCTGTGCACCACTGTATGGGTAAGTAGCCTGTGGATAGGCTGAGTTTGAACATTGTGTTTAGGTGCGGGGTTAGTTCGTCTTTGAACTCATATAGGATGCAGCCTGGGACACCGTCCGGTCCCATTGATGCTGTGTTTTTGGCTTTGGAGGGGGCTATTTTAACCTAAGTGTCTTTGATTTCAGGGGCTCTATGTTCTTCTGGTATGGTTAAGGGCCCTTTTGGGGGTGAGAGGGGGGTTTAGTTTGCACTGAACCCGTCTGCCAGGATGTTGGCAATATCAGTTGGTTCAATGTATTTTGTGCCATTATGCACTAACTCCGAGCAGATCTGAGCATTGCCACTTAGATTCATGACATAGCTAAAGAATGCCTTGTGGTTATCTTTGGAGTCCTTGGCAAGTTTTCTTTCAAAGCTCGCCTTGGACGATTTTATGAGGAATCATAGTTTCTTGCTGATACTGATCAGGGATGTCTTCCCTTCTTGGGATTTTACTCTCTTCTGTACTAGTTTCCTCCTTCTTTTGTATAGCTTATTTATGGCAGGGGTCCACCAGACTGGTTTCCTTTTCTTGGAGGAGTGAGTCTTGGTTTTGCTTGGGATAGCACGATCCATGCATTCTTGTAGGTGCCCGTAGAATGCATTAGTAAAGGATTTTGCAGCTTGGACAGCGTTATCCTTTAGCATGGGGGCTTTGAAACTTTCCACCTCCGTGTTAAGTAACGTGAAGTTTGCATCTGATATTGTTAATCCTCGTTCATTCCTTATGCATGGGTATCGGTTCCGAGCCTGCCATTTTCCAAGCTCGCGCCAGGTTCAAACTCTCGAGCTAAACTCTTACCCACAATCCCACTCTCCCTGTTACCCCAGATTTCATTTGCCGCGTTGCCATTCAGTCATGTCAAGCTACTTCTCTTGAGCTAAGTACAGTCAATTTTTAATAGCTTTGCAAATTACTTTTCTGTCAGAAAAGTTCATATTTTATTGTCTCTTATCCTGTTGCATCTAGCATTCATAATTTCTTCAGGTTTTTCTGCTTTTTTCTTTACCACTTTTACTGCGAGGTATTCTCTCTTTACCATCGTTGGTAATCCTTTTCCCTTTTTCTCTCATACCTTCGGGTACTCTCTTGTACTATTGTTAGTACCTTTTCTATTTAATTTACCGTCATGGCAGATAAGAAAGGTATTCCGGGTTTAAGCGGTGTTTTGATTGTGCACACAGACTGCTTACTTCTGATGCACACTCTTTGTGTGTTTATTGTTTGGGAGCTTCCCATTTGTCTGTTGACCCACCTTGTACTATTTGTGAGAATTTTTCTAATAGTGCCTTGTTGGAAAGGAAAAACAAGCTGATACTGAAAGGACTTCTAAAAATCTCCCTTTTCAGAGCTTATTTCTGGGTCGGAGGCCTCAACCCCTCCTAGAAGCCCATAAGAAAACCTTGGATGTTCCTACTAAGGCTAAATCTTTGCCTTTGTCCCCCGCTGGGGACTCCCACCAACCAAAACCTAAAAAGGCTAAAGTTTCGGCTCTGGAGCTCTCTGTCAACTCCAGTGCTTTTGGTGCCTAGATCTTCGGCACCGAGGCCTTCGACTCCATTAGTGATTTCGGCTCTGTCTTCTCCTGCAGCCTTCTATATATTGGCACGGAGGGGCTCTTCGGTTCAGACCATTACCACTGTATCGGCACTGACCGTTCGGTCGGCGCAGACCTTGACCGAGTCAGCTCTGAGATCTTCCTCGGAACCGACCCCTTTATTGTTGACTCCAGTTTTGTCGGTTCCAGCTTCGTTGGCACCGGCAACCACTTTGGCACCGATCCCTGTGTCGGTGCAGACAATGACCTCGGCACCGATGACTTCTTCGATGCAGACAACAGCAGCCCAGTCTCTCTCGGGACTGTTGTCCTCGGTGCAGTCAGATGAGATGGGCACCGAGTCTGCCTCTTCTGTGGACAGGCCTGTTTCTCCCTCAGTCTCCGTGAGGTCCACTAGAAGCCTTTCCGAACATAATGTGTTGCGTCTTGTGGACCAGAGGTATCCCACCCCTCAGGAACTATCATTCCTTGGGAGGTGATCACCCATCTCCAAGGACCCCTTCTTATTCTCTTCCTTCATTGCCTTTGAAGTCCATGGATATAGCGCAGTCTTCCCCTTCTGCGGTTCCCTTTATGGATCTCACTAAGGAACCGCAGTTGCCTTCGTGGCAGGAAAGTTTTACTACGATCCAGTATATCAGCTGTGACACGCATAGCTTGCTGTTCCGCAGCCATCCAGGGACTCCGGGTCAGCAGGCTGAGCCACTTAGGGGAGGGGTGACCCCTGTCCTTGATATACACTCCTCTTCGGGTGGACCAGCCTTCCAAATGATGGAGAAGGCCTTTGCTGCTGCTGGCGATACCGGTCTGTCTATACCTCCACCCTCCTCTGGTACACTGGTTTCACAAGTCGCATCTAGCGGACACCGGGTGCAAGGGCCGCAGGACATATTTCCTCAGGAATCCCCTTTTCCACTGTCTTCTCCAGCTTCCCCTGCTGAGGAGGACCACCGGAAAAGTTTGTGTAAGAGGAAGCACATGAACTCCACAGAGGAGTCCCTCACCGAAGACACAGATTTCGATGAGGGGGAAGGATCCCCTTGGTCACCCTGTGAGGTATCCTTTGGTGATATCCTCGAAATCCTGAAACAGAGAGGTGACTGGCAGTCTTCTAATCCGACCTCTGTGGAATCTGTGTTCCTGCAGGCTTTTCGCGCCTGGCCCCCTACCTCCTGGGTTACTCCACCTGCCGATGAACTTGTCTGGCTCATCGTGCAGCATGCTTGGAAGGCTCCTGATACCGTCAAAGCTATTCCCCAGAGGCCAGATAAAATCTTGTCCCCTCCTGCTTCGGATCCCCATTGGTCCAAAGGTCTTCCTGTGGATGCTTTGGTGGTGGCGGCCGCAACAAAAAAGGATCTGACAGAAGAAGAAAGCCAGACTGTCCATCCGCCTAACAGAGTCCCAGGCCCTGAACAGGATAGGGAAGCGCACCTTTGCTTCAGTGACCTTTGCTATCAGGTCCCTGAATTATATGGCACATTTTACCAGGCTTCAAAGGAATCTGGTTTCTGAGCTCTCTGAAACCGTGGCTGGTGCCATGTCTGATGAGGTCCATGACAAAGTAGCCTCTCAGCTGGCTGCCATTTAATCTATATCTAACTCCTCTATGTGACTGATATCTCACACATCAGAAGGAGCAGCTAGAGCAGCGGGTTCTGCTGTGGTCTTGAGACGACATGCCTGGATGCGCTTGTGCAACTTCGTGGAACCCTTTAAGTCTTCTTTTCTTAATGCCCCCATTGTGGCTTCCTCGTTGTTTGGGCCCAAAGTTAAAAGCACACTGGCCAGATGTGAACAGGACGGTAAGACCCTTTCTGCCATAGGTGTCCGTTAAAATAAATATGCTTTCTTCCGAAACCAAAAGAGTGGGAAGATATGGTTCAAGAAATCTCAGGGTCCTTTCGGTGACACACAGGCCGAGTTCTCCCCCAGAGGCGGTGGGGGAAAGTCACAGGGAAGACATTCCTTTCGGGGCAGAGGGGGTCCACGTAACCAGGGCTCCAGGGATTCTTTCCCTGGTCAATCCTACCAGCGTTCCTGAAAAGTGGCCCAACTCCTTTCCTCTGGAGGTGGTTGGGGGACGTTTCTCATTGTACCCTTCTGCCTGGCTAACCATCACCACCAATTCCTGGGTACAAATGATTATAACCAAAGGTTATCATATCCCCTTCGATCTTTGTCCCGTCCCTTCAAAAAATCTTCCTGCCGTTCCACCCAGTCAAAGGGAAGATGCAGCACTAGAGATAGAAAGGCTGCTAAGAAAGAGAGTCACCCAAATAGTCCCTCCAGACCAGATAGGATCTGGATTCTACTCAAGACTATTTTTGGTGCCAAAGAAAACCGGGGACTGGAGACCAATTTTGGACCTCAGTGTATTGAACAAGTTTGTGAGAGTACAAAAATTCCAGATGGTCACAATACAGTCTATCCTCCTGCGTTTGGAAAAAGACGATTGGATGTGCTCTGTAGATCTTCAAGATGCGTACTACCACATAAAGGTGGACAGGCCATCAAGAAGATTTCTGCGCTTCTGTGCCGGATCCAGTCACTACCAGTTCAGAGTACTGCCCTTCAGACTCTCTACAGCCCCCAGAGTGTTCATAAAGTGCATGGCAGTTGTCACAGCTCACTTGCGACTTCAAGGATTCCAGGTGTTTCCATACCTAGACGACTGGCTCATTTCCGCTCCCAGCAGACATCTACTGGAAAAAGCCCTGGCATACTCTCTCCTCGCTGCTCAAAGGCTAGGCATAACCATAAATGGGCAGAAATCCAATCTCACCCCATCTCAGTTGACAGAATTCATAGGGGTTATCTTGGACACAAAAAACTGCAGAGCTGCTATTCCAGAGCACAGAATTCTAAGGATAAAGCAACAACTAATTCCAATCCTTTCAAAGGAAAAATCCACGGCTTGCTCGGTTCTACGGCTGTTGGGTTCCATGGCAGCCTCCATCACCATTGTTCCCCTTGCCAGATTTCACATGAGGCTTCTACAATAGCTACTGCTCACCCAATGGTATCCTTTTCAGCATCCTCTGTCAGCCATGATTTGAGTAACCCACAGGTGCAAACAAGATTTAAATTGGTGGATGACACACAATCTCTCACACTGGTCTCGCCCCTTCTCCCCCGAACAACCCAAGGCCACAGTGACCACGGACACCTCCCTGATGGGGTGGGGGGCTATGTCAGGGACAGACAGTCCAAGGCACTTGGTTTGAACTGGAGGCCCATCTGCATATAAATGTTCTAGAGCTGAGGGTGGTGCTTCTGGCGTTGCAAGCATTCCATCCCCTGCTGCCATCTGGGACAATTGCGATTCAATCAGACAACATGGCGGTGGTCTGGAACATCAACATGCAAGGTGGAACCAAATCTTCCCCCCTTTGTCGAGAGGCCATTAGGATATGGCAATGGGCGATGGCTACCAACCGCTTTCTTCTAGCAATGCATATTCCCGGGAGTTCCAACATGATAGCAGACAGACTCAGCAGGTGCATTCTTCAACCTCACCAGTGGTCCCTGAATCCCTTGATAGCAGCGGAGATCTTCCACAACTGGGGCCATCCTTGCTTGCTGCAACCTCATTGCATCCCCGACCAACTACATATGCCTCAACTACTTCACCCTGATTCCCCCTCCGGGACAGTCACCCAGGGACGCTCTAGTCCACGATTGGCCCTCGGGTCTTCTTTACGCATTTCCACCCTTTCCCCTCATTTCCCAGTTTCTGAAGAAAGCCCGTCGGTTGAAGAACAAGGTGATCCTCATAGCACCATATTGGCCTCGACAGATTTGGTTTCCCTTCCTTTGGCCTCACCTAGTAGATCGACCATGGATTCTCCATCCAACCCCGAAGTTGATCTCACACCCACAGAACTTGATTCATCCCATCTTGAACAGCCTGAAGCTCACGGCTTTGCTACTCCAATTCCCTTGTTTGCCAGGCAGAATGATCTTTCTTTACCAGTACGTGATATTCTCATTGCTTTCTCATAAATCTTCCACTAGAATTACTTATCTGAGCAAGTGGAAAAGATTTACCTGTTGGCTGAAAGATAAACAAGTATACCCCTTTTCAGCACCAGTGTCGATAATAGTAGACTATCTGGCCGACCTGTTTCAATTGGGTCTATCGGCCTCTACCATTAGAGTTCATTTGACTGCAATTTCTAATTTTCATGAGGGTGTCCAAGATTCCTCTCTTATGTCCCATAAATTGTGCAAGACCTTCATAAAAGGTGTGAATCATCTGAAGCCACCTTGTAGAGAACCTATTCAACCATGGGATTTATCATTAGTTCTACAAGCTCTGACAGTGTCACCTTTCGAACCAGCCTCTTCTTGCAACCTCAAGTTTTTGTCATGGAAAACATTGTTTTTGGTCGTTACTTCTGCCAGACGTATTTCTGAACTTCAAGCTTTATGCATCAAGAGTCCGTACTTGATTTTTCATAGAGATAGAGTGTCCCTGAGAACTAATCCATCATTTCTGCCTAAAGTGATCTCTGAAATGTCCATTAATCAAGCCATTGAATTGCCAGTTTTCTTTCCCAATCATTCAAACAGAGGAAAGTATTGCCTACATACCCTAGATATACACAGGCAAATCCGTTTTTACTTAAACAGGACTAAACCCTTTTGTAAATCTGACCAGTTATTTTTGGCCTTTTCTGGACCTAGATTAGGTTCTGCTGTTGCTAAGGTCACATTAGCTAGATGGTTGAAGGACTGTGTGACCTTTATTTATTCACAACGTAATATCTCATTGCCTACTACCATGAAAGCTCATTCAACTAGGTCGGTGGCAGCTTCTGCTGCCTTCCATGCCAGAGCTTCTTTACATGACATCTGTGCAGCTGCAACTTGGGCTACGCCTCATACCTTCATCAATCATTACAAATTGGATTTGGCCTCCAGGGGAAGAGCATCTTTTGGTTCTATGGTGCTCAGGAATGTCCTTCCCATGAAAGCCTCCCAGGAATAGAGGTAGCTGGGGACTCTGTCCCATGCGTAAGGAATGAACGAGGATTAACAATATCAGATAAAGAAGTTATGTCTTACCATAACGTTCTATATGTATTGTTGATCCTCGTTCAGTCATTACGACCCTCCCTCCTTTCCCCTCCTGTGGTTTCTAGTGGATCTCACCATCCGGTTCTCTTAGGTTATTTGACCAGAGGTAGCCTCTACCTTCTTTGACTTGCAAACTCAATCTGAGTTAACAGGGAGAGGGGGATTGTGGGTAAGAGTTTAGCTCGAGAGTTTGAAGCTGACTCGAGCTTGGAAAATGGCCGGCTCAGTTCCGAGCTCGGAACCGATACCCATGCGTAATGACTGAACGAGGATCAACAATACAGATGGAACATTATGGTAAGACATAATCTCATGTGCCTCTGATAACAAGAGGTTTGAGAGATCATTCATTGGAAGTTCCAGCTTGGCTGGAGTTTTTAGTTAGTTTTTACTGATTGGTTTTTCAGTGTGACCTCACTCATTGTTTTAATTTTTTCAGTGACTGTAATTTTGTTGTGCTAGTATCATAATTTACTAGATGATAGAGATCATACTGCAGTTCTGGTGTGAGGGTACCTTTATCAAAAGTAAACCAGGCTTATTTGTTGAAATTTTTTTGGCCCTGTAGTATCCTTTAAACACTAAAAAAGTTTAATCTTGGATGTTGTCAACTTAAAGAGTAAAGGAGAGAGGTGTCAGGTGCCACACTTATATACTTGTGACTGTACTATTTCCAGGACCATGCCAGAGGGTGACAGGAAAATCCATTTGTGTTGAAATATGAAAGCCCTGTTCTTAGTGATGTATGATATGGCCTTCGTTTTGCTTGCATACATTGTAAGATGCTTACTTTCAAGCCATGGTGAGAATAGTGAGGCCTTTCTGAAGTGAGGTCTTGATTGTCTCGGAGGATGATACAACCTTAATAATGTCCATGCCATCTACATTGCATGTTATATTTCTCATGATTTAGCCAATATTCCCTTATTTACAAATACGGTGTACAGCAGGAGTCCTAAAACAGACCCGGTGAAATCCCTGTCAAGTGCATTTGCATTGTTTGAGTAGTGTACCTTCAAAAGCAGGCTTTGGATTTACTGAGTTATAGCTCCTATGTATAATGTCCATATTTTTTACTTTTGGAATCCAGTATTGCACTAAGTGTTTTGCTGAATCTAAATGTTACAAAGACTTGTGTTATTCTGTTGCTGTACTACTGTACTGTAAATCACTGTTCTCGTGGAGCTTTTCTCCCCGGGCCTCCACTAAAAAATGGGCTCATCTTGGCCCAGTGGACCTTCCCAGTAAACACATGCAAATAAATCATAAATAATAAATAAATTATTTCTAGTTATAATTGTGTTAGCTTAGTTCTTCAGTACTTGCTGTTTCTTACTTCTATAGATGTGACCTTCAACAAGAGTATGTGATACTGCAGTTAGTTGTTTCAGGGGTAGGCTGCTCAGTACTTTCTTGGTACAATGTTGTTACTTCTATTGCTGTTTTCAGCAAATGCTTTTTGGCAGAGTGCTTAGTATCTTAGTACTTAACTTTCTTGTTAGTACTGCTGCTGTTGTTTTAAGTGCTAGCTGGTTGTAACATGGAGAAAGCTATCTGAAAAAGTTTAAAGCTTGTAGCCTCAAAATTCCACTTCAAGATAGGCATGTAAAATGTGTGGACTATGATTGCTATTGCTCGAGTTCCAGTGATGGCAGATGAATAGGAGTACTGTGATGGCTTTTTCCATGGGAACATTTGCATTGATAAAGAGGGGAATATAAGTAAAATGGCTCTTTGCTACTGAATTTGAGCTCAGGGTGTAGTGGATTAACTTTGAAAATTGCCAAGAAGAGGATCTCAAAAGAAGCAAAAAAAAAAACTTAATGAACTGACTGGAGAGAAACTGGAACAGGGAATGATCATGGAGGCTGGCAAGTCAAATAGTCGGACATAGTAACAGAGCTTTAGAAGGATGCATAGTAGCCAGTACACTAATTATTGATAATTATTTCCATCTGGAACAGTTAGAACAAAAAAATATATATTTTGAGGACTGAGTATGTAGGAAAAATATACAGTTATTAGGAATTACAGAAAAAGTGAAACAGATTGCTTCAGTTACATTTATTCAAAAAGTGCTTGTTGACTGGTCTGCTGTTTCTCATAGAACAAGCATGCACCCAAAACACATTTTTAAGAATATAGTGAGGGGGCAAGGTATGAGAATGTCAAGGTGTAATGCTGAAGATGATAGATTTATGGGTGAGCTTGATGAACTAAGGACAAGATTTGAGGAGACAGGGTATAGTGGTCATGAAGATGACACTTCACTTAGTGAAGCAGTTGTTCTCAGATCATCAGCCCTATTTTTTGAGCCTAGTGATCACCCTGATCTTAATATACAATGTAAGAAAGATGTAGTCTGTATCCCGATGTTTTTCACTAGTAATGTTAACTCAGTTACAGAAGTAATAAAGAAATACTGGCCAGTTTTAGTTAGTAATCCAGATATAAAGGATATAGTAGGGGAAAGACCATATTTTTCTTTTAAAAATAAGAAACCTCTAAAACGATTATTGTGCTATCCAAGAAGCAGAGCACACAGTTTACCTCTAGAAAGCACTTTTTGACAGTCCCATGTCTTAAATGCTATTTTTGCATGTACATTGATTCTTCAGGATCTTTCAAGCACCCTAATACCGGGAGAGTGTTCACCCTTAGGGTTGAAGCAAACTGTGATTCATTCATTGTGGTTTAATTAGCCTCTTGCATCCAATGCTCATCTTTCTATGTGGGGAAGACCAACAGGTGGGTCAGAGACAGGATAAGGGAAAATATGTACGATATTAGGACTGGGAACACTACTAACATCCTGGCTAGACATGCAGCTGGTAATGATCTACCACACACTTTTAAGTTTTTGGTTGTGGAAAAGATTGTAGTGAACGAACATGGAGGGGATATTAGGATCTTAACTGAATTATCGGAAACAAGATAAATCATTAAACTAAGGGCAGATGTGAGCAGGGGTCTAAATGATAAGAGTCCATCTAACCCCTACTCAAAGCTAGGTCTTTACATACATAATTAACATTTTTGAACATGCCTTATGTATGTTTTTATATATGTTTTTCATATATGCATTTTCATGCTTTATACTAAGCATCTGTTTGAATTTATTTAGCACTATTACGCATGTTTTCTCTTACTGTTTTTTTCTCATGCTGTTCTACTATGCTGTGTTTTTATGCTCTTTTATTATGCTGTGCCTTTAAATTAGTAGGCTAGTTTACTTACAGCTGTTTTAAGATTTACTTTGTTGCTAGGATATTGATTATTGATGTGTTCTTTTATGAGATTGGCTACAACATTATTGGATGTTCTTCATCTCACATTGCTGCAGTCCTTACACTTGGGTAGTCCGCTGTCCTCGGTCGGCCCGAATATCAAAGTATAAGGCTGACGTCGGTCAAGGCGCATTTGACTGACATCAGGACGTCAGGGTACAAATGCGCATGACCGACGTCATATCCTCAGTCTTTTTTGCCGCATGGTCCGATGCAGAAGCAGTATTGCAAGTGCCGGTTGGCGTTCTGAAAATTTTCGTTTTCGGAGTTTCAGACCGAGTCAGAGTTGGCTAAGTACCCCGTTGGGGAATATTTTAGTTTTTTCTTGCCTCAGTGGTTTACCGGATGTCAGAAAAAGTGAATAATTGTATTTCTTGTGGGAAACAGATACCGCATAGAGACTATCATACTTTGTGTATTCCTTGTTTAGGGCCTGAGCACGACGTTGTTGGGTGTCGCTCTTGTGCTAGATTCAATAAGCGCACTATAAAGAGGAGATTAGATTGTGCCAGGCTAGTCTTTGGGAAGCGGTGCAATTATAAAATGCCGTCGGATGCTCCGACGCCCGCTTCTTCAAAGAAGCGCAAGGACAAAGCAGTGAAGCCTAGGCTAGAAGAACCGTCCGTACCGGACGCCGGTTCTTTAGAGGTGTCGGTGGAGCCGGTGGTTCCACCGGAGGTTTCTTTGGGATCCCAGGGAGAGACCTTGTTATTGCAGGATGTGGCCTCTCAGGAGGCAGGTCAGGGTGATGGGGCTTCTCAGGTTGCTATACTCCCCTCCCTGCCTAGGGTGGTTAGGCCCTCTCCTTCTGTTTCCAAGGCTTCTCCTAGAGGCAGGCTAGGTTTGGCTTCAGTTGGTGTCACCCCTAGTTCTTCTGGAACTGTGCCCAAGAAGCATATGCTTAAAATGGCAGAAGATTTGATTACTTTGATTAGGGGTTCTTTGCCCCCTCCTGATAAGAGACCTAGGGTGGAGCCTGAGCTAGGGAGTTTTGAGCAGGCTTCGGATGTTTCAGAGTCTTCGGCTGAAGACTTGCAGGAGTACTCTCCTTATTCTGATTCTGATGTGGATGATACTACTCCTTCTGCTTCTCCTCCTGAGGATTTTTCTTTTTCAGAAACTCTTCATTCCATGAGAGAGCATTTTAAGTGGGAAGGTCAGGACTTCTCCAATTCCAGGAAAAGGCTTAGGGAATTTTTGTTTTTACCCCAGCATAGGCCTTTGGCTATACCTCCTGTTTTGGATGTAGTGGAAGATGTTTTTACAGAGGCTTCTCTTAATCCTGATTCTTTGCCTCCTGCTCCTGTTAAACCGGATAGGTATTACAGGGTGCCTGAAGTTCATAAGTATATTTTTAAGAGTCCTAGGGCAGACCCAGAAACTGTTAGCCAGGGGCCTAAAGGTGTTAAGGCTTCTGTTGTCAAGAATCCGGTTCCTGCAGATAAAGAAGCCAGGGCCTTGGATAGATGGGGAAAGAAAGTTTATACTTCTTCCACTCTAGCTATGAGGGCTTTGAATTGCCAGTTTCACATGTTAAAATACCAAAACTATCTCCTTTCACAGTTGAAGTCTAAGGTTGATGCTCTGGCGGAAGGTATTGATTGTAAAGAGTTACAAGATTTAGTCCATGTTTCTGAACAGGTGGGTAAGCATTCTTTGCAATGTGGTTTTGATGCTGTACAGGCCTCGTCTAGGGTGGCTGCCACTGGGTCAGTTCTTCGCAGGCACGCCTGGTTGAGGGATCAAAATTTATCTGACCATGTTAAAACAAGGATTTTAGATGCTCCTTTACAATCTGATGTGTTGTTTGGTTCTCCTGTTGAGTCAGTTTTAAAGAAGATGGAAGACAAGGCTAAGTCTATGCAGACTGTTAAAGATTTTTTGCAGGTTCAGCCTCCAAAGTTTAGTAGAAATTGGCCTGCTAAAGGGTGGACGTATCCTTCTTATGATTCCCAGTCTAGGGGTAGATCTAGACATGGTAGGGGCAGAGCTCAGGGCTCTTTCAGGCCTAGAACAGGGAGTTCTCCTGCACAGTCTTCAGGTGAGGGCAGGGGTCAGTCCTTTCGTAAACAGACCCAATGACCTACCTTTTCAGCTGCCAGAGCCTTCTCGTCTGGCAGCACCTTTGGGAGGAAGGTTGGCACTTTTCAAAGAAAATTGGAGTTTAATTACCCAAGACAGATGGGTATTGGATATCATACACCATGGTTACAGGTTTTATTTCCATACCTTGCCTCCTTTCAGAGGCATGCCAGACGTTCCTCCTCAACAAAGAATAGAGGCTCACAAGCAAATTTCTCTGTTACTTCAACTAGGGGCCATACAGCTGGTCCCTATGCCAGAAGTGGGCCTAGGATTTTATTCTCGCCTGTTCCTAGTACCAAAGAAGGGGAACACGTGGAGACCAATTTTGGATTTATCTATCCTCAACACTTATCTGGACATTCCCAAGTTCAAAATGTTGACGTTACAACAGCTTTTACCTCTGCTGGGCAAAGATCATTGGATGGTAACTTTGGATCTCAAGGAGGCTTACCTTCATGTTCCTATCAGACTAAGTTGCAGGAAGTATCTGCGTTTCGAGCTGGGACTTCTCACTATCAGTTCTCTGCATTGCCCTTTGGCTTATCTACTGCGCCCAGAGTGTTCACGAAAGTTCTGGCTCCAGTGATAGCTTTCTTCAGGCTAAAAGGAATACAGATCTATCCTTATTTGGACGACTGCCTGATTCTGGCTCAAGGAAGGGAAGAGCTTCTTCATCATTTGGAATATGTGATAGCAGTGCTAAGATGCCTGGGGTATTCTGTGAACGAAATGAAGTCCAGTCTAGTACCCTCTCAGGACATGTGCTTTCTGGGTGTAAGACTGAATACAGCATCCCAGATGGCCTTTTTAACCCCGGACAAACAAAAGAATCTTTCCCTTTACTTCCATCAACTATCTCATCAGTCCGGGCTGACTGCAAGGACAGTCCTTCAAGCCTTAGGGTTCATGGCATCTTGTATTCTGGTGCTTCCCAATGCCAAACTGCATATGAGGAAGCTGCAATGGTATCTCAAAATGTATGGACACAGCACTGCCAGGATCTGGACACTGTCATTCAAATAATACCTTGCATTCAAAAGGAATTTTTGTGGTGGGCTCAGGAATGTCACCTAAACAAGGGACTCTCTGTGACCCGGCCAGAGGCGAGTCAGATTTTAACGACAGATGCCTCAGACAAAGCTTGGGGAGCTCATCTAAATGGAAAGTGGATACAAGACAAGTGGCCTGCCAGACTACAACATCTACATATCAACCTGAAGGAGATGTTAGCAGTCCAGTTTGCATTAATAGCTTTCAAGGATTTACTTTTTCCAGGACAGGTGTTGATTCTAACAGACAACACAACTGTCATGTGGTACATCAACAAGCAAGGGGAACACATTCTTATCCTCTATGCAGGCAAGCAATGATTTTGTGGGAGACTGCTCTCAGTTTACAGCTCAATCTTCAGGCAAGGTTTCTGCCTGGAGCACAGAACTCCTTAGCAGATGTGTTGAGCAGACGAATTATGGATCCCCACGAGTGGAAATTGGATCCTCATGTATTTCAGAAATTGACAGTGTCATGGGGAACTCCAGACATAGATCTGTTCGCTTCTCCACTAAACCATCAGCTGCCAAAGTTTTGCACAAAAAGGTTTCATCCCACAGCTTGGAAAGTGGATGCTCTTTCTTTCAATTGGAGCAATCTTCATGTGTATGCCTTTCCACCTCTGCCTCTCCTCCCAAAGGTACTTCTAAAGGTCAGACAGGACAAGCCAAGGATGATTTTAATAGCTCCAGATTGGCCTCGACAGCACTGGTACCCATTACTGAGAAGTCTGGTACGGAAGCCTCCATGGCCTTTGCCTACGATTCCACACCTGTTGTCACAGGAGGACAGCCATTTGCTCAATGTCAAACTTCACTCTCTTCACCTAACAGCCTGGCATATTCTGTTTTGAACCATAGAGGGTCTCAGCTTCCACAACAAGTTTTGAATGTGATTCTGGAAGCTAGAAGGCCTAGTACAAGGAAAGTGTACGCAGATAAATGGAAGAGATTTTTATTTTGGAGTGCAGCAAAGGATTTTGATGTTTCTGAGCCTAATTTAAGTGTGGCTCTTCAATATCTTACAGAGTTACTGGACAAAGGTTTGTCCTTCTCTTCTATTAAGGTTCATGCTGCAGCAATTTCAGCTCACTATGAATGTGACCCTCCATTGTTTTCTCATCCTTTGTTCAAGCAATTTCTTAGAGGGGCAAAGAATATAAGACCCCACATAGAGCTCCTACTCCTGCTTGGGATCTCAATTTTGTGTTGGAGAAACTCACTCTACAACCTTTTGAGCCTGCAGCTACTTCTGAGTTGAAATATTTATCATGGAAGACTGCCTTTTTGTTGGCCATTACCTCTGCAAGAAGGGTTTCTGAATTGCAGGCCCTTATGGCGGTTGAGCCTTTCTTGATTTTCCATAAGGATAGGGTATCTTTACGTACTAATCCTTCCTTTATGCCTAAGGTGGTTTCTAGTGTGGCTTTAAACCAAACTATTCATTTGCCTACTTTTTATGCAAATCCCCAAAATAAAGGGGAAAAGATTTTGCACACTTTAGATGTACACAGGCAGTTGCGATATTATTTGGACAGAACTAAAGGGTTCAGGCAGTCTCAGCAGTTGTTTGTTTCTTTTGCTTTGAGTTCTCAGGGCAAGCCTGTGTCAAAACAAACTATTTCTAAGTGGATTGGGTTTTGCATTGCTTTCTGTTATTCCCATCATGGCAAGGAGTTTACAGCTGGGATTAGGCCTCATTCCACTAGGGCTACTGCCACTTCGACAGCCTTTTTGAGGGGAGTGGCAACCAAGGATATTTTGGAGGCAGCTACTTGGAGTTCAGTGCATACTTTCTCTAGGCATTATCACCTACCACTTTACTCTAAATCCAGGGCTGGTTTTGCCACTGCTGTTTTGCAGGGCATTTTGGCAGCTCCTGCTTCCTTGTAGTTTGGCCATCCTCCCTTACCTCTGCTTTGGGATTCTACCCAAGTGTAAGGACTGCAGCAATGTGAGATGAAGAACATAGTACAGTTTTGTACCTACCATAAATGTAGATGTTCGAAGATCCACATTGCTGCAGTCCAATTTACCCTCCCTCCTTCCCCTCTGTAGTTAGAGGTGGTTGTGTGGGTTGGGTTGTAAATATTGTGTATATTGTATATATTGTACATATAATTAGTGCTAGGGTGTTTGGTGGTTTGTTTGCTGTCTTTTGGTTTTGACCTTTATTTTTAGGGTCTTCTGACATCTGGGGCAAGAAAAGACTGAGGATATGACGTCGGTCATGCGCATTTATACCCTGACGTCCTGATGTCAGTCAAATGCGCCTTGACCGACGTCAGCCTTATACTTTGATATTCGGGCCGACCGAGGACAGCGGACTACCCAAGTGTAAGGACTGCAGCAATGTGGATCTTCGAACATCTACATTTATGGTAGGTACAAAACTGTACTTTTCTCTATTTAAAACTGAGCAATGTTTGGTTTGTTTTTAATGTCTGAAGAAGCAGTATTTTTGACTACTGAGAAAGCACTTGATATTATTAAATTTCCAAATTTTAACTCCACCTGAAGCTTGGTTTTTGACTGCCACTTTGTTTTGGTTTACTCTTATGTGTTTTTGGATTCAAAAAATCATTTCTTTAGTTACGTCTATTTGCTCACCCTTTATTTCTGGCATAGTAGTCTGCAGGGAATTTCTAAAGTCTGCCAACTCATTACATTCCCAAAAATATGTTCCCGATTACATTTTTCTTTTCCATCACACCTCCAATATTTGCAATATACCCAAGGAAAAATTCTTTGGAGTCTGCTTGGGGTATAAAAATACGTATGCAAACACTTAAAGCAAAAATCCTAAATCTTCTAGACTTTGTTGCATACTTGAGAGCCATACACATATCCTCCCATTGGTTCTTTATGAATTGGTTATCCAATTTCTTTTCCCAATCCTTTCTGCCCTCCTCTTATTTATTTTTATAGCTATCATTCAATATTTTTATGCCCTACTAATTATTCTTTTTTTTTAAAGCACAGGCAGTCCACATTGTTGAGGGTCACCCCCAGCCTCATAGACCTAAATTTGCAAGGAGGTAGTCTTTTCACCTTCTCACCTGAAATTTACCCAGATAACTGCTGTTCACTCTCTTCTGTCCAGTACTTACATTCTGTTTCTTCCCACTTAGACATTTTCTTTAGAAGTTGGCATCATCATTTATTATTATCATTGAGCCCTTTCACACTTTTACTTGGGGTCAAGGTATTGTGTCATTTCCCTCTACCTTTGTCAATTCTGCTCCACTCTCTTACCTTCTTTAGGATTCCTCACTGGCCTTAGATCATATCTCATGCAGTCCATTCATCTCTTGGCTGGATGTCTTTGCCTTCTTCCTGTCTCTCCCAAGTTTTATTTGCGGTGTCTTCTTTTAATTTTCTGTACATATGACTGAACCATTGTAATCTGTTCTCCTTTACCTTTTTCTGCTATTGGGGGCTGCTTTGGCTTCTGCTCTGATGCCCTTATTTCTTCATCTGTCCCACATCATGCATTCTACTACCAGTCTCAGGCACTTCATTTCCTTAAACTTGTACACCTATCTTCACTGTCCAGTTTTCTGTGCCATGCAGAAACACTGGTCACATGACTGTTTTGTGCATCTTACCTTTAGTTTCTTTGGCATTCCTCTGTCATTCCCCTAATACTTTGCAACAGTTGGCTACAACACTTCTGATTCTATCTTTGACCTCTTCATTCAGACTTTCTTTCTCCTCAACATCATCTCTCAGTTACTTGAAGCTGTTAACGAGTTGTACCATTTTCCCTTCTGTCTCAATGTTCATGTTTTTCTGATTTCCTCCATTTGTTGCCATGACTACTGTCTTATATGTGTATAGCTTCATCCTGTTTGTCTTCAGTTTTCCATTCCAGTCCCCTGTCATTTGCTGAAGTTCCTGTTCAGACTCTAGTGACAGTGTTTGTTGATCTGTTCCCTCTGAAGTGCTTGCTAATGTAGTCCACCACAATTATGAACAAGAGTGGGCTAAGAGCTGAACCCTAATGTAGACCCAGTCCTACTACGAACTCATCTGTGAGTCTAGCACTGTTCATACTTCTGTCATTTCATCCTTCTCCTTTGTCACCTGCTGATTCAGTTTCCAGAAGCTGGTAGAGTTTCTCTGATGCCTTGTTCTTTGTCATTGTGACTACTGTGTTAACCTCTTTACCAACCTGCAGTGATTGTACCAGTGTTTCCAAGATTTTAGACCATTGCAGAACAGCTCAAATTGACTTTCTTTGGAGCGTGTCATATGATTTATCCAAGTCTTGGAATGTCTAGTTAGGCACTTTCCTCATCTCCAGGTTCTTCTCCATGCTCTTTCCCATCTTACTGTATACTACTCTTCATATGCATTTATTAACTCTTGTCTCCAGCACTTTAATGCAGTGTGACAGGAGTTTGATACCCTGCCTGCAGATGTGAATGTCCCCTTTGATTTTTAACACTGGTACTAGGATGCTTATTCTCCAGTCATCTGGAATATGTCTTTTCTCCATACTGCTAGTACTCAAATGGGACATTTCTCCTTCCATATGTCCTAACTTCTTGGTCATGTCTGTCATGATGTCATCTGAGCCTGCTGCTTTCATTGGCTTTGTTTGTACTTCTAGAGTGTGCTCTCCTAACCCCTTTCATCATACGTAGAGCTTCTGTGCGGTTTTTCTTTATTCAGAAGCTTCTTGAAGTACTCCTTTCAACTGTGTTTGATATCCTCTGGAATTTTGAGGATATTGTTGTTGGCATCCCGTATGAATGCCATCTGAAGAGTGTCGTCTTTATTCTTCTGCTGATCCCTTGCAGCCTGATAGAGCCTTTTTTGTATTATCTGCTGATTCACTTTCCAGAAGCTGGTAGAGTTTATTTGATGCATTGTTTTTTGCCATTATGACTGCTCTCTCAGCCTCTTTGTTAGCCAGTAAATATTGCTTCTTAGTCTGGTGTGTCTTTTCTAGCTCCCATTGCTTTCTGTATTCCTTCTTTCGTTTGATAACTTCCTGGAACTTCTGCATTCCTTCTTTCTTTTGATAACTTCCTGGAACTTCTGCATTCCACTGACAGCTTTCTTTATATAGCTTATTTCCATACCTGGCTCAGCCATATATCACTTCTATCGTATTTACACATGCTGTTTTGAGGTGCTGCCATTTTTCCTCAGGTCCACCTATTTCCTGTTCTATCTGAGGTACTAATGCCTCAAGTATTTTCTTGAACTCGTATTCTTTCACTACATTCAACTTTCATTTTTTTCAGCCTGGCCTCTGCTGACCTTAGGGCCTTTTTGACCATTGATTGTAGCTGATTGTTTCTAACAATGATTTATACTGGGGCAGATTATTTCACTGGGGATGATGTTGCAATCTCTGATTTTACTCCAATACCCTTTCCTTACTATGAGAAAGCCTACCTCAGTTACATGCTTACCACTGATGCTGTGATTGTCTTATCTGTGAACCATGTGCTTCCAGATATAAATCTTGAATGGCCACACCTTCATTATTCCTGTTGCCCCAGCCATGTGGACCCATGGTATCCATTTCTGTCTGTCCTGATATAAGCATTCCAGTCCCCCATTGTCTTGGCTGCCTCATTTTGTCCCTTTTTAGCTAGGAGATCCAACAACTATTACTTGAATGCCCCCTTTCCCTCGGCAACTCTGCCTTGCTGTGTGGGCATAATCTGAGATTATAAAGACTGCCTTATCCTGAGTTTATTCTTCAGAAGACTCCCTGTCATAACAATTCCCACACCATACTAGTGTTTTTATTTATTTGTAATCATGTCAATTACTTCCAAGCTGCATCCTGTCAGTGATTCTATAGTCAGTATAACAATCATTAGTTCATTCAGTAGAGTAATCCTTTGTTCATTTTTGGCAGGTGGACTAGCTTTATGTCTGACTTTCACTAAACATGGCTGTTCCAGGTAACTGGACACCAAGTGGACAATAGATTATTGACCCAGGGCTGCAGAACATTATGGCAGATACACAGTGGCTAATATTGGCATGTAGACCCCTCCCACCATTAGCGCAGTCACTGTAGGCCAGGACGTCAAGCGTTTTATTACCAGCAAATGCCCATCTTTCGTGGTGTTAGTTGATGTGACTAAATCATCTAGAGCAAATGTTTTTCACCGCCTAGTGGATAGCCCTAATGTGGCATGCAGACCATGGTCCATGCTGTCCTTATTAAATTATCCTCTGAATCACAGCTAATGACGTGACTCTCCACCTATTATGCAGCACCTCGAGTCTGTACTACTGCCTCAAACTCCATTCAGTTTTGGGAGTACTATGCTGTAACACCTGTCATGTTCTACTGGGAGAACTGGGTGTGAAGTCAGTACCTTTCATCCTTAGGCAGAAACATCTCAAGGAGGTGGTTGGAACCGCAGACATACATTGGGAGAAAATATAAACTTCACACATTGACAGTGACCAATTAAGCCTTGGACCTTGTTTCTGTGAGGTGAAGACCTTAATTATTCCAGCATATGTTTAGACATAAATTATATGAACTTGTCGAAAGCAGTGTTATGGGCTCAGTTGGGTTTGAGTCTTCTCCCACCCCCATACCTTTAAATTGTCCGGATTTTCATCTCATTTTTGGTTTGTTCCTCATAAAATGTGTGGTTTTCTGGCAAATCACTGAGGACTGACATCACTAAATAATGGCACAAATGTCAGTGAGTATCCCCTAGAAAATACATTCTAACACATGTTATTTTAGCAACTTTCTAAGTTTACAAGAGCAGTACTTAAGATCTGTCCCTATTTTGTGACCTTTGTCCCCCACATTTTTGTAGACTTTGTCTAAGAGGTTGAGAGATATGCCCACCCCCTTTATGTTGAGGAACATATAAGAATAGCGGCACCCTACTTCTAATCTATAAACACTTCACAGGCCCCATTTTCAAGCCATTTACATCAAGGCCACCTAGCACCTACTTACACTGACATGGTTTAGTGCTGTCCTATCAGTGCTGCCATGGATACCATTGTTTTTGGCATTTCAGTCACAGACTAATACTTTTGACCATAGCTCTGGTGTTGATGACTCAGGCCTGACTTCATCACTTACTCTTTTGACACCAGTATTGAAGTTGTAGTTTTAAGTCTTAGAGCCCCTGGGGCTCAGCATCCAAATGGACTTCAGCACCTGACGACTACGTTACAATGATTCTCAATTCTGGAGCTTCTTCAACACCAGTTTCAAGGGAGCTTGGTGCCTGTTTTTTGATGTCAAGAACATCATTGATAATGCTGCTGCTGAGGCTGATACTGTAGTCATTGCTGCAGATTCAATCATTGGTTCATGCTGCACTACTGACTTTGACCCAAGACTATCTCTAGCCAGTGTCTGAGCCTCTTTATTCTTCATGGCACTGTGATAGAAGACTTGAAGACATTAGGCAAAAATGAAAGAGGGTGTCTGAACCAGATTCTTCTGCCTTTTCCTCCTCAGATAGGTCCCCACCAAAGGAGCATGGCATGAGATCTTGCAAAGAGAAGTACATAGACTGTCCATGATATAAACCTGTCCTGAATTAGACAAATGAGAAAGGTGTAGCTGATTTTTTTCCATATTTATTTATTTATATATTTATTTTCCCATTTGGTAACTGGGTTAATGCACTGGTCCAATGACCCCTTAAGGCATTGTACAGGCAAATATTTTAAGGAGCAACATACATAACCAAGTATAACATTAACATAGGTTAATTTCAAAGGACAGATAACAGAAATACAGAAGAATTGCCAAATAAGGTACACTATATAATCAGAGTTATAAAATAATATATGCATGCTCTTATGTGAGATATGATTAGTCTGGCAGTTGTCACAGAGAGTTAAGATTGTGAGCTTTAGTTCCTGTGAAAAAGGGTGCGATTTCTTCAGCCTTCCTTTGTCTACTCTGTGACCTTAAGCAAGTCAATTAACCAGACAGTGCTTTGAGGACTGGACATGTGGGCTAGGCTCTTCAATGGTCCCCTGTACTGCAAGCCTAGTAACCTCCTTTGAACCCAGACTAGTTAAGGTGTAAAGGAAGGAAACTGATTGTAGTAAATGAAGCATCAATGTATTAGCCATGTTCTTTTGGTATGTTCCTTGGATTCCTGTGAATATTAAAAATGAAATAATTTATTGCGACTGCAAAATGCTGCATAGAAGATTGCAGCTGTCATCTAGATTTAGTGAAATATGTAACGTGTTAAGTTTACATACTAGCTGGTGTGCGTTACACTTTTGTTGAGTAGTTAAAGGGTGGCAGGCTGTTCCAGACTCAGTGGCGGCTGGTGGCTTCAAATCAAAGGGGAGCTGCAGGAGACAGTTGAATGGGTGGGGCAAACAGAAATGGGTGTGGCCAAGTAGAAATCAGTGCATCTATACTCAAAACCATAAAAAACTGGGACTTTAATTAAATACGCTGTCCTAGGTGCCAAACCATCATTATGAGAATCCAATCAAGACAAAATGAAGTGGAGAAGAAAAAAAAATATTTCAATGCATTGGCTATATGATAGCTTACTTAATATCTAGATGAAAACAAAAAGGTTGTGAAGCATGAGAAAATAAATTACTTTATAAATACATTGCTGGAATGCCAGTCAAAATAAAGTATAAAAAAACAAGCAGCACTCAACTCAAACTAATTCTCCTTGCACTGCAGTTCTAATTATAATTTATATTCCGCTTTATAAAAGTACCAAATAACATGCTGAAAGTAGCAATCTTTGTGATACCCCCACTTGTAAAAATGTTTCTTATCCAAAAAAGACCTGCTGCCTGACAAGAACTATCCTTGTTTCAGGGGGAAAACATGATCAAAGTAAAAAATGAACAGCAAACAAGAAACAAGCTCAAGATAAATTGTTTAACAGATTACTGCACAGGTTATGGACCACACATGATAGACTGGCATTCTGTTTAGTTTAAGGGTAAAGCCTGTAAAGATGATTGCAAGTCTCCAACAAATGTAATGAGCTTCTGAAAATACTGTAAACCTGTCATTTATTACAAATACTGTCATATGCATTTCAATACCTAAGGCTTATACATTATTGAGTTATGTAAACATTCTGTGCATGGCAACAACAAAAAGGCTTTCAATGTTGGTAATTCTTTAACAGTATGCTTATTAAAGCTTACGTGCATCTTATAGTTTCAGACAAGCTTACCTGATAGTCATTAAAGCATTGCTACTTAAACACAGAGCAACAGGGACTGCAACAAAATGCATTTTTTGAATAATAAGAAGCATAAATCAACAGTATAAAAATATATCAGAAAACCAGAACATTCTGCAAAATCAAGGACAGAGTGTGTCTACTTTGGATGGGGGGATACTCTGCACACTTACACTGCATAATTGCTCCTTGCCTTGCTTGGACACATCCAGAGTCACTACATGGGGGAGTGGGGCGCAGCAAGTATGTCACAATTTGAAATGTCTCTGGCTGATAGTGATGGCCCTGACACATTTGGCATACCTCTTAACCTCAGAGCAAGAAATCTGGACAAAGCCATAAACAGAAGTGGGACAAAGGCCCAAAAATAAGGACAATTTTTAAGTATTGCTCTTATAAACTTAGAAAGAGAATAGTAGGTCTTGCATTAGTCTGAATTTTCTGAAGGGTATGAAATCTGAAACTCAAATGTCTGTCATTATTTTCTAACTTCAGTCTTTAATGATTTGCCACTAATTTGCCAGAAAACCACAATTTTATAAAAAATGGACCAAAAATGTGATGCAAAAATATAAAATAGCCACACAATACAGCTGGGAACCTGTCAAAGAAGGGACACCTTTTTTAATATTAGTACTGTTAAGTTGAGCAGCTGACAAAATAACAGTTGACAAAATTCCATCTCTTGGTTCTCAAGTTACCTGACTGACAGATTCCAAGCTGTAAAATGGAAAAATGGTATTTCTCACTTTCTATTTACCCCTACCAGCATTCCACAGGGATCTGTCCTAGGTCCTATGTTGTTCAACATATTCATCAATACATTTCACTCAACTATACCCAATACCAAAATAATCCAATATGTAGTCGACTCAACTTTAGTTTGCTTTGCCAATAACCTCCCCAAATTCCTAGCAAAGACCCAATGTGCCTTCTCAACCACCGAGGCCTGGATGCACCAAAATCATCTCTTCTTAAATGCTAACAAATCCAAAATACTAATCTTCCTACCATCAGCATCCTTCCCATTTGTCAGTGGTAAGCCAAAACAATTCTCCTATTGAAATCCTTCCCCATGCTAAACTGTTAGGCGTCACTACAGATGATCAGCTGAAATTTGAATAACATATTCTGCAAAACATAAAAAAAAAATCAAAAACTTGGTATGGACTTCCATTTTGTTTTTTGTATTAGATCGATGTGATTTCCTTGGTTAATGTTTCAGAAGCTATGCATCTTGAGATATTGTGAACTTTGTTGGACTTCTTCATTATTCCAAATGAGAATAGTAGGTTTGTTGTCACTTATTGTGCCAGCTAAAATCTCTGAAGAAGCAGAATATCCCTTGCTAAGGTCATAGTTGTGCGAGACATAGGTGCCAATGGTGAAACATGCAATACTGTCTTTATTACTGAGGTTAAAACCAGCACCAAAACAATTGGTGGTGAGCTTGACTCTGATTCTGACTGCTTAACCCTGAACAACACTGCTGACATGCCTGTCAAGTCAAATAGGATGTTGAAACCTATGAGGCTAACTACCCAAAGCATAACCCATTCAAGATCAGTAATGGCCTAGACATTCTTAGGGCCAAACTAAATTCCTGGGGCTAATGGGAACTATGATATAGATCGCATTGACTTGGAAAAAATAATGGCATTGGTAGCACTGTTGGTACAGAAGGAATCAATTTCATAAGCCATATCTCCAAGACCAAGACCACAACTGACACTCTGACATCTGCTGCTACCAACATCTGTGACTTGCCCCACTGGAATCAGTACCAAAAGAGGGGATCATGAAGAGAACTGAATTAAAAAAGTAGAAATGGAGGTCAAGGAATGAGTGTCTCTGTCTGCCATGATAACAGAGGGGAAAAAAGGAAGAAACATTTCCTACTGTATTGACAGGAAAAAAAGTTCCACAGTAACAGAGTGGCTCTGGAAATACCTCATGGACCTGGTAGATGATGGGATAAACAGCAGATTATTTCTATGTTCTGAAACAAACATTCAGGATCTATGTCTTGTCTCACTAGTTAGGGGTAAAAAATGAGCGACAATTACAGACAACTCAGAAACACTAGTAGAAGTGGAAGCAGGAAATATGGATACATTCTCCACTCAGTTTCATATTAACAAAAGAAGTTTCCTTAACAGCATCACCCATATCAACTCTGAGCATCTTTCTTTCTGTATTCTTGTGAATTATCTTTCTCTCTATGCTTTGAGTCATGACACTTGGGTTCAGTCTTCGGGGCCCATTGGAGTTTGAAGCCCCTTTTGTAGTAGATAATTAGCAACCTTTCAAGAGCTGAAATAATGAGCTATTTTTCTTATCCATGATAGTTTGGGGGAATAAAAGACAAGCAAATACCAATTTTCTTTAAAACATTCATCCCTATGACACACAATGAGCAAATACTGCATTGAGATGAATTTTGTGTCCACAGTTAGTGCTATGAAAAATGTGAGCTATGTATATAACCAGCATTTTCTTGAATAAAAATATTTCAGTGGTATAAAAACATAGTAAAGTTGTAGAGAAATTATAATTGCATGATGTAAATTTCTGTGTGGCAGGGTATAAAGACACACATATGCAAATCCTCGGAATTGCAGGGACCAATGTTTGCTAGTGGTCACCTCCTACCATGAATACATTATGACATGTAGCAAGGGCCCTTGCGGAAAATATATTGATTGAGTTTAAATGTTAACTGATAGGGAAGGAAAGTACCATGTACTCTATGAAGGTGAAATATCTCCCAGTGTTGACTCATCGCTGAATTCCCTCCAAGGATGAGGTGTAGTGGCCTGTCTCTCATACTCGGAAATTCTCGGGCAACAGCCATTTTCAGTTAGTGATGTCTCAGATACACTTGCCTCAGAACTATCTGCAAGAGTGACTTTATTTCTAATTTCTGTTACCTTGCATATCCTTCATAATGCTAAGGTAATGGCAGAAAAATTCTAGTACCTATGTAAGTAGAAGCTAGGGATAGAATTATTAATTATTAATCATGGGTGCTAACTCTAAACCTATTGTTGTTCTTAAACCCAACCCTATTACTTTCCAAAACCACTTTCCCCTAGCAGAACCGCTACACTACACACTCACACAAACGTACTTCACATGCAGTAAAATACACATACAACACCAAATCTATCCCTTCCTAGCCTTTACTCTAATCCTAGCCAAGAAAAACTCACACATGTATTCTAATCCCATAACTAACATGAGCGCGTGCACACACACACACACACACCTGTTGTCCATACTAACCAGTTTCACAAGCACCATACACACACACATGTTGTCCATACTAACCAGTTTCACAAGCACCATATATTCAACACTTACCTGTCCTCCAACGTTAGATCCAAACCCCTTCCCGCGCAATACTCCAACGACTCGCGAGAGTAGATCGCATCCAAAACCCTTTCCCGACGAGACTGCAGCTCCCATTCCTGCTGCTCGTGTTGCAGTCCGGCCGCGCTGTATAATCCCAGCGTGTCTGTGCACTTTAAAGTGCACAGACATCTCCTTGCGTTTCCCTATCAGTCCTGCCGGACTGCCGTGAGCATGCGCATACAGTAGACCAGTACTCTGGTCTACTGCGCATGCGCGTAGTCCGCGAAATTTAAAACTTTTTTTTTTTTTATTTTTTTGAGTTCTTTTTGGTTTGAGGGGGCTGCAGTCCGGCAGTCCGATAGCACGGGCCGCCCCTGTCCAGACTGCTGAGACTATTTAAAAAAAGCCTTTTCAGTGAGTGAGGGACCAAGGGGATCTATGGAGATTAATGCTAGAGTGGTCTCTTAGTAAAGATGAGCTACTTCTAAATTGCATTTTATTCATTTAGCAAAAAATTCCTCTGTCTTTTATTGACAGCCAGTTAATTTTATTTAAAGTGATAGAGTAGAGCTCTTTGGCAGGAATTAGATTAACCTGAGAGTTTTATTTTCGATATTTTCAGCCTTATGAAGAATTGTGATTCTATACTTACTCTCTGTTACAACCCCAATTTCAGGGAGATTTTAGAAATTATGAAGAAAAAAGTGGGATAACCCGTCACCTACCCATCATCTTTTGATAAAGTTTTGCAGGAGGAGTTAAGGTCTCTCCCCTTGCTTGCTTGCTGGTTGGTTGGTACGTATTGTGGGGTGAGATGGTGTCTCAAACTATGATGGTAATCCAACATTGTGGCACTCATGCTTAGAAAGCTAGTAAGACCTTCATACCTCCTAAGTACAAGAAATCCTGAGGCAGAATCTCATTGTGCACTGTCTTGTCACTGTTACAGCCTTGAAGAAGTCTCCAGCACCACAGATCCCTGCAGATCATTCTCCATAGGAGGTGTCAAGGACAGCGGATAATTGTGGGAAGTAGGTCCTCCACCTTTGTTCTGACGGGGCTGGCTAACTTGTTTATGTGCACAGATTCCATTATACCATTCTGGATGAGATATCCCATTTGAAAGAAAAGGTGCCAGATGCAGACATGAAGAAACAGCTTGTCAGTCAGGCAATAATGCTCTCCACCATGAGTAGCCTCACCATGCTCCTGATTCACAGTGCAGCATTGTGGGCAGCAGGTCCTAGTGTTAAAATACACTACCATACCTGGCTTTGCATCACCAGCATTGTGAAGAATTTCCTTCCGCAATGCTCTGTTTAATGGCTGTGACGTTTTCAGTCTTCTTCTTCTTTCGGCTTTTCCCGGTTAGGGGTCGCCACAGCAGATCACCTGTCCACTCATGATTGGCAGTGGAGTTTTTTATGGTGTCGAGTTGCTAGCCCGGTGCCCAACCTTCCACGGAAGGCACTCACACCTAGTGCCAATTTGAAGTGTCCAGTCCACCTACAGCATGTCTTTGGGATATAGAAGGAAACAGGAGCACCAGGAGGAAACCCACGAGACCACAGGGAGGACATGCAGACTCTGCACAGAAGGCACCCCAGCCGAGGATTGAACCTGAGAACCTCTTGCTGTGAGGCGACAATGCTATCCGCAGCACCAGGTTAAAGCTGGAGAAAAAGAAAGCGGATAAAACTCTTCTTGGTGTCAAGTTTACAGCTCTCTATTTCCCCTTTTCTGAGCTATAGCTGCCTTCTGAGGGTTCCCTCTTACCCCACAGTGTGTTTGCGTATGACAGTGCAGTCTTGCTAAATATATGCTGCACAAGGTAGGCACCAAATGCAGAACTCAAAAGAGCCACCACAGGGGAGAGGGTGCTCCACCATGGGGAGGCCAGAAAGACTGTTCCAGTCCCTACTCACTTGACTCTTGCCAAGAGTGGTTAACCTCACTGGGGATTCCCAGAGAGGAACAAACTGGCTGTGAGGCTCTTGCCTGCCTGAGGAATCCCTGGATACCAGAACCATTGAATGAATGGGCCGATTTAGGTGCAGTTAGAAGAGCCATCAGGATCAGTCCTGCGAGGTTGCCAAAAAATGATGTAGAAGAGTTTGCATCAGATGTGGCTGACAGCAACGGAACCAACAGTCAGAAAGGAAACTACTAATATGGTGGTGCCTTCCACACTGACCATAAGCTTGATGGTAGGAATTTCTGCTTGTACCCAGGATTTTCAGTTCCTGGACAGGGAGACAGCAGGAGCAGCAGCAAGTTCCTTGGTAATCTTCTCTGACTGCTCCAGTCTAGAAGCAGTCAGGGATGGCCTGTATTTCTGTCTGCCAGAGTGGGAAGTCATCACATATAACTGCTAGATATTGGAGATAATAGCCAGGGGTTACATAATGCACTCCTTCTTCCATTCCCAGTCACATTTTCCCCCTACCCACCTACTCACTGTCTAAAAGGTATGGCAACATGTCTCAAGGTCTCAAGCATCTTCTTAACAACAAAAATAAAACATGCATCATATCCTACCAGATCAGAGAGGGTACGAATATTACTCCAAATTCTTTTTACTGCCAAAAAAAGGCCAAGGACAGTAGGCCCATTCTAGGCATTTGTGGCCTCAAGCAATTCATAGCAAATCAAGTATCAGTCATTCATTCCTTGCTTTTCAAGATGAGAGTAGATGTGGTTTTTGATGTTTCAGCTTGCATGCCTCCATACAGATATTGCCAAGAAGTCCAGAATTAGCCTACATTTCTGCATAGGAACCAGCCATTACCAGTTTTGGGCCCTTCTTTTTGGACTGTCCACTTCATCCAGGGTATTCACAAAATACATGGCTGTGGTTGCACTGAACCAGAAATTGCAAGGCGTCAAGGTCCTCCCTTCCCTAGATGGATGGCTTTTGGCCACTTTGCCATTAGTGAAATGATGCCTGCAAGGGATTCCAGTCCTTGGGGATGACTATAAGCTTTGCAAAGTCTCAGATTCAGCCTATGCTGAGGTTGTTCACTGAATGTCCTGCCATGCAGGGACAGGCTTCTCCATGCAAGAGTTCCTTCCTTGTTGATATTGTGCCACTGTCAACAACCAAATGCCTCAGAGCCTTTAGGCTAATGGTGACCACATTTCTTCTGATACTTTTTGTGAGGTACCACACAAAAGTCTTCCACTGGACAATTCAGACACAATGGAGCCAATTCTTGGACTTGAAATTGGGTGTCATAAAAGTTTCTAAAACACACCAGACACACTAGGTATGGTACCAATCTGTCGCTGAGCAGCCCTTTCCAAATTCCAGTATGTGGCTGGCAGTCACCATGGAGACCTCAACCCTAGGGTGGTGGTACATTGTCAAGGGTAGGCAGTCCAAGGTTCATTGTCACAAAATGAGGCTAACCTGCTTGCCCGCATCCTGAAAATTAAGGCAGTCTTTACTCTACAAGTCTTTCAAGACTTTCTCTTACTAGAAATAATTGGTTTATACTTTGACACAGTGTGGCAGTTGTATGATAAATCAACAGGCACATGGGAACTCATTTTTGTTCCCTGTGTGACGCCCCTGCAGTGGACCTGTAATCAAGGAGCCTCAGTCCTCACCACTGGCAACAGTGGGGAACGTACACACTGGGAGGATGACAAGTACACACGCAGTAAAATGCAGTTTCACCTAAGAGCATACAGAGACCACGGTCAGTCTGGGGCTGGTTTCTCCCTCTTTCTCCAGATCCCCAGTAAAACTCCTCACTGGCACAGCTGTAGAGTTGAGATCTCAGCTGAGTGGCCAAGCTAAGACATCCAGCACCCTCTCTATCCAACCATTGCTTCGTGTCCCTGCCCAAGTAGCTGACACACACACACACACACACACACACACACACACACACACACACACACACACACACACTTTGAGATTTAATTTATATACAAACACACACACACACACACACACACACACACACACACACACACACACACCCACACCTGGGAAAGGCTGGCACCGGTTTACTAGCTATGCTCCCTTTTGTCCAGACTATTTGGTACTTATCACTGTCACCAGCTAACTCTTATCAGCTACTTTAAGGCCCTTAGCAAAGGGTGTCCAATCCTAATGTGTAATGTTACTATTAATCTAAATGGTAGTCTGACCAAGAGCAAGACTGTTAGGAGTGGCCTGCACAATGTCACCAAATAGATATGCAAGTACTGTAAGAAATTAAATATGTCTCACAAATATCAGCCAAAAAGATAGATTTAAATAAATTTAATAATAATTAATAAAAGAACAAGAAAATTTTTATTTATTTTTTTTATTTTACATTTGTTGACCGGGCTAGTCTGGCTGGATACATGTCCATTTTCAGCAGAGGCCCGAGGAGAAAAGCTCCACTAAATACTAAGTATATTACATAAGCAAATCATTACTTTAAGAAATAGCAAAAATTGGAGTCATATCAACACAAGGAATGAAAGATCATTTCCAAAGAGAAACAAGTTTACAATATGCAATTCATTACAAGATAGCAAGTTGTACATAAAATGTATATACTTAAATCTGAACAGTGAAAGGAAGAGAAATGAAAAAGGTAGAGATGAAGAGAGTGAAGGAGAAATAGAGTACGAGAAAATGGTTAGTCAGGTGTACTGCAGGAACAAAGCCAATGATTTTGGTAGTACAGTTTAATTTTCTGTTTGAATTGTGGCAGGGATGTGGTCAGAGTTATGTCACTAGGTAAAAGATTCCAACTTCTACCTATTGTGTTAGTGAAAAGAGAACCACCTGCTGTGTTGTTTACCTTTATTGATTTTGTCATGAGTTTATTAGAGGAGCGAAGTGAGTTAAGATTGTTGCAAGGGATTAGAAGTTGAGAGAGTATTGGGGTGTTGTCAGGAAGGTGTAATACGTTGTGAGCTATAGTGAGTTGAGGAATTATAAGGTAGTTTTGAAATTCGAGCCAGCCAAGTTGTTTTAGGTTTATACAATGGTGGGTCCTGAAGGGGTTGCTGGTGGCGAAGCGAGCTATGTTGATGTCCTTCATGGATGCATCTGCAGTCATAACAACTGGGTTGTCCTGTCGTCAGGCAGCCCTTCAGTCGGCCGGATTCCAAAGTCCGGGTCCGGCTTCGGCTGATGTCGCACTTCTCCCGACGTCATCTCTGTTGGTCTTCGGGTATAAAGGCATCAGCCAACGCCATTTTCCCCAGTCTTTCTTGCCGCGTGGCGCCCGAAGCAGAAGCTGTTCGCAAGTGCCGGTCGGTCGGATCCAGAGATTACTTCTACCGAATACTACTTCGAAGACTTCTAAAGCTAAGTACCCCGTTGGGGACTCTTTCTTGCCTCAGCCGATGTCAGAAAAAGTTAATAATTGTTTAACCTGTGGGAAACAAATACCTCATAAAGATTTCCACTCTTATTGTCTGCCTTGTTTAGGCCCAGCCCACGACGTAGCAGCCTGTTCGGCCTGTGCTTCTTTCAACCGACGAACGCTTAGGCGTCGGTCGGAGTTTGCAGAACAGTTTTCGGTTCTGATTTTGCGTACATTATGCCGTCGGATCCTCCGACTACCCAATCTGCCAAAAAACGCAAAGATAAAGACCGACACTTGCAGTCCGCGGTTTCGGCCGAAACCATGGTTAAGCAAACCGCGAGTGTCTCGGTTTCGGGCCAAACCGAGAAAACTGATCAAAGTACAGCTGAATCTATCTCTACAACTGAGGCCCCTGCTACCACTCTTGAATCGGCCTCAGAAATTTTATCCACTACGGTGGTTGCCACTGACTTATCAGACACCATTCCCTTGGATGTCTCTACCCCAGCACGTGGTGCTGCTGGGCCTCCAGCAGCCATGTCCATTAAGGCCTTCGCCAGGGCTAAAGCAGCCAAGACTACTAAAACAGTGCCTGTTAAACCCCCCACAACCAGGCCCTCTTCTAGTTCTCAAATGCTTACTTTGGCAGAAGATTTAATTTCATTAATTAGAGGATCTCAATCTCACCCAGACAGGACCTCTCAGCCCCCAGAGAAGAGACCTAGGGCAGAGCCCCCTGAGCCAGTGTCCTCTGATGATTCTGCTGATGAATCAGACATAACTGACCAGCCAGAGGCTCCTTTCTCCAATTTTGAAGATTCTGATGCTGAAGAATCCATTCCAGCTGCTTCCCCACCAGAAGAATTCTCCTTTGGGGAAACCTTACATGCCATGCGAGAGCAGTTCCAATGGCAGCAACAGGATTTTTCAGACTCCAGAAAAGACTTAGGACCTTTCTGCACCTTCCACAGCACAGGCCCTTAGCTATACCTCCTGTTCTCTCTGTGGTGGATGATGCTTTCAATGATGTCTGCTCCGCTCCAGATTCTTTACCCCAGCCCCTGCCAAACCAGACAGATTTTACAGGGTGCCAGATACTCATCACCACCTTTACAAGGCCCCACTTGCAGACCCGAAACTATATCCCAGGGTCCCAAGGCAGTAGCAGCGACCATAGCTAAAAACCCTATTCCTTCTGAAAGGGAAGCAAGGTCATTAGACAGATGGGGTAAAAGGTCTACACTTCAGCTACTCTCTCAGCTAGAGCTTTAAACTGTCAGTTTCACATGATACAATACCAAGAGTTTATGCTTGATCAGTTAACTAAAAAGCTAACCACTGATGAATCTCTTGATAAGAAATATGTATTAGAAATGGTAAATAACATACAACAGGTTAGTAACCATTCCTTAAAATGTGGCTATGATGCACTGGAGGCTTCATTTAGATCAGCCATGACTGGCACAGTGATAAGAAGGCATGCATGGCTAAAGGAGCAAGCTTTACTGGATCATGTTAAAGCTAAGTTGCTAGATGCTCCTATGGATAAGACAAGTTTGTTTGGTACACCTGCCCAGCAGGTTATGAAGAAAATGGAAGAAAAGGCAAAATCTGTTCAAACGGTTAAAGATTTCTTGCAGGTTCAACCCCAAGGTTTAGCAGGAACTGGCCTGCCAAAATTGGTCCTTTCCTGGCTCCACAAGATCTCAAAGGGGCAGGAATAGGCGTTCCAGAGGCAGAAACCAATCCAGAGGAGGTGCCTACAGAGGACGACAGTGGCAAGGTAACAACAGAGGCACAGACACAACCACTGCCACTACATCAACACAACCACAGTGACTTAACCCTAAATCCGCCTACCAGGGAACAAATAGCAGCTCCTCTAGGCGGAAAGTTAACCTTATTTTCAAAGAACTGGCACTACATAACAAAAGACAAGTGGATTTTACAAACCATAGATCAAGGTTACCGGTTCCACTTCCACACTTTACCAGTCAAAAGAGGAATGCCAAATCTACCTCCAAATCTAAAAACAGAGGCTCTACAACAGATAATGGAGTTAGCAAACATGAGAGCTGTGGAAAGAGTGCCAACAGCAGAGCAAGGAAAGGGGTTCTACTCCAGACTATTCCTAGTTCCAAGAAAGGAAAAAGTTGGAGACCAATTCTCGACCTGTCCACCTTAAATACATACATCATTGTCCCAAAATTCAAAATGCTGACCCTACAGCAACTTCTTCCCATGCTGGGCAAGGAGTGTTGGCTGGTAACTCTAGATCTCAAGGAGGCATACCTGCACGTCCCCATTCGACCAATCTGCAGAAGATACCTCAGATTTCTTGCAGGATCAGAGCACTATCAATTCTCAGCATTGCCCTTTGGCTTATCTACTGCCCAGAGTATTCACAAAATGCCTGGCATCAGTAATCGCCATTGCAGACTACAGGGAATTCAAATTTACCCATACCTGGACGACTGCCTGCTACAAGGGGACAACAAAAGCAAGCTGACAACAGATTTACAAAGGGTCATTTACTTGCTACAAGCACTGGGATACACAGTCAATTTACAAAAGTCAAGGCTGATACCATCCCAAACAAGGACATTCTTGGGCGAATTGGACACAGTAAAACAAATGGCATTCCTAACTACAGAAAAACAAAAGAACTCCCTCTTTACTTCTTGGCACTAACAAAACTGAACAAGTTAACAGCAAGAAAAGTACTGCAGGCCTTGGGCTTCATGGCATCATGCATAATCTTGGTCCCATTTGCCAGACTACATATGAGAAAACTACAGTGGTACCTAAAGAATTTATGGTCCCAACACAGACACAGCCTAGAAACAGAAATCCCACTAATTCCATGCTTAAAACAGGAGTTCCTATGGTGGGCTCAGGCATGCCAGTCAAACCCAGGCCTACCCTTTCGCAGATGTCAAGCAAGCCAGACCATCACAACAGACGCTTCAGACCTAGGATGGGGGCCCACATGCTGGACAAATGCGTGCAAGGATTGTGGACACAGGATCAACTTCACCTGCACATCAACCTAAAAGAAATGCTGGCAGTAAAACTGGCAATCCAAAAGTTCAGACCATTTCTCAAAGAGGGCCAGTTGATGATAAGGACAGACAACACCACAGTCATGTGGTACATCAACAAACAGGGAGGCACTCATTCATACCCCTATGCAGAATGACTTTGGAGCTGTGGACCCTGGCACTCAGCTACAACATCCAGTTACAGGCAATATTTGTACCGGGAAAAGAAAATACTCTAGCAGACATATTAAGCAGAACCACATCGGATGCCCATGAATGGAAGCTGCACCCGGACATCTTCAAGACCATCTCAAAGAAATGGGGAATGCCTCAGATAGATCTATTCGCATCACCTCTCAATCACCAGCTCAAAAATTCTGCACAAGGACATTCCACCCACTAGCATGGAAAGTGGATTCGCTCTCCTTCAGCTGGAAAGGCCTAACAGCATATGCATTCCCACCTCTTCCCTTGATACACAAAGTACTACTAAAAATCAAGGAAGAACGTCCAAGGATAATCCTGATAGCTCCAAACTGGCCAAGACAACACTGGTACCCACTGCTGAGGAGCATGTCTCGAACAATATGTGGCCAATACCCTGATGCCTTTGATGTTAACTCAGAACAACTACAGCATCATACATCCAAACCTAAAACGTTGCAACTGACTGCATGGAACATCACATAGCAGCAGCTAATCCAGAACTTTCCCAAAGAGTTAAAGACATTATTCTTGAAGCACGCAGACCTTCAACAAGAAGGAACTATGCTGGAAAATGGAAAAGGTTTGTCATTTGAAGTACTGAAAGAGGAAAAGATGTGTCAAACATAGATATGCCTAACATTCTGGAGTATCTGGCGAACTTCTTCATTCAGGCCTGTCCTACTCCTCCATCAAGATACATGCATCAGCTATTTCAGCAGAATATAGCTTTGATACAGCTGATTTATCGCACCCTTTGCTCAGGCAGTTCCTCAGAGGAATCAAGAATGTAAAACCTCCAAGGAAACCACCATTACCAGCTTGGGACTTAAACTTTGTGCTAGAAAAGTTGACACTATCACCCTTTGAACCAGCAGCAACAGCAGACCTACAACACCTGTCATGGAAAACTGCTTTCCTACTGGCAATTACTTCAGCAAGGAGGGTTTCAGAACTACAGGCCTTAATGGCAGTGCAACCCTTCCTAATCTTCCACCAAGATAGAGTGTCCATGAGGACTAATCCTACATTTATGCCTAAGGTGGTATCCAGAGTGTCTTTAAACCAGGCAATCCACCTACCTACCTTCTTTCCCAACCCACAAAACAGAGGGGAAGAATACTGCATACCTTGGATGTACATAGACAGCTACGCTACTACTTGGACAGAACAAAAAGTAGCAGAAAGACTGACCAACTTTTTGTAGCCTATGCAACAGGAAGGGAAGGAAAAGCTATTTCCAAACAGACGATCTCCAAATGGATAGGAAATTGCATACGATTCTGTTACTCCTTCCATGGAAAACCAATTCCACAGAACATAAGACCTCATTCTACAAGGGCAACAGCCACTACCACAGCCTTCTTACGAGGAGTGGCAACCAAAGACATTATTGAGGCGGCTACTTGGACCTCCATGCATACATTTGCCAAGCATTATAATTTGCCTCTATATTCCAGATCCCGAGCAGGGTTTGCCACTGCTGTACTGCAAGGGATCCTAAACACACCATAATCTACTTTTATCCTCCTCCCCTAGTTGGCTATGGTATTCTACCCAGTTGTTATGACTGCAGATGCATCCATGAAGGACATAGTACAGTTTTGTACCTACCATAAATGTAGATGTCCGAACTGGATAGCATCTGCAGTCAGGATTACCCTCCCTCCTTCCCCTCTGTGGTACTCCTAGGGTGTTTACCCTCCTAATAGCTAGCTGGTGGGGGGGAGTCTTTTATGGTGTATTTGTTTGTATATATGTACATACATGCTTATTTTTGTGTTTACCTCTATCTTTTGGAAACATTGGCATCTATCCAAATTTTAGCCTTCAAGAGGGCTACTGGCATCTGGGGCAAGAAACACTGAGGAAAATGGCGTTGGCTGATGCCTTTATACCCGAAGACCAACAGAGATGACGTCGGGAGAAGTGCAACATCAGCCGAAGCCGGACCCGGACTTTGGAATCCGGCCGACTGAAGGGCTGCCTGACGACAGGACAACCCAGTTGTTATGACTGCAGATGCTATCCAGTTCGGACATCTACATTTATGGTAGGTACAAAACTGTACTTTATAGCAAGTTGTAAGTTTGTTAAGATTGATTTTCTTAAGGTTTGTATAAATGGGGGAAGCATATAGGAGAGTAGATAAGAGATGAGATTGAGCAATTTTTGTTCTAGTTGCTGGGGTTAGAAAAGGTTTGATACAATATAGGGATCGAAGTTTTCTGTTAACAATCTTGATGGTGTTGTTAATGTGCTGATCGAAGGAGAGATTATTGTCAGTGGTTATACCTAAGAGTTTTGTAGTTGGGTCAGGTGAGATGATAGTGCCATTATTTGAGGAAATGGTAAAGTTTAAAGGGGGGACCGAGTGGTGGGGGAGAAGAGGAGGAGTTTTGTTTTTTTGGCATTTAGTAGGAGAAACCGTCTAGAAAACCAGGTTTCTACTGTGTTAAAGGTATTTTGGGTCAGTGAGCTCAGTTCAGTAGAGGAAGGTGCTGAGCAGATAAGGGTAGAATCATCTGCGTATTGTATGCAGGTTGCTTGTGGGATTGCAGTCTGAAGATCGTTAATAAAGAGGGAGAACAGAAGTGGACCAAGAATGGAGCCCTGGGGAACTCCGATGGAAATGGGCAAGAGAGATGAGATATGGTTTTCCCATATTACTGCTTGTTGTCTGTTGTTAAGATAAGATCTAAACCAATTAGTGGCTAGTTTATCACAGGAGAGAGATTCAAGAATGTTAATTAAGAGAGTGGTTGACCATGTCGAAAGCTTTAGAGAGATCAATGAAAAGAGCGGAAGAGAGAGTATTGTTGTTTCGATTTTTGTTGATAGTATCTACAAAGGATAGAAGGGCGGTGGTGGTACTGTGGTGGGGTCTGAAACCATGTTGGCAGTTTGCTATTATGCTGTGAAGAGAGAGATAGTGTACAAGTTGCTGATGAATACATTTTTCCATTATTTTTGCTAGGGGTGAGAGAAGGGCAATTGGTCTAAAGTTGGAAAGGTCAAGGGAGTTACCACCTTTATGTAGTGGGATAATGTAGGAGACTTTCCAGATATCAGGGATGGTTCCTTCTAGGATAGTTCTGTTGATAAGTAAGGATATAGGATATGCAATTTCTTTGGCAGCTTTCTGAAGGAAAAGAGAAGGAGCTTGTCAGCAGAAGGGGTACAGGGTTTCAGTTTGTGAATGAGTTTGTAGATGAAAGAAGTAGATATAGGTTTTAGAGAGAAGTTGTAGGAGGAGGTAGTTATGTTAGATGGAATATGAGAGTTGTTAGAGTTCATTTGTTTGGCTAGGGATTGAATAGTTTCAGAGTAAAAAGAGTTGAAAGCATTAGAAGTGAGGAGAGGGTTTCTGGGTCAGCATTTAGAGGGGAAGGAGTTTTAGCAATTCCTGGGGAGAGAAGTCTATTTACTGATGACCAGAACTGTTTAGAGTTGTTAATATGAGTTTCCTGAAGTTTACAGTAGAAGTTTTTCTTGTCAGAGATTATTGATTTTTTAGCTAGATTTCTAAGCTGGCGGAAATTAACTAAATCAGGGTTTTGTCTATTGCATCTCCATTTTGTCCATACTTTGTTTCTTGCATGAATGAGTTTTTTAGTATTGTTGGTCAGCCAAGGGGCAGATTTGGTCTTTACTCTAATGGAACGTTCTGGAGCATGTGTATCAAGTATGGAGAGGAATGTAGTATTAAAGAATAATACTGCCTCCTCCAGGGGAAGTGTTTTTAAGCAATTCCATTTGCATGCTCTCAGTTCAGCTTTAAAAAGGTCTATGTTAAAATGCTTGGTAGATCGAATAAGCCTAGTATTTGGGAGGTTAATATATTGTGATTTTTGTCTAGTAATGTAGGTTAGGCAGTGGTCGCTGATGTTGTCTGGCATAGTACCTACTTTATACTGTTTGTTAACTGTATTTGTGAGTATCCAGTCTAATATACTCTCTTTCTTACTTGGCTTGTTGACTCTTGTAGTTGAGGTGATAGTTTGGGAGAAACCATGTAGGTTAATATGAGAGGAGGGATTGTTAGCATTAATAGTGTTCCAGTCTATGTTAACGTCGCCAAGAATTATGGTTTCTTGGGGGTAGGTGGTAGATACCCAGCTTAGAAAGTCTTCTAATATTGGAATGTTATTACCTGGGGGAAGATATAAACAAATGATGTAAATGGATTTTTTGGCGTTAAGTTGGAGTTTAATAATGATGGCTTCTGTTTTGCTATTTTGGTTTGGGCATGCTGGTTGAGTAGAGATGTTAAGTTGATTTTTGAAAAGTATTGCTACTCCACCACCCTTACGTTTTAAGCGGTCATGTCTTACTATGTTATAACCTTGAGGTATAATCTCAGAGTTTTTTGTGCCTGGGTTAAGCCAGGTTTCAGAGAGGCAAAGAATGTCAAAAGAGTGGATATCTAAGAGGGCATGGACAAAGGGTATTTTGTTATTTATGCTTTGGATGTTAAGGTGTCCTATGAGGAAGTTATTGTTGTGGTTAGGTGAGCAGTATTGGGGTGGTGGTGAGATAGGGCCACGGTTGGGGTGGATGTCACCATCTTTTAGGGTAGGATTAACTAGCTTAGTTAAGTAGTTGCTCTTTTGAATTGTTAGGGTTTTTGTTTTTTTGTTAGATTGTATGGGGTAGGTGAGGTGATGTTGTCTGTGGAATTTAGAAAGATGATAGCTAGGGGTGTAATTAACATTAGAGTAAGGTGTAAAAGTGTGTCTAGTAGAAGTGTGTTTTTGTGAGGAGATAAGATAGTTGCTAAGTGAAATTTCAAAGAAGGTGAGATGGTAAGTTGAGAGAAGGGTGGTCAAGATTAAGACTGAGAGTAAAGGTATAGTTAAGTAGGGAGACATAATTTAGTAATCTGAGAGGTGAGGAGGAAAGAGGTAGGTACAGTAGAGAGAGAATGAGTGTGGTAAGCAAGAGAGGAGGTAGTAAATCTATTTAAAACAGTTGGTAAATAAGAATGGATTTTATAGGGAATAAAAAAATGGCTGGAGAGGAAAGAGGAAGTGTAAAGAGAGAAGTATAAGCAATGGAGAAAGGTAATTGAAGAAATATGGTAATAGGGCACGGAAAGAGAAAGGGGGAGTGGAAGGGGTGTGTTAAGGCAAGGCAATAATTTGGTGGGAAGGAGAGTAATTGAATACTCAGTAAATCATCACAGTTACTTCAGAGTTCAAAATCACAGGAAATATTTAAAACAACATTGCAGGGCAGTCTCAAATAAATAAATAAAACATTTAAGCTGTACTTCACTATATCCCTATCTGAATCTAAAAGAGTTACTATGCCCTAGAAACTTACAGCAAGGCAAGGTGAGTGGATGTTTCCCAGCTGATCCTGTCAGGTCAAAGACAAATACAGAATGCACTCTCTCTCTCTCTCTCTCTCTCTCTCTCTCAGAGAGTGCTTAAATTAATGTCAAGTATTACTGCTGGGTTAGCTTGGATGACATTACTTTTTGTCACCTGACTTTAGTTCCCAAGCTAAACCCTCCCATTGTCAGAAACTATCAGCATTTAACATATCCCTGTGAAAATACACAGTCTTCAGATGTTTGCAACTGCTAGAAGACATAAAACAGTAAAACACTTGCAAAACAGTGCAGAAGGCACCCTAGTTGTAGACATCCTGTCTCCTTACTGCATTGAAACTAACTTTTATAGCACAATCATAAAACAATTTAATTTCAACTATTTTCTTGAAGTTTTGCAAGTTGGCCCTGTATGTTCTAGTTCCTACTGTTAAAACATATACATTTACACAAATACAATAGTTTATATACATTTCTCTTCTAAGCCAGCAGGGCAAGCTGTGGTTACATTTTAGCTCAGTACATGACACACAGTTCTAATACAGTTTGTAGCACAAGCATCTTACATGAAACATGTTGGCATTCACAAATGACACATAACCACTTACAAAATTCCAAATAGCTGAGCTGGCCGTATCTCCTTCTGTCACACTTCTATGTAAGTCATATTAATATTCATAAATGACATTTTTTTTTTACAAAATTCTGGGTAGCTGGGCTGGCAATGCTTCCCTTTGTTACACCTTGTATTAAGAAATGACAAGGCAATGGGAATGGATCATGTCCTCAGAGCACTGTCTTCGTGTTGGAGAGGACAGGTGTATAGTTGACAGGATGAGCTAGTGCCTACTTCTGCAGCATGAGTAGTTCCTTAGCTGGAAGGTAGTGAAGATGCTTTGCCACCAGTGGAAGAAATCTGTGATTTCTTTTCCTTCCCATAGAGTAACAAATGCAGATGTCCTTCAAGGATGCATCTGCAGTCATAACATATGGGTTGTCCTGCCTCAGGCAGCCCTTCGGTCGGCCTGATTCCAAAGTCTGGGTCTGGCCTCGGCTGATGTCGCATCTTCCCTGACGTCAGAGCTGCTGGGGTATAAAGGCATCAGCCGACGCCATTTTCCTCAGTCTTTCTTGCCGTGCGGTGCCCGAAGCAGAAGCTGTTCGCAAGTGCCGGTTGGTCAGATCCAGAGATGCAGCTACCGAAGACTTCTAAAAAGCTAAGTACCCCGTTGGGGACTCTTTCTTGCCTCAGCCGATGTCAGACAAAGTAAATAATTGTTTAACTTGTGGGAAACAAATACCTCATAAGGATTTCCATTCCTACTGCCTTCCTTGCTTAGGCCCAGACGACGACGTATCAGCTTGTTTAGCCTGTGCCTCCTTCAACCGACGGACTCTTAGACGTCGGTCGGAGTTTGCAGAAGAGTTTTTTGGATCCGCTTTTGTATATAAAATGCCGTCGGAGACTCCGACTACACATTTAGCCAAAAAACGCAAGGAAAAGGCTGAAACCGAGGCCTCGGTTCTACCTTCTGCCAAAATCATACCTCCGACAACCGAGGCCAGTGAGGCCCCGGCCGAGTCGGCTACAGAAATCCCTACCGAAGAAACAAGCGCACAAGAATTGCCCGACACCATTCCTTTGGACATTTCCACTCCTGCACGTGGGGCAGCTACGCCCCCTGCTTCTATGTCTATTAAGGCTTTCTCCAGGGCTAAAGCAGCTAAAATTACAAAAGCTTTACCTGCAAAATCAACTTCTCAGAGACCTTCCTCAAGTTCCCAGATTCTCAGTCTTGCTGAGGACCTTATATCTCTGATTAGGGGTTCCCAACCTCACCCAGACAGGGCCTCCCAACCTCCTCCTGACAAAAGGCTCAGGACTGAACCCCCTGAACCTCTCTCCTCTGACTATTCCTCGGATGGATCTGATTTGTCAGACCATCAGGAAGGGCCATACTCACCTTATGAGGATTCAGATGCAGAAGACTCTATCCCTTCTGCTTCCCCTCCAGAGGAATTTTCCTTTGGGGAAACTTTACACTCTATGAGGGAACACTTTCAATGGCAGGGTCAGGATTTCTCTGATTCTAGAAAAAGACTAAGGACTTTCTTACACTTGCCACAGCATAGGCCTTTAGCCATACCACCTGTGCTAACTGTGGTTGATGATGCATATAATGATGTCAGCTCTGCCCCTGATTCACTTCCCCCGGCCCCTGCCAAACCTGACAGATACTACAGGGTTCCGGATTCCCACTTCCACTTGTATAAAGCCCATGCTGCAGACCCAGAAACTATTTCTCAGGGCCCAAAAGGTGTTGCAGCTGCCACTGCCATAAACCCACTACCCTCTGAAAGGGAGTCAAGAGCATTAGAGAGATGGGGAAAAAAGGTTTACACATCTGCTACTCTTTCTGCCAGGGCTTTAAACTGTCAATTCTATATGATACAGTACCAGGAATATTTGTTAGATCAGCTGAATAAAAAGCTTTCTTCTCCTGAACCTTTAGACCGTAAGGCCCTTCAGGATTTGGTACACAATTCTCAGCAGGTCAGTAATCATTTCTTACAATGTGGCTATGATGCACTGGAAGCTTCATTTAGATCAGCTATGACTGGGGCAGTAATTCGTAGACATGCCTGGCTAAAAGAGCAATCCTTGCCGGACCATGTCAAGGCTAAACTCCTAGATGCTCCAATGGAGAAACAAAGTTTATTTGGCTCCCCTGCACAGGAGATTCTAAAGAAAGTGGAAGAAAAAGCAAACTCTGTGCAAACAGTTAAGGATTTTCTGCAGGTCCAACCTCCGAGGTTCAGCAGAAACTGGCCTTCAAAGAATTGGTCCTTTCCAGACACCTCCAAAGCACAGAGGGGCAGGAATAGACACCCAAGAGGCAGAGGTCAATCAAAGGGTGCCTACAGGGGTCGCCAGTGGCAACCTGCCAACCAGAGGAGTACTGCCACAGCTGCAACTACAACCACTTCCACAGGGCAAACACAATGACTTGACTCTGATTCCGCCTACAAGGGAACAACTGGAAGCACCCTTGGGCGAAAAATTGGCTTTATTCTCAAAAAACTGGCATTGCATTACAAAAGACAAATGGACATTGCAAACAATAGACAAAGGATACAGGTTTCATTTCCACACTTTACCAAGAAGGAGCGGAATGCCAAACCTTCCACCAAACCAGAAGCCAGAGGCTTTACGACAAATCAACAATTTACTTCAGATGAAAGCAATAGAAAGGGTTCCATCTATGGAACAAGGCCAAGGGTTTTACTCCAGACTATTCCTTGTACCAAGAAAAGAAACCCAATGGAGGCCTACCCTCGACTTGTCCGCACTAAACACATATCTCATTGTGCCAAAATTCATAATGCTGACCCTACAGCAGCTTCTTCCCATGTTGGGCAAGGAGTCTTGGCTGGTGACTCTAGATCTCAAGGAGGCATACCTGCACGTCCCTATACGACCAGATTGCAGAAGACATCTCAGATTTCTTGCAGGATCAGAGCATTATCAATTCTCAGCATTGCCCTTTGGCTTATCTACTGCGCCCAGAGTATTCATGAAATGCCTGGCATCAGTAATTGCACATTGCAGGCTTCAGGGAATTCAAATCTACCCATACCTGGACGACTGCCTAATACAAGCGGAGAACAGGACAAGACTTATAAAGGATTTGGCCTATGTCATACACCTGTTACAGGCCTTGGGATACACAGTCAACATCCAGAAGTCAAGACTAGTGCCATCCCAAAGGATAACCTTTTTGGGTGCGGATCTGGACACAATAACTCAGATGGCTTTTCTCACAGAAGAAAAACAAAAGCAACTACCAGTCTACTTCATGACTTTGACAAGGCAAACTCAGCTCACTGCAAGGAAAGTCCTGCAGGCCCTGGGTTACATGGCATCTTGCATAATCTTGATCCCACATGCCAGGCTGCATATGAGGAAATTACAATGGTACCCAAGGAATGTATGGTCTCAACACAGGCACAGTCTAGAAACCATGATTCCAATCATTCCATGCCTGAAAAAGGAATTCCTGTGGTGGGCTCAGGCCTGCCAGTCCAACAGAGGGTTGCCTTTCAACAAACCACAACCAAGGCAGACCATCACCACGGACGCCTCAGACCTAGGATGGGGAGCACACATGGAAGACAAGTGCATCCAAGGCCTATGGACTCAAGACCAGCTGAATTTGCACATAAACCTAAAGGAGATGCTGGCAGTGAAGCATGCAATCGAGGCATTCAAATCATTCCTCCAGCAAGGTCATCTGCTGATAAGGACAGACAATACCACAGTCATGTGGTACATAAACAAACAGGGAGGCACGCATTCCTACCCTCTATGCCAGATGGCAATGGATCTGTGGAACCTAGCCCTGAATCTCAACATCCAACTGCAGGCCAAATTCGTACCAGGAAAAGAGAATTCACTAGCAGACAGCTTAAGCAGAACTACCACGGATGCTCACGAATGGATGCTGCATCCAGACATCTTCAAAATCATAACAAACAAATGGGGAATGCCAGAGATAGACCTGTTCGCCTCCCCACTCAACAACCAACTAAGGAAATTCTGCTCAAGAGTATACCACCCACAAGCCTGGAAGGTGGACTCTCTCTCTTTCAACTGGAATGCCCTAACAGTGTATGCTTTTCCACCACTCCCATTGATGTACAGAGTACTACTGAAGATCAGAGAGGAACAGCCAAAGGTGATACTGATAGCTCCAGACTGGCCAAGGCAGCACTGGTATCCGCTACTGAGAAGCATGTCTCGGACGAACTCATGGCCTCTACCCCTATGGCCTCTACTTCTAACGCAGAACAACTTCAAGACACTGCATCCAAACTTGAAAACACTGCAGCTGACTGCCTGGAAAATTGCCTAAAACAAAACCAAACTGTCTTATCTCAGAGGGTCAAGGACATAATCCTGGAGGCTCGTAGACCCTCCACAAGAAAGACATACTCAGCTAAATGGAAGAGATTCCTCATTTGGAGCGCTTCAAAGGGTACAAATGTCACACTGGCAAACCTAGCACACATCCTAGAATACTTAGCAGAACTGTTCCACAATGGCCTGTCCTATTCCTCCATTAAGATTCATGCTTCAGCAATTTCAGCAGAATACAACATGGATCCTCCTATCTTCTCTCACCCTCTCCTCAGACAATTTTTAAGAGAAATCAAAAATGTAAAACCTCCAAGGAAACCCCCTCTTCCTGCATGGGATCTCAATTTTGTGCTGGAAAAATTAACACTACCTCCTTTTGAACCAGCAACATCAGCAGACTTACAGTTCTTATCTTGGAAAACTGCTTTCCTTCTAGCAATCACTTCAGCAAGAAGAGTATCCGAGTTACAGGCACTGATGGCAGTGCAGCCTTTCCTTATTTTTCACCAGGATAGAGTGTCTCTGAGAACCAATCCTACTTTCATGCCAAAGGCGGTATCCAGGGTATCCTTGAACCAAGCTATTCATTTGCCTACGTTCTTCCCTAACCCACAGAACAGGGGGGAAAAACTACTGCACACCTTGGATGTACACAGACAACTACGCTACTATCTGGACAGAACTAAAACCAGCAGAAAAACTGACCAACTAATGGTAGCATATGCAACTGGAGTGCAAGGAAAAGCAATTTCCAAACAGACAATCTCTAAATGGATAGGAAATTGCATTTGTTTCTGCTACTCTTTTCATGGAAAGACAGCTCCTGAAAATATCAGGCCTCACTCCACAAGAGCCACAGCCACCACTACAGCTTTCCTACGAGGGGTGGCTACCAAGGACATTTTAGAAGCTGCTACTTGGAGCTCCATGCATACATTTGCCAAGCATTACAATCTACCTTTATACTCCAGATCCCGAGAAGATTTTGCAACTGCAGTTTTACAGGGGATCATAACTACACCATCCTTATCTTAGTACCTCCTCCCCCTGTTTGGCTATTGTATTCTACCCATATGTTATGACTGCAGATGCATCCTTGAAGGACATAGTACAGTTTTGTACCTACCATAAATGTAGATGTCTGATAGGTATGCATTTGCAGTCAGGATTACCCACCCACCTTATATATATATATATATATATATATATATATATATATATATATATATATATATATATATATATATATATATATATATATATATTGTTTTATTCTGTTTGGAATTTTCAACTTTTATCCAAATTTAGCCTTCCTAGAGGGCACCTGGCATCTGGGGCAAGAAACACTGAGGAAAATGGCGTCGGCTGATGCCTTTATACCCCAGCAGCTCTGACGTCGTGGAAGATGCGACATCAGCCGAGGCCAGACCCAGACTTTGGAATCCGGCCGACCGAAGGGCTGCCTGAGGCAGGACAACCCATATGTTATGACTGCAGATGCATACCTATCGGACATCTACATTTATGGTAGGTACAAAACTGTACTTTACTTCTTTTCCATGATTCCTGAAAAAATATATTTCTTTCTTTTCTGAAGAAATATCACTGAAGAAAATGTTCAAAAGTAGACCAGACAAACTCTGTGCTACTGTATCTGTTATACTTTGTCTCAGAACAAATTCTTGCCAAACAATTAATTCTGTCAGAGCTATTTCAATTCTATTATAACACAGCCAACCAGATGAATAGACTAAGGCACACTTAGTCTAAGACGTCACCCCTAAATGCAACATACTGTCCAGTTTATAAACTCTTTTCAACCAAAGTTATTTTTAATGTCCTTGTGACTTGTTCTTCTGGTTTCTCTCTGTGTCATGAAAAAGTCCATGGTTATTTCATGCCTTTTTTTGTATCTGAAGACTTCACAAAAGTCTCTCCATGTCATCTTTGTGTCACTTGGCCTGTCTGCATTTTATTTATTTAATTCTGCATCTGAAAGCCAAGAAAGTCAACTTCCTTTTTTTCTATAACAGGATGCATTTACAGTATTGCCCACAGCTATATGTTATTAATATCTAAGCTGAACATAACTGTTCTTGCAAAGCAAGCATATTATTTTGAAAACTGTTGTTTGGCCTTGCACATTTCCTTTCACTGTACACACAGTATATTGGGGAAAAGCATTTTAATGTACACTCACCTGTTTTAGCTGCTTGGTTTGCTTTGCCATTTGCCAAAGCATTTACTGTAGCCTTTCCTGTATATTTTTGTGCTTTGATTTTGACAATACTAAACTTTCCCTGCAAATTATTTTGGGAATGAAGGTTCATAACTCTCATACTGGAGCATGTTTTAGGGTTTTGCCAACACTGTTGATGATTCCCCTTTCCCCTTCTGACCCAAACTGGCATGTGTAAGTGCAAAAAAAATTTAAATAAAGCAGTTTTTGAAATAGTCCACACAGTGTATGTCAACCATTGTTTATTGAAACAAAATTACTATTTTTTTTTTGTCTTGCCACTGAGGCAGAGTCTGTAATAAACAAGACTATTGATATATATCAGCAGGAGAAATAACTGTCATTTCTGCTGAACTCTGCCCAATGTAAACCTTGCTGGGCTTCTTTTAACTGTCTTGTCAGCTGTAGTTTGTGCCCTTAGTAAATGTTGTCGGGCTCTATCTGATTGTTACGTTAAACCAGAAATGTCATTATGTAAAGTCTGAATGCTATGTTGAGTCTGTTCCTCTAAATGGCATTATTGTCCCTTACTACTGTCTCTAGGGAAATTTTGAAAAGCTGTGAAAACCTTTTCTTTAAAGGGTTAATATTGATAGCACAATGTACTAATGTTAGAACTTTCTTGTTTGTGCATTTGCAATATTTACCATAAATAAAATTTTTATGTAGTCTTATTACATTACTAACAATAATTGCATACACTTGTACTGTATGAGATTTAGGTGACTGCAGAAGGTACATTTAACTGTTGTATACGTGAAGAACTAACAACGCTAGAATCAAACAGATTGTTTATTAGAATTGGATATATCTTATGGTATGGCTTACATACTAGACTCCTGTGACAAAATAGACAGAAGTTAGGAAAGTTACTTCCACATGTACATTTTCTGTGTGGATTATAGGCATTTATACATTTACAAACACAACTGTTTTCTAATATCTGAACATCAAACATTTCAGATTTACATTTCATGTCTGACACAGAAGGTTGAAACATGTAAATTTATATATGCAATATGTGGGCACTGTAAAGTTAACTGTCTGTACTTGCATCCATGTTATAACTGTGAAGAAAGTACCATAATTTATGCAGAAGAAAGCAGATTATCAGGCTGAAGTCAATCTGAAAAAGGACGGTGTTTCTCTACAGACGAATTGTAGGTGGTCCAATGCAGGACAGCTTCCACGACGGTGCTCTCTGTCCACCAACGAAGTACTGGAACTGGAACTGTTTCTCTGTTAAAACACTGGAACTGTCAGTCTGTTGAATTAACGTACTAAGTAGTAAGGATCCCTCTGTAATATTAACTGCTGGTAACAGATATATGGTCACAGTCACTGGCCAAGGCTCGCCACTGAAGAAATATATCTCTTTCTTTTCTGAAGAAATGGCAAGCAGAGGTCTTTATTTTGCCTCTGAAGAAAATGTCCAAAAGTAGACCAGACAAACTCCGTACTACTGTATCTGTTATACTTTATTTGTCTCAGAACAAATTCTTGCCAAACAGTTAATTCTGTCAGAGCTATTTAAATTCTGTTATAACACAGCTAGACAGATGAATAGACTCAGGCACACTTAGTCTAAAACGTCACCCCTGAATGAAACATACTGTCCAGTTTATATACTCTTTTCAAACGATGTTAGTTTTAATGTCTTTATGACTTGTTCTTCTGGTTTCTGTCTGTGTCATGAAAAAGTCCATGGTTATTTCATGCTCTTTTTTTGGTTCTCGCGGTATTTGAAGACTTCACAAAAGTCTCTCCACATCATCTTTGTGTCACTTGGCCTGTTTGCATTTTATTTATTTAATTCTGCATCTGAAAGCCAAGAAAGTCAACTTCCTTTTTTTTCTATAACAGGATGCATTTACAGTATTGCCCACAGCTATATGTTATTAATATCTGAGCTGAACATAACTGTTCTTGCAAAGCACGCATATTATTTTGAAAACTGTTGTTTGGCCTTGCACATTTCCTTTCACTGTACACACAGTATATTGGGGAAAAGCATTTTAATTTGCACAATATCTATCAATTCCCCCAGGGGAAGTAGCCCAGGTAGGCTCTAGTGCTCGAATGGCCTTCAGTTGTACTACATGCATTTCCACCCTTTCTCCTCATTCACAAGTTCATACAGAAAACAAGTGAGCAAGGCTAAAGCCATTCTCCTAGCCCCCTTTTAGTCTTGACAAGTTTAGTTCCTCTTGCCCTGGCCTCATCTTCAAGAGAAGCCCGTCAGGTATAGGCCCTTCAAAACATGCATCTTTCCAGCAAGCCTCACCCATCCTTTCATGCCTTCAAGTTACTTACTTGGTTTCTGTTTCCAGTAATGCCCAAGGCTACATCTTACTCGTTTATTCATATCCTTCTATGTGACCAGAAGCCCAACAGTAAGAAGTACAAAGGTGAGTGGATGTGTTTTTCATTTTGGGCATTCAATACAGTGTTGGACCCCTTTTTGCTGCTGTTTCTTGGCAGTGCAGTCTTATCTAATGCAAATCTTTGAAAAAGGCCTCAGCTACTCTTATGTAAAGTACACATCTACCATTTATAGTTTCTACTAATATTTCAAGAATGCATCGGTAGTTTCTTTTAAGGTTTGTAAGACCTTTCTGATTAGGACTTTGTTAAGAGAGCCTGTTCACCTATGGGACCCAACCAGCCTCTAAAGTGGATATGAAATTGCGTACATGGAAGATTCCCTTTTTAGTGCTCATTACATCAGCAGGGAGGATTCCTGAGCTTCAAACGTTGTGTGTTATACCTCTGTATTTTTTCTTTCATGATGATGGTATAGTCTTATGAACAACCCCTTTTTCTTGCCTAAAATAAATGTGCAAGCCAATCCAAACTAGTTGGTACATATGCCATTATATTTTTAAATTATTCTAATAAATGGGATTATCTCCTGTATTATATGAATGTGCATAGACAGCTATACTTTTATCCTGGCAGAATTAAACATCTCAGAAGAGGTTTATAATTACATCCTGTGCTACTAATAAAAAGGGCAATAAAGATGTTTAAACCTACCGTACAAGTTGGTTTTCTGAGTATGTTAAATGTTATTTTAAGCACAGAAGATATTACAACCAAAGACCCATTTGCTGAGGGCCAGGACTACATCATAAGCCTTTTTCAAAACTGCGTTTGTAGCTAGCATATGTGATTTGCAACTTGAGCTTCTCTGAATACATGTTGGATACTGTCATGACTGTGTCCTAGTGTTGAGGAGGATAAACTATGACCACATAGCTCTGTTTTTATGGAAAGTATATAACTTTTGATTGTTGATGACTGAGCAGAATTTGAGCTTGGAGTCATTTGGTGATCTGAGAAGAGACTACTTCATGGAGACATGTAGTGAAAATGAGAATAAGTTATGAGTTGTGGATTAAATAAGATGTTATAGGTAGGTGAGTGAGTAATCAGAATTGTGGTGAGTGTTTTCCAAAGTTCAGTGAAAGAACTTGTGGATAGAGACAGAGGTATTGTATGAATGAGAGGAGTGGCATTAAAGGTGTCACAGATTTTTAAAAACCTGAGATGTAAGTCATCAGTACTGGGATGAGTGCTTGTGATCTTTTAGGACTTTGTTAATCAGTTAAATCAAATTGTCAGAGGGGTGCATTTTGCAAATAAAGTTCAGGAAAGAGATGGGCATGGAGAGTTTAAAGGTTACTTCATCATCCCTTAAGAGGTATAAATGAAGGATGTTTTAGTTCTGGCAGTAATTAACTTTTCTCAAGATTCTTGGTTTTCTGAAGGAGGAGAGTTGCCATGGCTGTATTGCAATCTCTCCTCTGGCACCCATACTCATCCTAGTGTTCTCTTTTCCCTGATTTCTTACATTTAGAAACATACTTATTTCTTAGTTTTTTGTAAGGTGATGAATTTGCTTTGTGAACCAAAAAGATGTTTGATGCCTGAACCTCCATAGTTATGAGTGATTAGTAGATGTGAGGATAGATGAATTTTGAGAAAAGAAATTAGGGCATCAATGAGCATTACTAACCTCATTTTTGTGGTTAAACAGGGGACCTTTCTGTTTTTACTATATTATTATTATTATGGGTTAGTATTACTGTTTAGTTTGTTGAGGGCTGTTGTACTGGTATGATTTTTGTTTTTTTAGCTAAAATGTCTTTCTTCAGCAGTGCAGTCTTTCTGCCTGCAATATGACATTTTTTCATCTCCTTTTTAATCATATTTTTTCCATTCGCTTAGAATGGAGGTACTGTGAGATGCTTAATAATTTTCTTGAATCAAAAGTCAGTGGGCAGTAAAACGGAAGAGTCAGGGAGACAAATTGCTAAAGAAAGTGTTACAGTATTTCATAGTAAAGCAATGTGATGTGCATATAGGAAGCTTAACAACAAATAAATGTTATGTGAATGAGAGAATCGAGTAAGTTATGTTTTCATATCTGCAGCACTTTGAAGATCATTTGTAAGATAAGAAAATACACTCTGGGATGAAGAAACGTTTTGTTTAGGGTGTAGTTATTCTTTAAATATATATCTCCTCACTCCCTGTGATTCCCTTGTGGTTTTATTTCATGTCCTTCCTTCCCTCATTTCCTTCAGGAAGTAGAATAAGTGATTTTCAGCCTATCCTGTTATTTTCTGCCCATCCTTTTTATCACCTTTCTGTCACTTCTCTATTTTGCAGCATTGCAAATTCTGAGAATATCCTGAAGATCTGCACACAGTGCTGTAGTCATGGCCTTGTTAAAGACCTGCAGATTCATAGAGGCACCTCATTGTTTCCAAAGTTGATTCCACCGTAAATGCAGCCTAGCATCCTGTTGGCTTTATCAGCTGTATTTTCTCTTAGTATCTAGTGGTTCATTTAGGTTCATAGGTTCATACTAGGCTATCTGCCCGAGGGCATTTACAAGCCTAGCCCATAGTTTTGTGGCTTACGCCACCCCTTTAGTATGGGGAACTATACCCATTATTTTGCTGTGCCTCTGTCGAGCAGTGACACTGAGGTAATCCCTGGGGTATATCTGCGATCTCCCATCCATTGGTCAAGATTTCTCTTGAACAAGGCCAGCGAGGTGCTCTGCCTCACATATACCGGGATTTTATTCCACAGCATAGGGAGTCTTTGGGTGATGAATCTATCCCTCCAGCACGTCCTATTAATAGCCGTGTCGAGGTTTAAGTCTCTCGCCCTTGTGGCTCTGATGGATCTAGATTTTTTGAGGTGAAGCATATTCATCAAATCTGGGTTTGACATGGCCTTGTATGTTAGGCAAAGGTCACCTCTGAGCAAGCGGTAAGCGATTGAATAGAGCTGGAGTTCTTTCAGTCGGGCAGCATAGGACAGATGTTTGAGACCCTTTATCCTTTTGGTGAGGAACTTTTGTGGCCTCTCCAGCTGCTGCAAGTGTCGGGTCAGATACATTCCGAATGGGGCATTGTACTCAATCATTGGTCTGATGAGTGATGAGTATAGGGAGACTATGACCTCCCTTGATCTAGATGAGAATCCTTCATGATAAGGTGGGCAGTGTAGAAGGTCTTCCTAACTACTTTAGCTACATGGGTGTCGAATGACAGACTACTATCAACCTGGGTCCCCAGGTCCCTGATAACTTCTTCTGTGCTCAGTGGATTGCCACCTATTTGGTAGCTAGGGGTAACCTTCTTTTTCCCGAAGGGTATGACTATGCATTTTTTGGCATTTAACTTTAGGCCATGGCTCTGGCACCAGTTATCCGTTTCTGTGAGACCCTTCTGAAGGATATCTGTGTCAGATGTGTTTTCTACTATGGCGCCCAGTTTGCAGTCATCTGCAAACTTTGTCAGCCATAACCCTCCTGTGTTTGCTTGTACTTGAGAAAAGTAGATGCCAAACAAGAGTGGGCCCAGGACTGAGCCCTGTGGTACACCACTTGTGACAGGCTTTGAGTCTGACATGGCGCCAGCAACTCTGACCCTGTGGGTTCTGTCACTCAGCCAGTTTGCAACCCATCTTGTGATGTATGGATTAACATTTAAGCTGATGAGTTTTCAATGATACCCGAGTGGGGTATTGTATCGAAGGCCTTCGCCAGATCGAGGTAGGCTGTATGGACTGCCTTTCCTCATCAATGGCTTTGGTGACTGTTTGAAAAAGTCAACCAAGTTTAGAAGGCATGATCTGCCTTTGACAAAGCCAAACTGGGATGGATCCAAAGTCTGCAAATTTCCTATGTCTTTATTTATGAGGTCCATTATGATCCTCTCCATGGCTTTGCAGATAAGGCTTGTCAAGCTAATGGGCGGTAATTTCCAGGGTCGGTGGAGGCACCGCCTTTGTGAAGTGGGACCACAGTTGCAGTGCGCCACTCCTGGGTGCGTATCCAGAGGTAAGACTATGATTAAACAGCTGTCCTAGCTGTGGGTTTAATTCCTCGTTGAGTTCGTGGAGCACACAGCCGGGGACACCATCAGGTCCCATGGATGCTGTGTTTTTGCTTTGGAGAGAGCAGTTCTCACTTGGGCGTTGGAGATGTTTGGGGGCTGCAATCGCTTGGTATAGATATCTCTCCTTTTGGGGAGGGGAGAAGTTTGCACTGAACCTGTCAGCCAGTATGTTGGCAATGTCTGTAGGATCAGTAATCTTCACATCATTTTGAACTAGTTCTGAGCATATCTGGGAGTTTCCTCCCAGGTTTCTAACATAGCTAAAGAAGGCCTTATGATTGTCTTTTGAGTCTTTAGCTATTTTTCTCTCAAAATTTGCTTTGGATGATTTTATGAGAGCTCTTAGTTTTTACTTATAGTGATCAAGGGTGTCTTACCTTTTAAGGATTTTGCTCTATCTTGTAGTAGCTTCCTCCTTTTGTTGTAGAGTTTGTTTATGGCTGGGGTCCACCAGACTGGACGCTTGCCTTTGGTACAAAGAGTCTTTGTTTTGCTTGGGATTGCCTTATCCATGCAGTCCTGCAGGTGCTGGTAGAAGGCATTTGTAAGTGATTCAGCGGCTTGAGTACTGTTTTCCGCTCGGGGCCTTAAAGGAGACCACACTAGTCTTTAGAAGTGTGAAGTCGGCTTCGAGAAGTTTTTACTGTGGTCTTTTTATTTCAGGTGGGGTGGGATGAGGACCTCCAGCGAGATTAGTTTGTGATCTGATCTCACCAGTGAGGGGTATACTTCCGGTGTTGAACATTGTGCTCCCATGTTCGTGATGATGAGATCAAGTATGTTTTCTCCTCTTGTGGGGATGGTGACTAGTTGTTCCATGGCATTTGAGTTTAGGAATTCCAGGAACTTTTGGGCTAGGGTGTTTGGGCTTGAGTAGTGTTCCCAGTCTATATTAGGGTAATTGAAGTCACCTAGTATGATGGTGTTTGGTGATACATTTATCCCTCTAGTGTTTTCAGGAAGGCCATGTGAGGTTCCTGAGTTTGTGAGGGTGGCCTGTAACATGCTACAATTTGCAGAGCAGTCTTGCCTATGGTTAATTGCACCTGGATGGTCTCCGATGCATCATGCGTTGCCACCAGTCTTGAGGTGTGGGTGTCCTTGATGAATATGGATACCCCCTCCTTTCTTGGTATTGTCCGGATTTTGGGGCGGAACGCATGATAAGAGGTAAAACCTGATAGTGCTGGGGTGCTCTCAGGAGCCTTGAACCAGGTTTCTGTCACTGCACAGACATCGATGTTCTCCATACTGAGAAGGGCCTCGAGTGCGTGCATTTTGAGATTTAGACTTCTGGCATTGAGCAGCATTACCCTTAGTTTTTTCCTTTTTGTGTTCTAGGGTGGTAGGTTTAGAATTTGAGCCTTGCCTAAAAAGGCACTATGGGGTGGCAAGAGCCTTTGCCAATATCCGAATCCCAGGGGTGACAGGTGCAAGCCGTCCCTTGCGAAGCAGCGTGGCTTGTCCAGCATGTCATCCCAGGCAGACAGACATTGGATCCCCTTTGAATGACACCAGAGTTTAAGCCAATTGTTAAAGCTGATCATCTTATCTCTGTATTGTGGCATCATTCTTGGTGAAGGTAGGATACTGCTCAAGGTCAGGGTCATACCTGCCTGGGCTACATAATCAGAGAGCTCCTCAATGTCTCTTTTCATGTAGTCCAAGGAGGTACGTCTCAGGTCGTTTACACCAGCGTGGTCAATGACTGAGTCGTATTTGTACCTGCTGTTGAGAGACCTGAGTGCTTGCGTTATGTGGCGGATTCTAGCGCCCGACAGGCAGCTTACTGTGACCTTCTCCTTACTCAGTCTGGTGAGTGGGACGTCAGTGTGTCTGACTATAGAGTCACCAATGACTAGTGTGTCTGGCATTGTGTTTGGCCTTAAGGGCTGTGACTGTTTGACACTCTGACTGTGAGGTCTATGTGTTGCAGGTGTTGTGTTCTGAGGTGGTGGTTGTTTGGGTGTCTGCTTTGGTGGCCTCTGCTGTTTTGGTAGATTTTTGATCAGAGCCGCCGAGTATGTCTTTGTGTGTTTATGTGTATGATTTGAGGTTGTGATGGTACTATGTGAGACTGGGTCTATAGTGTGTGTGGTAACCTTCTCCTCCTGACTGGTCTTGCCAGTCCTATGTTGAGAGAGCTCAGCCTCCAGTTTGGCCGTATAGTTGCATCTCTCGCATGTATTTGTGTTTTGTGGGAGGAGGAGAGGGTTGTCTGTGTACATGAGGCAATTGTAACATTGCCTCAATATTCCCAGGTTCACCAGCTGAACTTTTGGATGTTGCATTTACCTTCTCCTGCTGTGCCTTTAAGGTGCTACAGTCTGTATTTGTCTTTTTTTCTGTGGGTTAAGACCGAGATGATGCACTTAACCTTTTATAGCATTGAGTATTAGCCATACCTCTCAAACTCTTAGCACAAGAAATTTAGACAAAGCCTAAAATAATGGGTGACAAAGATCCAAAATAGTGACAGATTTAAAGTATTGTTTCTAAAGGTGCTAGAATAACAGGTTTTGTGTCATTATGCACTTTCTGAATTATATGATGTCTAAAACTCTTGTCTGTCATTATTTAGTGACGTCAGTCCTCAGTGATTTGTCAGAAAAGCACAGATATTATGAGGAATAGACCAAAAATATGAGACAAAGATCTGGAAGGTTGAAATGTATGATATTAGCTGCTATGTGCTCTTCTAGTCTGATATAATCTTTTTTGTCCTGAAGTTGTCCTTTTTTTTCTGTCATTTTTAAAATGAGCGATTGTATTTTCGATGTCTTATATGATGTGATTGATATCTGTCGTAAAGACCCCTTAGGACTGACCTTTGTGGCAGTCTGCTCTTTACTGCCTTGTCCTCCTTACTACCATCCACTACATTTTTTTAAAAGCTTTATTAAATCATCGCAACATAAATGCACATACATTAATAGAAAAGAAAACAAACTATAGAAACATTTTCCATTGATGTTTTCATGCAGTACACGTTCTCTTTTTGCATTCTTTTTTCATTTTTTGTACTCGCCTCATAACACTGAATTGCTTATCATGCTAGTAAGTTTTCTTTGGGGAGACCTAGTTGAAGACTTTTTTGAAGTCCGTATTGATAGTGTCTGTTAGATATCCTTTGTTTTCTTTTCTGTAACCGAGTCATAAAACTACATTGTTCAGGACTGTCTGGACCATTGAGTCATGGCAACATAATGATGTAACTCCCTAAAACAGAACCATGACTAGGGTAGGGAGAAGCGAGCAGCTGTCCTGGGAGCAAGCTGTGCACCAGTATTCATTTAGGAAGCACAGGTGATATTGCAGCTTTATAAATGATTACTGGTACTGTGTTACTGCATAGGAGCTCGAGTCTGTTAATAGCAAAAACTTACCTACACCTACAGAAAATTTTTCTTTTTGCAATCTTGAGGGCACCAGATGACCTAGCTACAACTCTTTCCAATCAATATATAATGTTGCAATCCATGCCCCCAACCCTTACTGACCATTCCTCTGTAACACTTACCTATGCCATACCCAACAAAAACACACCAAAACTAATTTGCTTTTGACTAATATCACAGCAAAAAGTAAACCAGTGTACTTAAAGAACTTTCATCTATAGATGGGCCCCCAGTTTTAAACTGCAAGTACCTGTGAAAGGCCTCTTAAAATACTTAAAAAGGAATTACCTCAACTACAAGAAAAACACTTCCCCACTGTATACAGACTGTTGAAGTCAAGATTCAACCAAGGGATATCTAAGAAGTTTAAAACTCACTTCAGAGTTAGAGACAAAGCTTGGCAGCGTTGGAAACATTCATCCAAATCTGAAATTCAAGACCAAGTTATCCAACTTTAGGCACAGCAATCTTGAGTAGATAACCACGCAAGGCAGTTTTGGAAATTCATTAATCAAGTAACTGTAATATTAAACATTGAAAAAATATGAATACTTAATGCATTATATCACAAAGAATTTATACATTTCTCCCTAATCCCCTTCCTTCTCCCTCACATTTCTAATCACTCAGAGCTGTCTTAGTAGTTTCCTACTTTCCACTAACGACATTAATATGGGAGCTTTAACTTGCTGTTCTGACAGTCCATGGCTTTGATTATCACATGTGCAATTCTCTATTCCTTTCCTGCATTAAACTTACAAACAAAGTTGATGTTTGAAGTGAAGCTGTAGGGACTTCAGCTGTAAAAATTAGGAGAGAGAGGGTGATGATTAGATCATGTAGTGCCATCAGAGGGGTTTGCAGGAAAATCAGACTAAGATACAATTGGGAAGAGGGACACATTTTCCATTTAGTGTGGTCCAAATTTAGTTGGAACTTGAAATACTGTTTCATGGAGATTATTTTGGATAGGTAGAATGACCTCTCAAAATGGTAATTTTAGTGTGTGTAAGCTAAGCTGTTCTGAAGGGCTTCATAAAGTAAGAACAGTGAGGGAGTGGGAATTGATTAGTTACTACTGAGTGTTAGCTGCAACAACAGGAAGAAGTAGATGGAGCATTTTTCTTTTTTATTTGACTTCCAAAATGTGTGGGATTCCAAAATGTCTTAAACCACACTGCTCCAAATATTTTGGAGTAATTAAAGGGACAGTGTAACAAACAGTATTCATGTGTGAAGTGCATGTGAAAGGTAATATTGACAAGACAGGTTTTATCCAGTGGACTAATACAGTGTATGTTACTTATGCTTACATTATGGTTATGTGTACACATACCTAAGTGCATTCCAAAAAGTCTTGCAATAGTGTACTCCAAAGATTCTGGAGTAATTTAAGGGTGATGCAACACACAGTATTCAGGTTTGACATGCAGATGAAGTGTAGCATTGAAAAGGCAGAACTTTATTCAATGCACTAATGCAGTGTACATAGGCTTTGCTTGCAAGTTATGTTATGGACATATGTCCATTGTGTGTGTGAGTGTTTGAATGTATGTGTGTGTGTGTGTGTGTATTGTGTGTATATATATATATATATATATATATATATATATATATATATATATATGTGTGTGTGTGTGTGTGTGTGTGTGTGTGTGTATATATATATATATATATATATATATATATATATATATATATATATATATATATAGGAAGTAAGATAGCTATGAAAGAGGATGAAGAACGGAAAGTCTGTTGATCCAGATGACATACCTGTGGAAGCATGGAGGTGTTCAGGTGAAGATTGTTTAATGAAATCTTGGAAAGTGAGAGGATGCTTGAGGAATGGAGAAAAAGTGTTTTTGTGCTTTTTTGCAAATTTTAAGAATAAGGGAGACAGAGAGAGTAACTATTCAGGGGTCAATTGAGAAGTTAGAAGTTATGGGAAATAGTATTGGAAGCTAGGTTAAGAAGGGTGGTGATGATTAGTCATGATCAGCAGTATGGTTTCCATGAGAAAAGATGATGTTGTGCGCTTTGAGAGGATGGAGAAGTACAGAGAAGGTCAAGAGAGTTGCATTGTTGTGATTTAGGATTTAGCATATGACATAGGTGCCTAGGAGGAGTTGTGGTATTTGTAGGAAGAAGGAAGGAGAGTCAGTAGAGAATGTAAGTGGTACACAATATATATGCGAGGGTAGTGTGTGACAGGTGAGGGAGGTCTGGTGGGAGTGATGGATGCATTTAAGGTGGAGGTGGGATTACATCAAGGATCATCTCTGAGCCCTTTCTTATTTGTAATGGTGATGGACAGGTTGATAGACAAGATCAGACAGGAGTCCCCATGGACTATGACATTGTGATCTATAGTGAGGTGGAGATATGCTCCTAGAGAGAGAGGAATGAAGGTCAGTAGGACTAAGAATATATATGTATAAATGAGAGGGAGAGTACAGGCAGGATGGAGTGGGTGGAGAAGAGTGTCAGGAGTGATTTGTGACAGACAAGTACCAGTAAGAGTGAAAGGGAAGGTCTACAAGAGGGTAGTGAGACCAGCTATGTTATATGGGTTAGAGACAGTGGCATTGACAAAAAGGCAGGAGTCAGAGCTTGACTTGGCAGAGTTGAAGATGTTAAGATTTGCACTGGCTGTGACGAGGATGGACAGGATTAAGAATAAGTATATTAGAGGGTCAGCCCAGGTTGGAAGGTTTGGAGACAAAGCCAGAGAGGCAAGATTACGTTGGTTTGAATATGTGCTGAGGAGGGATGCAGAGTATATTGGGAAAAAGATGCTAAGGATGAAGCTGCCAGGTAACAGGAAAAGAGGAAGGCCTAAGATAAGGTTTATGGTTGTGGTGAGAGAGGACATGCAGGTGGTTGGTGTGACAGAGCAAGATGCAGAGGACAGGAAGAAATGGAAACAGTTGATCTGCTGTGGCGACCCCTGACGGGAGCAGTGGAAAGTAGAAGAAGATATATATATATATATATATATATATATATATATATATATATATATATATATATATATATATATATATAATGCAGATGTACACACATACCTCTCAGTCTCTCAGCTTTCAAAAGCAAAACCAAGGAACCATTAAAAATCATAGCAGTCAAAATTCACACTGTTTAGAATTAAGAGCTAGTTACTTTGCTAAAAGATGCAAAACTACAGAGCTGCATCAGGACTGTAGATTCATTATTTATTCTTTATAATTGTGGAACTTGTAGCAGTGGGTCTTGCAGTTACAGTAGTGAGCTAGTGAGATCATTACAAGCACTGCTGACAAAAGGAAAATATGCAAGAATTTTTTTTATCAGACAATATTTGGATAAACAGTGTTATTACAGGAAACAGCATTCAAAGTTTTTATATACATTTTGAACTCATGTATACAAATCAGCTGTGTAATGTGCCACACATCTATCAGCTTAAATATGTGTTTAGATTCCTGAGCATTTTCTGAAGAAAATGAAGTGAAAAGCATACAGCAAACAAATGAAAATATTTTATGGACAGTAAATCCATGAATCCATGGAGCAAGATGCAAACAGCTACAGTGCAAAAAAATCTTTACAATGATACTAGCTAGAGTAGTTTAAATCAGTACTGTCATATATCAAAATGTAAAAGAAAAAAAAAACATAATTATATATTTTGAAAAAACTTTTCATATCCCAAGCCATACAACCCGTCTGTGAGAGAAACACTTAATCTCTCACCAGTACAAAGTCTTGTCTGCATATCAGTTTATGCAGTAATGGAACAAAAGAAACTAAAGATACGGCAGCATACCTGGTGAAATTTTTTCATGTCACCAGCTTCTGTCCACACTTATGAGTTGCATCAGAATCCTGTAGCAACCCAGTAAATGTGTGGACACCATAATTAGTGGAAGAACAGAGTTCATTGTCAAGGCATGAATCATCTATCAAACTAGACTGGACCGACCATAGATATTTTTTAGCCTGCGTTGATTTCACTGCAAACAGTACGTCATATTTGCAAATCCTCTTTCATTTTTCCTGTTGTTGGAAATGTAATATCTTTTGAGATGGTATTACCATTGCTTTGTAGTCTGTTCATGCCATCATATGAATCAATCATCAGCTTCAAGTTTTATGACAGACAAAATGTTGAGAAAGATAACACTACAGCTATTACAGACATACTGCAATGGTCCATTTTGACCATTATGTTCTCCAGGAAATCTGTATCTCATTGGCTGTACAACTGAGCCAACAAATCATAACAGCAAAGTGGGTGCAGTTTGGGAAACTAAAGTTGGAGCACTCCACTGAATATGGAGCAGTTGAGAAGTTAATTCGTATGCGTGTGCCTATATATATATATATATATATATATATATATATATATATATATATATATATATATATATATATATATATATATATAATCATGGAATCCCCAAACAATGTCAATATACTTCAAGAGGGGCTTACACAAATGATTGATTGGTGCCAAAGCTGTGGACTCAAACTGAATGCTAAAAAATGCATTATCATCCCATTCAGTAAAAACGATATTGGACTATCGTCTAAGTAATAATACCCTACGTAACAACACAGTAGTGAGAAAATTGGCAATAGCTAAACTTTGACCACCATATGCCACTGTGGTAAGGAAGCCATTCTACATCACACACCTCATTAGCAAAGGCATTGCCTCAACAGCAAGAGGTCATAGCACCCCTGTATTTGACCCTCGTCAGACCAGTATTGAGTACAAGGCCCACTTTGGTATATACCTTACCAGAGATTTCTAACCAAGAAAATTCAGTCTCCAGCATGTCATACATTGACAGACTGAAGTCACTGTCACTGTATTCAGTAGCATACAGAGTACTTAGAGGAGACTTGCACTTGGCCTACAGAGTAATCTCGGATCCAAACCTAATGGAAATGCTGCACATTCACAAGTCAAATGGAACATGGGTCATCCAGGGACTTTAACCTGGTCTGCAACATAATTAAGACCTGTTGGATCGACGGATATGTGTCTCAGAGGTTGCCACTCCGCTGGAATAGGCTGCCAAGTCATATCAAACAAAGCCCCTCGATGACCCTGTTTAAGTGTAGCATGAACGACTGTATGAGAAACTTAAATTCCTGCTGGGGATTTCACCTATGACCCTCCTAGATTTGGGCAGTTATTGCTAACTAAGATATCGAGTTTAGGCAAGATCCTTTATATTGGGTTTCTCTAGTGTTGTGTTGGGTACACACGGCTAGGCGTATAAAGATGTTTGAGTCAATAGCCCAGTAACCACCTATGAACCTGTAATTATTATCTCAGAGTCTCACTGTTAGTTGTTTTCCTCTCTTTACCTATATGAGTTTTGATCACATCATCAACCCTTCTTTTTGCAGTATTGCTTCCCACAGACCACAGTGTAACATTCAGCAAAGTAATAAGTATAAAGTAAGCATAATAACTGCTTGATACACCTCTAGCAATCCGGGTCTAGTGTCTACTACACAAGTCAGACACCACTATAACCTTTCCCACAAGTATGCAACATGTATTCATAGGTGATTAGATAGTATGCTAATTATAACTGTTCACTTCACACATATAACTACATTTTACTGGTGTGACAAACCTATTAAAATAGTACAAGATACTGGTTAATGCATCTACTGGAACTGCTTAGGAATGTACATTACCATTTTTTCAGTGCATGAAGCTCCATGATTATGCTTTAAAATCGGAAAAAAGACAGACCTGAAAGCATGAGACTCTACCATAACAGCTCTTTCAGTAGTGTGTAACAGTTGAGACATATCCCGTAAGTGCTGTTATGGTTTGGTCTCAACCAAAGGGAGTTCCTGTACTCTCAAATATCCTTAAATATATTGCCTCATATTTTCATTCTGGGGAGTTTACAGACATCAAGTACGTAAGTAATTTATTTAACTTAATAAACTGTCCCTGTCTCTTTCTTCCACTTAAATTTACTTGCTGACTATGTGGCAACAGTCGCTAAGTGCTTCACTGGCTTTCAAAGCTGATAAAACACTTTGTGCTTTTTCTTTTCTTTTATGACTGGCAGTACTAGTACACGGAGTAGATAAAACTCCACGCAATACAAAGAGTTATGATCGGGTCTCACCAGTCATAACCAGTTATTATGTGTTCTCAACATGGATGCCAAGATTCACCTCTTGAGCTTCACTGTTGAGGTGAATTTCTTGGCATCCATGTCTTGAACATATAATAACTGGGTTACGATCAGAGACCCGATTATAACCCTTTATGTTACATTCATCTTGTGTCCACATTAATGGCATTACTGATATTTGTGAACCAATATCAGCTGTTTTGTATTGTGTTGCACTCTTCACACACATGTTTATACTGCTTAGGCAAACACATATTAGTAGCTGTCAGCTGTAAGCATATCCAAGTAAGACTGTACTGCACTGTACTGTGTTTGCAATATTCAAGACATACCTTCAAAGCCCAGACATTTCTGTAACTCTGCTTATTACTCATTCTGGTAATATATCGTACATCATCTGCAAGACTTTTTTTTTTTGTTTTGCAAATTTATGATGTTATGTGGTCCTATCTCGCCTACATTCTTTACTCACGGGTTCGGAGCCGAGAATCTGCTCCGACTCGGCCAACTTATTTCTCTAACACGAAGTCTCTAATTGGCTGGGCTAACCCAGTATCCCAAGATGCACCTCGCCTAGCCCTAGATCTCATTTGCCACTCGTAGAGTTAGGACGTGGTCTCACTTGGCTGTGGCTAAGTACCCTTTTTCAAAACTTTTCATAAGTCTTTAGCAGTCTGTTCTCTTGTAAAAAGCTATTTTAATAACTAGTTTTTCATTGTGAGTGTACTGTGTAAGCGAGTAGTGTTTTTTGTGGTATCCCTCTGTTTTGGTGGGCTAGGCCCATTTAAATTAGAGGACCTAGTCCTCTCCTGTCTTGTTTTTTGTGTAAACTTGTGTTTTGTTTGGTTTTTTGGTCGGTAGTTAGATTTTCCTTGCTGCACCAAAGAAACGTTTAAATTAGAGTTTCCTTGGCTGTTCGTAGTTGTTTTTTTCCATCTTCCTCTTGTGTCTGTCATTGTCAGTTGAGTGGGTGTTGTGAATTGCTATGTCTAAAGAGCAGAAAGAGCATAAACCCTCTGGGTTTAAAAAATGCTCAAAATGTGGCTACAAGATGTCCATTACAGATGGGCATTCTATCTGCGTTTATTGTCTTGGTGCTATTCACCTGTAAGAGTCCTGCAGTTTTTGCCATGCCTTCAGCCCGAGGGTACTGCAGGAAAAAAAAAATAAGCTGATTTTGAAGGGCCTTGTTAAGCCTTCTTTTGAGGAGTCCTTAGACTCTTCTTGTAGTACTAAGTCTAAGACTTCCAAGGCCAAGAAAAGATCTCCGGCTCCATCTGTCTCCTCGGAGCCCCTGGAGAAGGTTTCGAAAGTGGATACTGCCTCCTCGGCTCCCTTGTCCTCGGGGCTGCAGGAGGTATCTGCTGTGCTGGAGTCGACCTCGGCCCCGATATTATTGGAGCCTATTCGGAGCCGGTCACCCAGTGTTAGGCATGAGTTTCCGGGTAGGAGATCCCGATCTCCTTCTATTTCCTCTAAATCCTCTAGGCTGTCTGCAGTCACCGGTGTTAGCAAAATTGTTCTCGGCTCCGAACCAGTCGGCTCCAGAGCCAGTCCCTATTCTTGTACCGATGATTCCTCCTCCGAGCACCCCTGTGTCGTCAGAGCCGGAGTGCTCCGCGCCGAGTGATGTTCTCGTGTCGGCTCCGATACCCCTTGCGAGTTTATCAGAGCCGTCGGCTCCAACCATGTCAGTTCCGTCCTCTGGTTTCGGTACTCGGGTTTTCTCAGTCGGACCCGAGGGGGATACCTCGGGACTCTTTTCGGTTCCGAGCCTCCCTCTCGGTGCATCGGCTCTGGGAACCCCGACTCCGGTTGTGGTCTCGGAGACGGGTCGGTCCTCGGATTCAGGGGGGAACCTGCCTTCGAGGCCATAAGGAGCGCACTGGCCAGATCGTCAGTTACATCACCCAGATCGGTCACTCTTTCCCCCTACACCCCAGCTAGAGCCTCTGACGCCCCCCTCTCCGTGGATGGCAGAGCCCGAAGGTCTGAGAATACCCCCATGAGTGGTCCCCTACTTTCTGAGGGCCCCTCGGTGTCGGTGCCCGAGGAGCCCCCTAGAAAGAAGTTGTGCAAGAGGAAGCACATAGACTCCCAGGATGAGTCCCTCACTTCTGATACCGACCTCGAGTAGTCATAGGGGTCCGCCAAGTCATCCTCCCATGATGTCTCTTTCTCCGACATCCTGGAGATCTTGAGGCAGAGAGGCGACTGGCCATCCAAGACCCCCTCTGAGGAGTAGTCAGTATTCCTCAAGGCCTTCGGAGATCAACCCTCCGCCTCCTGGGTGTCTCCACCCTTCGATGAACTCCTGGATTTGATTTGTCAAAGGGTGTGGGAGAGCCCTGATTCCATGGAACCGGTGCCCTGACATCCAAATAAGTGTCTTTCTGCTCCCCTGGGGAAAGAGTTCCTGACCAAAGGGGTTTCCGTAGATGCCTTGGTGGTGGTGGTGGCAGCCACTCAGCAGGAAGTTGCAGAGGCTTCTTCTTCCGTTCAGCCTCGTAACAAGGAGTCTAGGAGTATGGACCGGTACGGGAAATGTACCCTGTCTTCAGCGACCTTTACTTTGTGGTCGCTGAATTATCTTTGTCATTTTACTTGGCTCCAGAGAGATCTCCTTAAGGAGCTAGGAGACACTCTAACAGGTAACATGCCTGTGGCGGTAGCGCAGACTGTTAACACCCAGTTGTCTATCCTTGGTTCCATTGTCAACTCGTCCATGAGGCTCATATCCTATGCAGCCGAAGGGGCGAATAGGGCAGCTAGCTCAGGTGTAGCTCTCAGAAGGCAAGCTGGGATGCGCCTGTGTCATTTCGCGGAGGCCTTTAAGTCTTCCTTCACTGACGCCCCCTTTGATGGGTCCTCACTCTTCGGGACCAAAGTGAAAGACACCCTCACCAGATGCGAACAGGAGGGAAGAACCCTATCTGCCGTAGGGGCCTGTTTCTCTCTTCCTTCTAGGCCTTACCCCAAGGCTGTGAGAGGAGGGAAAATGTGGTTCAAGAAGTCACAGAAGTCTTTCCGTGCCGCTCAAGGTGAGTCCCCCTCCAGAGGCAGAGGAGGGGGAAATTATTCTGGAAGACGCCATCCTAGAGGCAGAGGAGGCCCCCGCAACTCAAGAGACCACGATTCCTTTCGTGGGTCTTCCTTTCAGCGTTCCTGAGGTGTTGCCCGACTGTGCTGTTCCGGAGCCAGTCGGGGGCCGAATTTCGTTGCATCCGGAAGCCTGGGAAAGCATCACCCAGGATCGTTGGGTGCTTCGAATAGTTACCGGAGGTTACACTATCCCCTTTTTATCAACACCCCCTCCAGTCAAAAGAATCCCGGATGTTCCACCCAGTCAATGGTATCAAGCAGCACTAGAAGTTTCAAAGCTGCTAGAAAAAGGAGTCATCCAACCAGTCGCCTCAGACCATATCGGATCAGGAACTTACTCAAGACTCTTTTTGGTGCCGAAAAGAACAGGGGATCTGAGACCCATTCTGGATCTCAGCCGATTGACTCACTATATTCTGAAGTCCAAGTTCCGAATGGTCACTCTTCAGTCCATTTTTCCCTTGCTGGAAAAAGGAGTATGGATGTGCTCCATCGATCTCAAGGATGCCTACTACCACATAAAGATGGACAAGGCATCCAGGAATCACTTATGCTTCCAGCTGGGAGCCAGTCACTTCCAGTTTCGTGCCCTGCCCTTTTGTCTCACCACAGCCCCCAGGGTGTTTGCCAAGTGTTTGGCAGTGGTGACAGCTCACTTGAGACGTCGGGGATTCCAGGTGTTTCCATATCTGGACGTCTGGCTTCTCACCGCCCCCACCAGACATCTCCTCATTCAAGCCAGGGAGGCTACCATCACACTTTGTCAACACTAGGAGTTACCTTGAACTGGGAAAAGTCTGCCTTGCTGCCCTCACAGCGTGTTGTTTTTATAGGCGCAGAGCTAGACTCTATTCAAATGTGGGCCTTTCTGCTACAAGAGAGGATAAGAGTGCTGCAGTCTCAGATTCACGCATTGTTGCCCCTCAAGAGAGTTCATGCCAGGTTAGTTCTCCAGCTCCTGGGATCCATGGCTGCCACCACCATGCTGGTGCTTCTAGCCAGGTTACACATGCGGATCCTACAGTGGCTCCTTTCAGCCCAATGGTCCTTTCAGAAACTTCCTCTTTCCCACTTGATACTTCTCACGGAACGGTGCAAACAGGACCTCCACTGGTGGCTATGTTCCGCCAATCTGGACAAGGGGAAGAGCTTGACTCCTATGTCTTCAGTGGCCACGGTGACCACGGACGCCTCCCAGATGGGGTGGGGGGGTATTATCTTGGCAGGATGGTCCAAGGCACGTGGCAAGATCACGAGGTACACCTGCACATCAGTGTTCTAGAGATGAGAGCGGTGTTACTAGCGTTGCGGGCACTCCAAAGCTCTCTTCTTCTGGGAACGATTGCAATTCACTCGGACAGCATGTCCGTGATGTGGTACCTGAACAAGCAGGGGGAACCAAGTCTTATCCCCTCTGCAGAGAGGCCATGCAAGTGTGGCACTGGGCAGTGTCTTCCCAACGGTTTTTAGTGGCAACACACATTCCGGGAAAGACCAACGTGATAGCGGGCAGGCTGAGCAGAGCTATTCTGATGCCTTACGAGTGGTCCCTGAACAACCGAGTGGCGGTTCAAATTTTCAACAGGTGGGGTCAGCCTTGCTGCGATCTCTTCTCCAGCCCTCTCCATGCCAAATGCAGCAAGTACTTCACACTGATCCCCCCCACAGTGGCAGTCACCCAGGGACGCTCTAGTCCACGATTGGCCCCCCGGTCTGATCTATGCTTTCCCTCCGTTTCCTCTGTTACCAAGAGTGATTCAGAAAGCCATATCCTTGGGAAGCAGGATGATTCTAATTGCTCCACACTGGCCTCGACAAGTATGGTTCCCCTTTCTTCAGCAGTATGCAGTGGATGGTCCTTGGACCCTGGACCCAGTGCCAGACCTACTGACTCACATGTCAGGACAGCTCCATCCCTCCCTGCGAACCCTCAGGTTGACAGCCTGGCTGCTCCACTTCCATCACTAGTTAGATGACATTCCCTTTCACCTGAGGTGGTATACATCTTGTCTTCGTCTCATAAGTCTTCCACCAGAAGGATTTATTCCAGCAAATGGAAGAGATTCTCCATTTGGGCTCAGGCCCAAGGTTTGGACCCCTTCACAGCCCCAATTCCATCGGTCTTAGATTTTTAGCCATGCTTTTCCGACAGGGCTCCACGCCTGCTACCATTAAGGTGCAGCTGGCTGCAGTTTCCAATTTTCATACATCTTAAGAGCCTTCTCTTATGGGCCATAAACTTTGTAAGGCCTTCTTGAAAGGCACCTGGTTACTTCACCGTCCTGTTTCAGAACCTGTCATGCCATGGGATCTAAACCTTGTGTTACAAGCCATCACTTCACCGACCTTTGAACCGGCTGCCACCTGTGAATTAAAATTTCTATCTTGGAAGACGGCTTTCGTAATAGCCATTACATCGGCCAGAAGAGTATCTGAGATTCAAGCTCTGTCCATTAAACCTCCGTATTTGACCTTTCATAAGGACAGAGTTTCCCTGAGACTTAACCCCGTCCTTCCTTCCTAAGGTGTCATCCACCGTTAATCTTCATCAGTCTATTGAGTTACCAGTGTTCTTTCCAAACTTTTCCAATAAAGCAGAGTTTAGATTTCACCAGTTGGATGTGCACAGACAACTAAGATTCTACTTGCACAGGACTAAGCATATTAGGAAGTCTGATCAACTGTTTGTCTCCTTCTCAGAAAACAGAACAGGTTGTCCTATTTCCAAGAGCACAATTTCTAAATGGATCAAAGATTGTATTTCCTTTATCTATTCGTCAGCAGGCAGAAATTTACCTTTTCCCGTCAAAGCTCACTCTACCAGGGCAGTGTCTATATCATTAGCTTACCATGCCAGGCTTTCATTGGATGATATTTGTGCTGCGGCCACCTGGGCCTCTCTGCACACCTTTATTACTCATTACAAGTTGGATGTGGCTTCTAAGGGCCGGGCTTCCTTTGGTTCCACGGTTCTCAGGAGTATTTTCCTATGAGCCGCCCAGGATAGAGTTGCTGGGGACGCTGTCCCGTGAGTAAAGAATGTAGGCGAGATAGGACCACATAACATCAGGTAGTTAGGTACTCACCATAACGCTCGATGTATGTGGTCCATCTCGCCTCACATTCTTACGTACCCTCCCACCTGCCCCCTTCCTGTAGGATTTGGAGGAAAATTGGCTCTGAGAACTCTTCAATGTCAGTTATTTTTTCTTTCCTTTCTGGTTGGAGCTCCTTCCAGTGGTGGTTGTGTGTGGGGTGTGACTGGAATGGCTGCAAACTAGATCTGGGGCTAGGGCGAGGTGCATCTTGGGATACCAAGTTAGCCCAGCCAATTAGAGACTTCGTGCTAGAGAAATAAGTTGGCCGAGTCTGAGCCGATTCTCAGCTCCAAACCCGTGAGTAAAGAATGTGAGGCGAGATGGACCACATACATTGAGCGTTATGGTGAGTACATAACTATCTGTTCTGCGGGTTATAACAACTTCTGAGGAAGTGTGTCTACCTTTAGCCCTCCTTTTCATGATACCACAGTTATGCAGCATCACCTAAGTATTTAACCCCTCCCTTAGGGCCAAGGTCACCAGCTGGTATGAACTGGTGAAGACAGTGTGGGAGAACAGTAAGCCTGGAAGGAAGCTACTATTGCCACTTTCTGAGGATGGCTTGGCACAGTAGTGGGAGTCCCTTCCCGCTATATGCACTTGTCATTTAGAATGTCATTATAAGCTGTTAGGCATGAGTCTTAACTTAGATGCATCAACACCCGCTGCTAAAGGAGAGACACCCCACCCCCATAGCCTACGTATTTACCTATTCTGACCACTGTTCTTGGCTCAGGTCCTGACTGGGGCTTCAAGAATGGTCTAACTTGCACCAACATATCGTTCCACTGCCTACTGTAAAGTGGATTGGTCAGGTTTAACATCATCATTCCTCCATTCCCTGACTAACTCTTACAGATTCTTAGGCCAGTAATCAAAACCAGGTCACCTGGGTCCTAGTGAAGGCTTTAGCTAGCTACACCAACAGTGCTAGCTTCCTGTGCAGCACTTATGAATTTTGGCACATACTTTTGGACTCAAAGGATTGCAGACTTTGACGATGTGTGCTATCAGTCCCTGAAATTCTCAATCGTGTGTGTGTGTGTGTGTGTGTTTATATATATATATATATATATGTGTGTGTGTGTGTGTATGTATATATATATATATATATATATATATATATATATATATATATATATATATATGTGTGTGTGTGTGTGTGTATATATATATATATATATATATATATATATATATATGTGTGTGTGTGTGTGTGTGTGTGTGTGTACAACCATAATGTAATTGAGGACAACACACCCTGCATCTGTATAGTTAGTGTTAAATTTCACATGCATATCATACATGGGCTCTGCTTGTGACATTATCTCTGTAGTTGCTCCTGGACTTTGTAGTTTAGTGTAGTACGTTTTGGAATTCTTCCTTTTTATGTATGTTGTTTGCATGATGACGGATATGATGGTTTTGATACTAATGATGAAGCTGTTTGGTTTTGCAAAAAGAAGTTCACCTTTATGGGGAAGGGTCCTGCAGAGCTGATAATTCTTTTAGTGAAATATCTTGCTTCCTTTGCAAAGGAGACCAAATCCCTTCTTTTATTATAGTTTGTTTTGTGTTTTATGATGAAAAGAGGAATGCTAAAATTTTACTGCACTGATGACTTTCGAAAGTTAACCCCATCAGTTTTTTTTTTAGAGAAAAACAAAATACTGAAGCCCACTATTGTTTATTTGTGCCGTTTATTTGTATTTGTCTAAAATATTTGTGACTACAGTAGTACATATTTTTCCTTGGAACACCATACCTGTCCCTGTATTTGTTTTTTGTTATTGTATGTTCTCTGTATTTAGTATAGTCAGTTAGTTGTCCCAGTGTTCCAGTGTGTCACTCTTTCAAACAGGCAATAGTACACTGGGGTCCATATTGGGTTACTAGTGAAAATAAAAGGAAACTTAGACAAAACAATTCTGTGTACCCCCTGAGAGTGACAATGGACTGAGATAGAATAATGATAAATATAACCTGTCACACGTTGACTAGGCTGTCTTGGATGAAAAGCTGTAGTTATTCCATTATATGACATAGCATGAATATCTCGGAAATTAGTAAAAATAATTGGCTTTAAAGTACCAAGATGAAGGAACATAAGCATGTCGGTGACTCTTCAATGGTATTTCATTACTGTGTCGAGAGGTCACTGCATGTGGTGAAGTGTATTTGTTGCAAGTCTTTTATTTAACCCTTTTGTGTGTGTGTGTGTGTGTGTGTGTGTGTGTGTGCGCGCGCGTCAGTGAGCCACAAGAATATTTTATGTTGCATTTCTAAACTTGAATGAGGTTATCTTCTCTCTCTCTTTCTCTCTCTCTCCATCTCTCTGTCTGCCATTTTTAACAAAATATTTTACTGAATGACTCATCCTTTCAAGGGAACCATCACCTTCACAATGATGCACTTCCCCCTTTATTTTGCACCTGATGCATTACTTAACATCATGTGATGTTCTGGCCTTTTAATGGAGCGGACAGTTCCATCATATTTAAGATGCTGGCAGTTTTCCATCTGTATGCTTAAGGCAGACCTTCATTGTGTGCCACTTTGGTCCTGATAAATTACATTCCTGTATGATGAATCTTGACTTAAGGGCTTAATGGATAGAACTGCACTACTTACATTTGCAGTGTTCCTAGCAATCATGAAAAGACTAATTTAATTTTTCTTGATTACTCAAAGTCTGATGGAGATTAGTCCTGCTTTAAATATCAACCTTATCACTGAAAAGCCGAGTGAATTTGCAAGCAGCTGTACTGACTTAGGAGAGGTCTGTAGGAAATGTTTGCTTGTCTTGATATAGACATCTTTAAGTGACTACTCTGCTCTTTTTTTTATTTCTTTAACAAGAGAGACAAAAAAATATATTTTTCAGTTTGTTGAAGTAACTTAATAAAATAAGACACTTCTACAGGGCTCGCTGTTTAAGCTGCTGGAACTAAATATTCTGCCTGTCCTTATTCTGGAAAGTGTATATAACTTTGATTACAGGAATAAAAATGTTTATTTATTTATTTGACATTTGTTTAATGGGAAAGTCCAACTGGGTCATGAGGTGCCCATTTTCAGCAGAGGCCCAGAGAGAAAAGCTCCAGATACATATAGTTAACAGAATGAAAAACTAGACAGACATAATAGTCATAACATTCAAGCACAAATATGAAAACAACACATTAGTTTGTCAGAATGAGAACTTCACAGACATAAAGTCATAACATTCAAGCACAAAATTTGAAAAACTTCACATTAGTTTTTCAGAATAAAAACTCAACAGACATAATAAAGTCATAGTGTTCAAGCATACATTATATGGAAAGCCTGATAATGGAAAGATGCAGCATTATTTGGGTCTGTATTAAATCAGCGAATGCTTAAAAAAAGTGAGCACTGATTTATCGACTCCATGAAGCAAAACCTTACAATCCCAAACACTTAGAACAGCGATTTTTTTTCCTTTGGAAAAAAATCGCTGTTCAACAAAAGAGGAAAAAAAAAAAACTTTAAAACATTACATAAAGTGGGGGGCTGTGCCCCCCACACCCCCTACTTAAATATACCAAGTCCGAGATCGCACTACAGTGGCAAATACAGCAAAGTAACGGAGGCAGCCAAGTGATTTCTTTCCCAGGGAAAGTAATTGCTTATATGCCATTTCGGTATTTTGCAGTTTCGTGCTTTCAAGTTCGATCAAGACGCATTTGAAAGAACTTCATTATTTACATAATAGATGATTATCATAATGATTCTTAATATTCTAGAGAAATGAAATATGGTAACAGATTATATTGGTGAAGGAGTACAAGTAGAGCAGGGTAGAGGGAATAGTAGGAATAGATGTGGAAAGGTATGAGTGTAACCTCAGGGGAGTATGTGTAGAGGAAGGGGGAGGGTAGGGTAAGTTAGTAGTGAGGATACAGAGAGCAGAGGTAGAAAAAGGTATAAGAGGTTTGAGCTCACGAGCCCTTTCTTATTTGCAATGGTGATGGACAGGTTGACAGATGAGATCATACAGGAATCCCCGTGGACTATGATGTTTGCAGATGACATTGTGATTTGTAGTGAGAGTAGGGAACTGGTTGAGGAGAAAGTGGAGATATGCTCTGGAGATGAGAGGAATGAAGGTCAGCAGGACTAAGACAGAATATGTGTGTATGAATGAGAGGAAGGACAGAGGAATGGTAAAGATGTAGGGAGTAGAGTTAGCGAAGGTGGATGAGTTTAAATACTTGTCCTCAACAGTTTGGAGTAATGGTGAATGTGGAAGAGAGGTGAAGAAGAGAGTGCAGGCAGGGTGGAGTGGGTGGTGAAGAGTGTTAGGAATGATTTGTGACAGACGGGTACCAGTAAGAGTAAAAGGGAAGGTCTACAACATAGTAGTAAGACCAGCTATGTTATATGGGTTTTAGACAGTGGCACTGATGAAAAGACAGGAATCAGAGCTGGAGGTAGAACGTTGAAGATGTTAAGATTTGCATTGGGTGTGACGAGGACGGACAGGATTAGAAATGAGTATTTTAGAGGGTTAGCTCAGGTTGGGTGGTTTGGAGACAAAGCCAGAGAGGTGATATTGCATTGGTTTGGACATGTGCTGAGGAGGGATGCTGGGTGGATTGGGCGAAGGATGTTAAGGATGGAACTGCCAGATAAGAGGAAAAGAGGAAGGCCTAAGATAAGTTTTATGGATGTGGTGAGAGAGGACATGCAGGTGGTTGGTGTGACAGAGCAAGATGCAGAGGACAGGAAGAAATGGAAACAGATGATCCGCTGTGGCGACCCCTAACAGGAGCAGCCGAAAGAAGTAGTAGTAGTAGTTGCCATCTATGAGAAAGCCTGGGACCTGCAGCAGCAGCTGAAAGAAAAAGAAAGAGAGTTCAGCTCCACTGTTGTACTTTGCTGTATTGGTTTATTCCTTTTCTTTACCTAAGGCAGTCAAGTCTGTGGAGAGAAGGCTTCATTTTAAAAACAGCAAGTGATTGTTTGCCCAGTACCATTTCCCTTTTCTGGTTTTCTAAACAGGTTGTATACAATGGAAGTTTAATTTACTCTGCCATAGTGTGGCTTAAAAAAATTGCTCATCTGCCTTTTCTGATAATGGGTGTTGAAAGTGCATCATTTTGTTTTGCTTTTCACTTACAAGAGTCAATGACTTTACTCATTCTGGCCTGATTATTTTTTTTAATATTTTGCTTGTTTTTGACATAAAATAATGTTGGCCCATCCATTGCCCACCATAACATTTTTCCCTGCTTAGGTGAAGGTTGAGCAGCCGAGCACTGCATCTATCATATACAAGATTGGACTTTTTGGCACTCTACCCTGTGTTTTTGCCACTTCTGGTGTTTGGTGTACATATATACCATGACAGCATGCTTGTGTTTCCAGCAGTGTATACCACTGGGAACATCTTCCTGCAGTCCTCTGTTGTGTTGTATGCAGCTGATGGTCAGCAGCACACAGGGCAAACATGTTTTAAGAAAGAAAAGAGAAGGGAATTACTGAATGTTTATCATATCACTGCTGCAGTAGCCCACCTATATGGGTTATATCCTGCCAAGGATATAACAGCCGGCCAGCTTCCATGTGCCCAAACTGTCAGGCAGCTTGAGTTGAGACGACTAAAAGACAAATTTGGGTGTAAACCCTTAAGGGTTCTACTGCCGACAAAGAATATCCCCCGCTGAGGCTTTCAAGGGTCGACGGCTGATTTCCTTACCTAGGCAGATAAGTTCCTTTTTTGGGGGGGGGGGGGGACTTCCATTTTCTTAATTCTGTTAATGTTTTATTGCTTTCTTCTTCAGTAAAGGAATTTTAAAACCAGGACTATTGTGTTTTAATGGACTGTATTGAGAGTGTAAAGTACTTTTAAGTGGAACATTCATTTTTTTCTCTTAGTTTAAAAGTAGTGTAAAGCAACTGAAAGAAAAAGTCTGTGGAGAAATTGTTTGTTTTTCTTTTGTGAGGCTAGGATAGTGTTTTAAAGTGATTTTTACTGGGGGTTTTTTCTATCCAAAAAGTAACTTTTGTGAATTGATAGGGTTTGTTGGCAATTGCTGGTTGTCTTTCCCAGGAAAGAGGCACCATTTTCGGCTTGACTGTGGAACGTCATTCCCACTGTCAGTCCTCCTTCCAGGCACAAAATGAAAAAGTCAAGCAAACAACCTTTGCCACTCTAGCAGGGTAGCAATTTGCCACAGCTGCATGTGACTGACTCTGCTGTGGCCATTTGTTGAACCTCAGATCACTCATCTTTTACCCTGGATCCCTTTGATGTAGCACCTACAGCCACTATATAGCAAGTGTTAGCCACGTCCTCTGAGGCTGTTAAAGTCACCTCAGTCAGCATGGGAGAGCCACTCTTCTCAGTCCTGAGAAGAAAGAGCAAGGAATGTTTCCCTGTTGTGTCAGAATGCCTGGGAAAGCAGGTGCTGCCATTAGTAAGAAAGTTGGCCCCATTTTTCTTGTCAAAAAAAGGCAGAAAACCGAGCACGTATCTACTCCTCAAATTTCTTTGCATAGGAGTAGTTTACTATGTATGGCTTAGGGTTTAATTCAGGCTGTTGTTCCTTCTTGTAAAGTAGTTTTTGGTAAAATAAAGAGGGCTACTTCTTTTCCTGAAGAGATTCTTGATTATGTATCTGATCAGGAAGATGAAGGGATGGATGCAGTTTTTTCTTCCTCAGATGTCTGTTTTAGACTCAGAGGAGCATAGCCGGCTTTAGGCACCAGCGAACCCTGTGGTCAGTGGGGGCCCCCAACCACAGCAAGTTATCTTATCCTGATATTTTGCAACATGTCTGTCAAACCAGCAAAAGCTAGTACAGCATTCTGGTATACTTAATAAACCACATGGGTAATAACTCTTATTTATATCTCCTTTAAAATTCAAAGATATTTCTGGTTATATTAACAGTGTTTTGTCAAGTAACAGGCATCCGAATTCCATTAAATATTTTACCACTAACATAATGCCCTTGTCTTAGTTAAACCCTACCAGTTTTAGGTCCCTGCTATACCTGTGACTGCAGGGGCCCCCTTAATCATCTTTGACTGTGTGGGGGCCCCACAAAAGCTGCTGCTGGTTGGGGGAAAATGAGGAAGAAATATTGTATTAATTTACTAATTATGCTCTTTAACTGAACAGGGCTGAGATATATAACCCTGTTAGGACGAAGGTGATAATGAACATGAGCAAGGTAAGCACTAGAGAGATCAGCAGCCCAGAAGAGCTGATACCTCTGATCATCAGGGATGATTTTCTCTTTCAGGGAGTTTTATAAATACATGTAGAACACCAAATACTATAACTCTCAATTTTTTGCTTAAGAATTCAGTTCAGTCCCAAAAATAATGGAATAAAGGCTCAGAATCAGGACTACATTTTAAATATTACTCTAATTCTCTTAAAAAGTTAATAGAATAACACCTTATGCATCAGCACTTATTTTTGGACAATATATATAAAAATCAGATGTCTGGATTTGATTGTTTGTGATCCAGAATGATTTACCAACAAATCAAACTTTTACGAAGGAGAAAGAAAAAGTATAAACAAAATCAGGTAAAGTCTCTGAAATCAGGAACAGTGACAGGTATCTATTACTCCCCACTGAGGTAAATAAAAGTGACTTACCCCTGCTGCTTTTTGACAACTGCTAAACAGCAGTCACTGATCTTGTGTGGCAGTACCAATGTTGCACAATGTATTGCTATTTGCTGAGATAAGTACCAAACTAGTACTGCTATGGCTTATGCTTGTGTGCACACACCCAATAATGCCAGGATACAGACATTATTGTGGGTGTCAGTAAAAAATGTACCTAACAAGTGAAAGTAAGACATAAAATATATCACAGAACATTCAGACACTTAGATCTTCTTGGAGTCTGGTGGACCCACTCATCTGACTGTATAAATGGATACTGGGGGCTCCCTTAATTATCCTTGACTCTGTGGGGACCCCCACAAATGCTGTTGCTGGTTGAAGAAAAATGAGGAGAAAAAATATCAGTTTTCTGATCGAGCTGATTAACCCAACCAGTGCTGAGATATGACCCTTTTAGGATAAAGCTGATGATAACATTTGGTTTCAACCATACCCATTTTAAAACCAGCCCTGCTCAAATGTGCATGTACAAAAAGCTGATGTAGGTTATGTGGCATGGGGGATTGTGTGGTTATTACAACTTTAATTTTTATCACAGTCAAACCTTAGAGGTGTGCACATTGAAGTCATGTGGGTGGATGACATAATTGTGGGTGGATGACATAATGGTTAAGGGGTTTACCTTAAAGACACAAGGTGCAGGGTTTGATTCTCACATGGGGTAACTGGCTAGGCTTCAAATGACCCAAAAAGGGCAGTTAGCCTAGTACTAATCTATGAACCTATTCTAGCTTGTGTTTGTGCCGAGGACAGTGTGGTCATTGTTTATTTAATTTATTCACAGACCTCAGAGGTGTAAAAAGCAGGTTACTATAGCTTGTGTAGGGGTGGTGTACTGTCTAGGAACAACAAATTAGAATATATTATTGAAATCATTCTCACAACCACACATCAGGCACATATACATGTGGCTGACTTTGAGGGTTATGGGTGAGGATGCTTGCTATGTAAACGTTTATAAGCAGTCACTTGAAATATATCACTAAGGCAATTTAAACCTCCGCTTTCATCCCAGTCTAACACCAGAGGGATGCATAGGCAGTGACTGTCTTTTGTAAGGGGTTGGGGGGGCAGGTATTATTCCCAGATAAGACCTATGTATTCCCACAACTGGCTTGTTAGTTTATTGTGAGCTACTATTTTGTCAGCTTTGAACATTAAGCCTTGGGCACAACATATGTCTTTCTTGAAAGAAAAAAAAATAAGACTGAAATTCTTTTCTTTTTCATGATTTTTGTTTAGGCCACCATTGGAGTAAAATGCTGAGGAAATGCATCTCAGAGCATCTGTAAACCTATGGCTTTTTGAGCCCTGACTTATTTGAGTAATTTCCTAAATGGTATCACTGTGCTGTCTTGTTCAGTAAAGGAGTGTTGAAAGGATGCAAGGAAAACTAAAGCTGAACAGCAACAGTGAAATCTGAAGTAGTTAACTTCATTTGATCAGCAACCTGTGGGTATCGGATCCGAGCTGGCAGCTTTCCAAGCTAGAGATCCGAGCTCCAAGCTCCTCCCCCTTACCCATAATACCCTGCTACCTCCCTCCAGTTCCCAGATCTTGTTTGCCACGGCTTCTGTAAGCATGAGTGACAAGCTCCTTCCAATTAGGTAAGATAAGGATAGGAATTTTCTCTACCTTTTTACCAGTTAAAAAGTGTGTGTGTTTGTGATAGTCGATCCCTTACACTAGTTTAGTTTAGTTTAACTTTAGTGTATTCCCCTTCCCCTTATCTGTGTGTTAGGGAGTGTGATTGTGATAGACATGGCCGAAGGCCCTAAGGCCATTTTTTTCCAAATGCTGTGAGTGTGGCCATAAGTTGTCCCCAGCCGATGGCCACACTCAGTGCGTTCTTTGAATTGGGGTGGCACATTTGACATCAGGCTGCCAGATATGTGCTGCCTTTAACCCCCGGGCTCTGAGAGACAGGAGGAACAAGTTAATTAGCGGGCCTTTTACCCGCGGATTCTACTTCTTCCTCCTCTCCCTCAGTGGTGCCAGTTCCTGCTCCTCTGGCTGGGACTCAACCTCCCACTATGTCCCAGGGAGAGAGGGACCCTAGCAAGAAAGAGAAGAGAGATGGACAGAGTTAGAGATAGACAAAGACAGGGAGAGGCATAGGAGCCACAAGCGGTGGGCCGACTCAGCCCCGCCAGCTAAGCAGCTCTATTCTCCCTTGAAGGTTTCCGGGTCCTCCCCCTCTCGGCTCCATTCCCCATGTTTCTCTCTGTAGCCGGAGGAGGAGCCCCGGCCTCCTTCGAGGTCATTGATGCGGCCTTCCCGGCCAGCCTCGGTGGCCTCTTCTAGGTCTACAAGAAGCCTTTCTGATGCAGACATGGACTGGATGATGCATCGCTTCCTTCAGGCCCAGATGCAGATTGGAGTGCTCTTGCCCCCCCCCCCTCCGGGGGGAGCTCGGCCCCCTTCTTTGCCCCCATTGCTCCTTCTCCGATCCATTATCGGGTTTCGGAGCCATCGGATCAGAGTAGCCTCGGAGCCAGGGAGTCAGCACCGATAGTAATCGCTACTTCGAAGCCGGCCTTACCTTTGAGTTTATCGGGTCCTTTTTCAGATCAGAGCTCTTGGGGCCGTGAGCCGAGCCTTGGATCCGGAGGGGTGAGTGTGTCTTCGGCTCCGATGCGGTCGGAGCACACTTCCCTTTCGGGTCCGATCTCTTCTGCGCCGATCCACACCCCGGATCCGAGGGGGCTGCTCTCGGATCCCAGGGAGAGTGGTTCACCTTCGGCATTCGATGTGGTGGAGAGAGTCCTCTCGAGGGATTCGAGGTCCCCGGCTCGTGCTATGGATTCACCCGCCATTCCTTTGCAGATGGGCCTGTCTTCCATCATCCGGCCCCAGGGACAGCCTGCGTCTATGCCCCAGCTAGTTCCTGTAGAGGAACATGACCCCGTTGGTGAGCCCTCCTCGGACAGTCCCACCGAGGAGATCCCTCACAAATGAAAGTGTTAAAAGGAGGCACTTGGACTCCCCCGAGTCCCTCACGGAAGACAGTGACTTGGAGGAAGGGGAAGGTTCCCCAGGTCACCCCTCGAGGACGTCTCCTTTGGAGACATTATGGAGATGCTGCGCATTAGAGGGGGTGGTCAGCCCAGAAACCCTCCTCGGATGAGTCAGTGTTTCTGGAGGTGTTTGATGCAGACCCGTCTACCTCTTGGGTGTCCCCTCCATTCGACCCCCTGGTAGACCTAATTACTACCAGGGCATGGAAGGAGCCGGACACTGTAGAGCCAATCCCCAGGAGACCAGATAAGATCCTTAGTCCCCCGACAGACAATCCAGCGTGGAGTAAAGGTTCCCCGGTAGATGCCATGGTGGTGGCGGCTGCCACCAAGAAGGAACTGGCGCAGGATAGTTCCTCGGTCCATCCTCCCGACAAGGAGTCTCGGACGATGAATCGCATCGGAAAGCGGATGTTTGCTTCAGCCACCTTTTCCATAAGGGGGCTGAATTACTTGGCACACGTGATTAGGCTTCAGCGGGATCTAGTAAAAGAGTACGCTGGGTCTCCCCCATAGTCCATGGCGGCCGAGGACAAACAAACTTTCTCAGCTCGCATGGCCACCCTAAAATCGATATCCAACACTTCTATGCGGCTTCTCTCCCATGCCACACAGGGGGGCAGCTAGAGCCAGCGGAGCAGGTATCACCTTACGGCATCACGCCTGGCTTCGACTTTGTGGAACCCTTCAAGGCGTCCTTCACGAACGCTCCCTTTGACGGTTCTACGCTGTTTGGCAAGACCGTCCGCAATACGCTGCTCCAGAGCGAGAAAGACGAGAAGACGCTGTCTGCCGTTGGAATCTGCTTATCGGCTCCTCAAAGTCCTTTTCCAGGAACCAGAGAGGACAAAAGAAGATGTGGTTCCGGAAGTCTCAGCAGTCCCGTTACACTCCGGACCCTTCGTCCTTCAGAGGCAGGAGAGGACAAGGTGGACGCTGGCCCAGAGGCACAGGGGGGGGGGGTGCCGAAGAATTTTGGGTCGAGGGAACCTTTTTCCGACCAACCCGCGCAGCAACCCTGAGGGGTTGCCCGACTGCTCCTCTCTGGAGGCAGTCGGGGGGGGTCTCGGAACACCTAGCACATTGGGAGTCCATCACGACAGATCACTGGGTGCTCCGAATAATATCCAGAGGTTACGCTATCCCCTTCATAAATCTTCCCCCTCATTTGAGGTGCCTTCCCGATGTTCCCCCCTGTCAGAGGGAGGCAGCAGCTTTAGAAATGAAGCTGCTAAGAAAAAGGGCCATCCAGCACGTCCCCCCAGACCAGTCCGGGTTGGGCAGTTACTCCAGGTTCTTTTTCGTGCCAAAAAAAACAGGGGACTTGAGACCAATTCTCGACCTGTCTACATTGAACCTGTTCATTGCCAAAAAGAAATTCCGGATGGTCACTCTTCAATCTATTCTCCCCCTTCTGCAAGAGAATGACTGGATGTGCTCTATAGACCTCTGGGATGCGTACTACCACATTCTCATGGACAGGCGATCCAGGAGGTTTCTCCGCTTTCGGTTGGGGACCAGTCATTATCAGTTCGGGGTCCTCCCTTTTGGCCTCACCACAGCCCCCAGGGTGTTCACCAAGGTCATGGCAGTTGTAGCGGCCCACCTGAGGCTTCAGGGGATACAGGTCTTTCCTTACCTGGGCGACTGGCTCCTTGCCGCTCCCACTAGGCATCTACTATGCTCAGCCAGGGATTGCTTCCTGCTCTTGGCCCGCCAGTTGGGGATCACTATAAATTACAAAAAATCGTCCCTTCAACCTGTCCAGGTCCTGGACTTCATAGGGGCCAGAATAGACACACTTCAGTCCAAGGCCTTCTTGACAGCAGACAGACTCCGCAGTTTAACTCTCCACGTCTTAGCACTTCTACAATCTCTGGCCCCACCAGCGGAATTAGTCCTGAGAGCCCTAGGGTCCATGGCAGGAGCTATCAACCTTTCACCCCTAGCCCGCTTGAACATGAGGGTTTTTCAGTGGACCTTACAGGTCGAGTGGTCCATCCTGCGACATCCGTTGGACTCCCTGATTCCCCTCAGCAGAGTTTGCAGGGACTCCCTACTTTGGTGGCTCCATTCCCGAGAGCTTCGGGAAGGGCGGCCGTTTTTGATGCCTCAACCCCAAGCCACGGTGACCACTGACGCTTCTCGCCTGGGGTGGGGGTGGGGGGCATTGCATGGTCAGAACTGTCCAAGGCACGTGGACTCAAACGGAGACCATTCTGCATATCAGTGTTCTGTAGATGAGGGCAGTGCTTCTAGCGTTGCAGGCTCTCCATGCCCTTCTTCCTCCGGGGACTATTGCAATTCAGACAGACAACATGTCAGTGGTCTGGTACATCAACAAACAGGGGGGGACCAGGTCTTACCCTCTTTGCCGCAAGGCCATGAGAGTTTGGGAGTGGGCAATATCCACCAACTGTTTTCTGCTAGCAATGCACATTCCGGGTCGGTCCAACATTTTAGCGGACAAGCTGAGTCGAACTATCCTCTCACCTTACGAGTGGTCTCTGAACCCCTTAGTAGCGAAACAGATCTTCCTCAAATGGGGTCAACCTTGCCGCGATCTCTTCGCATCGCCTTCGAACGCAAAGTGCAGTGAGTTTTTCACTCTAATTCTCCTGCCGGGAGAGAGCCCCAGAGACACTCTAGTTCATGCTTGGCCATCCGGTCTTCTTTATGCTTATCCTCCTCTCCCGTTAATGACAAAATTCTTACAGAAACCTTGTCGGTTGGGGAGCAAGGTTATCCTCATAGCCCCATTCTGGCCTCGTCAAACCTGGTTCCCGTACCTACGGTCTCATCTCATCTCATAGCTCCTCCTTGGATCCCATTCCGGATCTGATTTCTCATCCTTCGGGATTGAAAACTCCGAATCTGGACGACCTCAAGCTCACGGCTTGGTTGATCCAGTTCCGTTAGTGGCTAGGACTCCCGGTATCTCGTCCGCAGTTAAATCCATCCTGGTGGCGGCGCATAAGCCTTCTACCAGGAAGGTCTACGACAGTAAATGGAAACGGTTTTCCATCTGGACCTGCCGTAGGAATTTGGACCCTTTTACGGCTCCCATTCCAGCAGTACTTGAATTTCTATCTCACATTTTCCATCAAGGGGCCATTTCTTCTACTGTGAAGGTTCAAATGGCGGCCATTTCCCACTTACACATCTGGGACAATCTTGGCCCCTTAGCTTCCACTAAGATCTGTAAGACTTCCTTAAAGGGCACCTTTCTTTTAAGACCTCCTGTCAAGAATGCGGTTCCTCCATGGGACCTAACCTTAGTTCTTCAGGCTCTAACTGGTCCACCCTTTTGTGCCTACAGCTTCTGTTGACTTAAAGTTCTTGTCTTGGAAAACTGCCTTCTTAATTGCTATTACCTCAACTAGAAGGGTATCTGAGCTTCAGGCCCTTTGTACTAAACCCCTGTATCTTGTCTTCCATAAGGACAGAGTATCTCTCAGGACTAATCCTTCCTTCTTACCTAAAGTGGCTTCCGAGGCTAACCTCAACCAATCCATTAATTTGCCTGTTTTCTTCCCTAACTATCAGAGCAAGGGGAAGTACAGACTGCATTCATTAGATGTGCATAGACACTTGCGCTTTTACTTGCACAGAACAGCTGCCTCTCGCAAGTTGGAGCAGCTCTTTCATTTGCTAAGCCATCCTTGGGTAAACCAGTAATGAAGGTAACTCTAGCTAGATGTATATCCCACTGCATTTTGCTTAAATACAAAATTTCTGGTCGGCCGGAGCCCTTGGGGGGTTCATGCTCATTCTACACGTTCTATGGCTACCTCTGTTGCGTTTTGGTCAAGAGTTCCCTTGGATGACATCTGTTCTAAGGCTACTTGGACTTCTTCTCATACCTTTATTTCGCATTATAAACTAGATCTGATATCCAGAGGGAGGGTGGCTTTTGGCTCTGCAGTGCTCTGGAATATTCTTCTCCCAAAATGCTGCAGAGGAGGGCTCAGTTTCTGATTCTCCTTTCGGTGGTTTTCTTTCTTTGAGACTGTTTCAAGAATGTGCGACTGTTTTCAGTGGGAGAATACTGAGGTTTCTCATTCCCTCAGAAAATAACATGAGTTGTTACAGAAGGATTTTCCAGAACCTACACACATTCCTCCTCTTCTATCTGCTTTAGAAAATGTGTGTGTTACTGCCTTCAGTTTCCTGATAGTCAGCTAGCTGCTCCTAAAAAGGCAGATAGGATGTATAACAAATTCCTCAGTCTTTTAAATTTTTATACACTATTCCCAAACCTGACCCAGCAGCTATAGCTTTAGTTGATCCCATGGCTGCTTAGCACTTAGTTAATTCTAATTGTACTCTTTCAGGTAAGATGAAGAAATTATTGATAGGTATGAGAAAAAAAAGTGTATACTTCTGCAACTTAATTTTCAGAATTTTGAATTGTCAGGCTCATACATTAAAGTTTGTTCTGACAAATTGTGAAAGTATGAAAAATGTTTTATCTGAAGTTTCTTCTTATGAGGAAGAACCTGCTGCAGATAACTTTTGTTCTTCTATTGCACAGGTCACTCATCATCGTTTGCCGTGTGTGTAGGATGCTATAGCCAGTGGTACTGTTTTGAGGAGGTTTGCATGGCTTCATTATCAGAACTTCCCAGATGATGATAAAAATGAGATTTCAAATTCTCCCTTGGTTAATGATTTAGTGTTTGGCCCCTCTGCTAAAGAGGCAATCAAAAAGTATAATTAAAGGGGCAAACTGATCCGTCTCTAAGATTTTTCAGCCTTCCTTTTCTAACTTGTCCAAAGGATTTTGTATATCCTCATCCAGTTTTAGCAAAAAAAAAAAAAAAAAAAGAATAAACAGTCTCAACAAATTTCAGGTAAGCAGACATTTAAGAAGAAATGTCAAGGGGGGGTCCAAAAATAAGTCTTGAACCCCCAAAACCAAGGACAGTCTAACAATTCTGAAGAGACCTTGTGACCCCTTTCTACCCTGACCCCTTTTTTATTCTATAAAGTCTGGGTCTCCATTTTTCTCTTTGGCAACATATTGTTTCAGACAAATATTTATTTATTATTTTATTTTATTTTACATTTGTTAGGTTTTGAAAATCTTTCATCTGGGCTGCAGGTGACAGTGGGAAGAAGTTCTTCCTTTCCAGGGGTTCATTCCTCATCATTTAGGTTAAACTCTCTTGTTTCCACCTGTTCTTCATCACATGCTGTCCCAATGAGTGATAGAATCAGTTCCTCCTTCCCTGCTGGGGAATGCTCGTTATTCAAGGATGCTCTTAGAGCCAAAGAAAGAAATTGCTTGGAGACCAGATCTGGATCTTTCTTTTCTAAACCTACTTGTGATAGTGCCCAAATTTAAAATGATGTCACTTTACAACATTACCTCTTTTTCCTCTTTCAAGTTTCCTGGTAACACTAGACTTAAAAGATGCTTATTATCATATCCGTATTCATTCAGACTTCAGATGTTTCATAAGGTTCTGTGTGTCTGGATCACATCATCAGTTCTCTGCCATTACCTTTTGGATTATGCACTGGACCAAGAGTGTTCTCAAAGTATGTTATTGCATTTCTAGCCCATTCTAGGGTGTCCACATTTTTCCATATTTAGACAATTTGCTATCTTAGTAGGGTCTTTTTCAGCGTGAGAAATATTTCTCTCTCTCTTGGATGAGAGATCTCTTACAGAACTTAGGATTCTAAGAGAACATTCAAAAGTCTTTCTTGACTCCTTCATAGGATGGTTTTCCTGGATTTCAGTTAGATACCTCAGTTTAAAGACCTTCTTTTCCATAAGAAAAAATAGATCTTTATTTAGATCTGTTTCTAAGGTTTTTCCACTCAGACGTCAGTCACTGTGAAGGAATACCTCAAGATTTTGGATCTCATGGCATCTATGATTCTCATAATATCTCTGTCAAGACTCCACATAACAGTGATACAGTGGTATCTGAAATCTGTTTGGTCCCAGCATCAACACCCTTTACCTTTTCAAATCTAAGTGCTAGGGTTTGCCAGAAGAGAAATCTATTTAGTGGCAACAACAGATATCCTTAAGTCCAGGTTTCCCTTTCTCCCTTCCTACTGCAAAGATGTCAGTCACCACAGATGCTTCAGACTTTACTTGGGTAGCGGATTCAAGAAGGTTAAAAGTGTAGGGGGAGTGTGGGACACCAAGGACAGACAGGAGCACAAAAATATCAAGGTGATGTTTGCACTGATCAAGGCACTCAACTCTCTGAACAATCTTTGGGCCCTAGGACCTCTTCAAGCAGTTACAGACAATATTACAGTGATGTGGTACTTCTACAAGTAAGGGGCAACCAGGTTGTACTTCGTATCGAGACTAGCCATGTTAGCTTGGGATATAGCTTCATAGCACAGTTTCACTCTGCAGGCATCCTAAATTCCATCAGAGGAAAATTGTGTGGCAGACAAGCTGAGCTGGACCAAGAATGACCCTCACTAATGGAAACTAGATCGGGGGGGGTCTTCCAAGATTTGATCCATCTGTGGGGAATTCTTCAGGTAGACCTCCTTGCCTTCTCTTTGAACAATAAACTGGCAAGATTCTGTTCCAGGACTCCATGCAAGAAGGCCTGGAAGACAGATGTCTTTTCTTTTCCTTGGACAGCACTGTTCTTGTATGTTTTTCCATCCTTTCCACTAATATCTAGGGTTCTTCTTAAGATTCAGAAGGCATCCACAAGATCATTGTGGTGACGCCCGTTTGACCCAGACAACCATGGTTCTCCCTTCTTTTTGAAATGGCTAGGGGCAGTTATCACAAGCTTCCTCACAGGCTGGATATATTCACCCGAGAACAGAGGTGTTTGAAGATTATTAATGTCGGGGTGTATCAATGGGCTGTCTGTAGCCTTGATTCCTTTTAGGTACCTCTTTACTGAGGATGTGCAGCAGCTACTAATGTAGGCATGAAAGCCTGCTACTAGAAAATCATATGTTAGCAAATGATTGTCACTGTTGAAATGACACCCCAAGCCCATGTGAAAAAAATGGGAAAAGGGATTGTGGATGGATGGAAAAGGTTTTCTGGTTAATGGCAACAACATAACCAGTGCCCATTCTGGGCTAGTTGTTCTCTGGTTTTACAGTATTTGTGTGAGTTACTTCTTTTGGCCTTTTTTATTCCTCTGTCAAGGTTCATTTATTTGCCATTTCAGCATGTCTGCCCATGGAACCATAGTTTCACGTCAAAATGTTTTTGAAAGGGTTTCGCATAACAGGCCGCCAAGAAGACTGGTGGGCCTGTCCTTGGGATCTCAAATTTTGTGTTGGAGAAGGTAACACTTGCTCCATTTGAACCAGCTAATCTGGCTGACTTGAGTTTCTTAACATGGAAAACAGTTTTCCTGATTGCTCTGACCACTGTAAGAAAGGTATCCAAGTTGCAAGCACTTATGGTGAGTTAACTCCATCTCATTTTCCTTAGGAACAAGATTTCTTTGAGTACTTATCCTTCTCTAAGCCTAAAGTGGTATCTGTGCTTACTTTAAGCCAAACTGTCCATCTCTCCATTTTCGTTCCTGAACCTAAAAAGGGAGAAAGGATGCATCATACCTTGGATGTCCACAGACAGCTCGGGTAATATTTTGACAGAGCTAAATCTTTCAGATCTTTCAGATCTTTGGATCAGTTATTCATTTGTTGTGAAGGTAAAAAAGGAGCAACCTATATCAAACACACTGTTTCTAAATGATTGTCTAAGGCTATTACCTTTTGTTATACTCACCATAACAGCATTATTCCAGGCAGGTTCAAGACCCACTCTGGCTTCATCAGTGGCTTTTTTGCAAAGGGTTGAATTCTAGAAGTATTTTAGAAGCCACTACTTGATCTTCTGTACATACTTTTACAAAGCACTATGAGCTTGATTCATTTTATAGGTCCAGATCAAGCCTTTGCTGTCTCCTGAACTCTACTCCTTCTACCTCCCAAATGTAGACAGCTGAGATTGTTTATCCATATAGCTAAGGCTACTGCTGCAATGATCAGTGTGATAAACAAAGTACAGTTGTTGAACTTACCATAACAAAAGATGTTCAGATGATCACTGCTGCAGTAGCTGCTCCCTCTCTCCTTCCCTGTTGTTTTTTTATGTGTTTTTTTTATGCCAGGGTGTGGGCATTTATTAATTTATTGTTCCTAGAAATGTCTTTTCAGGGCTCAGCCGCCGTCTCTGTGCTGACAGAAAAGCTCTGAAGGGCTTCGCTCCCAAGCATGTCTACATTCAACTCAGCTGGAGCTGCCTGACAGTTTGTTCATGTGGAGGGTGCCCTGAAGCTTTGGAAGCTGGCTGGCTGTTATATTCTTGGCAGGATATAATCCATATAGCTAAGGCTACTGCAGCAGTGATCATCTGAACGTTTACTGAGTTCAACTTACACAACTATACTTTTGCTGTTCACATCTTAAACCTTCTGTAGCAAAACCTTTAGCAGTCAAGCTATAGTCACTAGTGTTACAGTTGGGAGTTGTCATTCTGTGTTAGTAGGCTAGTCATTTTACTCTCTGTTACAGTCATACTGTACAGTTAGCTACCAATTTCTTTTTGTTAGAATGATGATAAATTAATGTCACTTGGATCCACTAAGTAAAGTAAAAGGTAGAGTTTTGATGGACCAGACTAAAGTAAAATCATTTACTTTGTATTAATAATGCCATTTAGCCTTTGGTGTAATTTTTGCTTTTTGATTGTATGCACAGATGAAGGACAGGCTTTCAGTTTTATATAAGATTTACTTCAGGAGGTGGTTGAGTTTTTTCATGTGTTTAGTCACACAGTCATTCTTGTGGAAGGAATGGCTGTGATGGCAGATCTGAAATGACAGGAGGAAGAGAAGTTCTGGATGATTTTGTTGCTTGTCCTACATCTCCACTGGATACCATATAAAATAACAGTGCATCAGAGTTTAAATTTCAGTGTAATGCTTACTATTTCAAGTTTAAAACTATGTGCTGCTAGACTTAGATTATACAGCAGTCATGTATTTAATTCTCAAAGCCTTCATTTTCCTTTTAATATGAGTTATTAGTCTGCAGCATACCTCAAACTCTTAGAGCAAGAAGTCTGGAGAAAGAGAAAATAACGGGGGACAGAGTCCCAAATTCTGGGGCAGATTTTAAATATTGCTCATATAAATGCAGAAAGTCGCCAGAAAATTAAGTTTTGCATTAGCGTACATTTTCTGAAGGATATGAAGTCTGAAACTTAAATGTATGCCATTATTTAGTGATTTCAGTTCTCAGCTGTTTTTCAGAAAACCACCAATTTTATGAGGAACTGACCAAAAATTTGATGAAAATATCTGGACAATTGAGAAGTATGGTTTGCATACTTCATGCTTAGTACTTGCCTAAAAATATCTATGAACGTGTGCACCCATTGGGCTTACACAGTTTAAGAGGTAGTTGCTGTTATTATCTTTTCCAAGTGATTTAAGAGGCTGGAGTCTGTCTGACACGATACATTTTGTCTCTTCTTTTCCAGATTCAAAAGATTGTCTCTGACATGCCTGACTCTGAGGGTAAGGCCTCAGCTCTTTCCTTATTGGGTTGTACTTCTTGGGTTGCCCATCACGGTGTAAATGCAGCCATGATGCAGCAGATGCCTGTTCTAGGGCTGCTGCCTCTGTCTGATGAGCCTCTATTCCTGGCTTCAACTTCAAACCTTGCCAGATGTTTTTAAAGCAAAACTACTGGATGCTGCTCTGGATAACTAAAACTTGTTTGGCATTACTGTGGCAGAGCTCTTTTAAGAACCTGCAGGATCACGGTAAGGTCACAAAAGATTTGAAGCACATTTTTGTTCTCCCATTTCCACTTCAGAGGAACTATCCTAGTAAGACTGCCTTTTTGTGTAGACTGCCTAGACAGTCTTCGATGGGTAAGAAGTCTCCTAAACGTGTGTTTTCTGATAACCCTACCCAAATGCCTAGGCCCCAGAAGTAGTTCTTTCTTGACAAGTCTGCAGCCATTTGACTTTCTGCCCCCCCCCCCCCTCCTCTCAATCGGGTTCCCTTTTCCTCAGGCTTTCTCTGTATCGTACAGCCTTGTAAAAAATCAACACAGACTCTTGGGTTCTATCCATTATCAGGTAGGGTTACTATATTGCCTGAAAATCCCATTCCCCACTCTCTGATATCCCTCAACCTACTGCCATATTCCTCACCCTCCTGCAGAACAACTTCCTCATTTTCCAGGGGTTTGTTAGGCCAGAGTAGCATGCATCTGGTTCCACAGACTGAGAGGGTTCTGTGGCTTTATTCCAGAATGTTTCTGGTCTCCCAAGAAGGAATGGTCGTAGAAACCTGTCCTGGATTTTTCCTTTCTGAATACTTTTCTCATAGTGCCATCCTTCTGAATGCTTTCTGTTTAAACTCTGTTTCCTTTGTTGCTTCCCCAGGCCTTTCTTGTCACCCTGGATCTAAAGGATGCCTACTTTCATATTCCTGTCTACCCTCTGTTCAGTCAAGTTTTGCATTTTTCTGTTTCTTTGTCACATTTTCAGTTCTCTGCTTTTCCCTTTGAACTCTGAAGAGCCTTAATGGTATTCACCAAATGCCTAGCTACAATGGTTGGTTGCCTTTTACAGGCTTCAGGGCATTCAGATATTTCCCTCTCTGGATGACCTCTTGCTTTAGGCTCCATCCCAAACCAAGCTAATGTGGGATCTACATTTTACACAGCTTCTGTTAAACAACCTGGGGTTCACTGTCAACCTTCAGAAGTCAATGTTGACTCCATCTGAGGATTACATCTTTCTAGGCTGCAGGAACCAGACTGTTCTCCCTGCTTCCAAGGTTTTGCCTCTCACAAATTACTTCCTTTCCCTTGTTCTGCTGTCTTTCCAGCCAGGGAATTTCTCAGGAATCAAGGGTTCATGGCTTGTACCACCCCCATGCTTTCTTAGGCCAGGCTTCATTTAGGAAGGTTTCAGTGGTATCTAAGATCAATGTGGCTTCAACACTGCCACCTGCTAAACACACTAGTTACTCTGTTATCTTGTTTCAAACTAGACTTTCACTGGTGGATTCAGCAGACATCTCTCAGTCAAAGTGTTCCTTTCCAACCTCTTCAGCTATCCCAGGAACTCTTTACAGATGCCTCAGAGCTGGATTGGGGAGCTGCTTCAGACACACTGAAGGTTATGGGCCGTTGGTCCCCACAGCAGAGGGTGGATCAAATCAACATTAAGGAAATGAGGGGTCTTGTTCTAGCTCTTCGAGCTTTGTACTCACTGTGGGTACCAAATCCCATGAGGGTTTATAGAGACAACACCATAGTCATGTGGTCTGTTAACAAGCAAGGAGGCATGAGGTCTTACCTTCTTTGCAGGATGCCCTTTAAGTGTGGGAAATAGCCATCAATCTGCGGGTGACCCTACAGGCAGTCTGTAAACCTTCAGAGCACAATCTTGTGGAAGATTCTCTCAGCATGTCAGCCTCACAAATAAATTCTTCACAGAGATGTGTTTCAAGATATAGTTCATCAGTGGGGTATTCTTCTAGTAGATCTCTTTGCCTCCCCTCTGAACAGGCAACATCTTGAATTCTGTTCCAAAGTCACAAGTCCTTTGGCTTAGAAAGTGGACCCTATGTCTTTCTCTTGGAAGGGAATGTTCCTTTATGCCTTTCCTCCCCTTCCTTTTCTTCTGAATGTCCTTCACAAAATAGAGAAAGACGCTCCAAAAATTGTGTTGTTGACTCCCTTTTGGCCTAGACAGCACTGGTCCCCCCTCTTATTTCACCTGGCAAGGGACAATCTTCACAAATTACCTCGCTGCATGGAACTTCTTACACAGGACAAAGGATCTATCCTTCACTCCTGCCTGTTCATAGGTGTTTACTAGGCTAATGACCACAAGGGCCTTTTTAAGCCTAGCCATGCATCCTAAATCTCTGACAAGTTCTGATACCCTTGATAAGTGTAAGCATGGGCCTGGGAGATGAACCATTTACAGGTTACTTGTTTGCATCAGAGACATAGGTGCCAAACCAGGGATGAATTTCCCATTTTCCCAACCAATTGTCCAAGTTGCACTTGAATTGGATTAGGGAGGAACTCTGCTTCACATGGATGGGGAGAGCCTGTCATGACTGGGTAGTCTCTGGAATACATACCTATCTCTCCAGCAGGTCCTATTTATGTCACAGGCAAGGTTTAAGTCTTTAGAACGGGTAATTCTGGTACTCTTTGTTTTGTGGATATGCAGGAGGTCCATCAGATTGGGGTCTGACAATGCCCTGTATGCCAGGCATAGATCTCCCCTCAAAAGCCTGTAGAAGACCGAATACAGGGATAGGGCCTTGTCTGCATAGTGAGGAACCTCTGTGGACGATCCAGTTGTTGGATATGCCTGGTTAGCTACATACCAAAGGGGGCATTATACTCAATGATAGGTCTGACGAATGCTGAATACAGTAGAACAATGATTTCCTTGGACTTAGATGCCATACCTGTGTTTATAAGTTGCACAACATAGAATAATTTCCTCACCACTGTAGACACCCGATGATCAAAGGCTAGATTACTAAGATTACTATCTGTGTGTGCCCTTAAGTCCCTGACTACTGGGTCAACTCTAAGGGGTGTGTTGTCAGTTTGATAGTTACCAGGGATGGATGACTTCTTAAAGAATACTATTATGCATTTCTTGGCATTTAGTTTTAGTCCATGACTCTGACACCAGTTGTTTGTCTGTGTCAGACCCTCCTGGAGAACATTTGTGTCATTGTGGGATTCAGTGACGGCTCCTAATTTGCAATCATCTGCAAATTTAGCCAGCCGGAGACCACTGACATTGGCCTTGACTTCTGAGAAGTAAGTGCCGTAAAGGATCAGTCCAAGGACTGATCCCTGAGGGACTCCACTTGTGATTGGTCTTTTTGTAGAGGTGGACTCCCCAATTCTAACTTCCTGGGTCATGTCTGTGACCCAGTTATATATCCACTGGGTGACATATGGGTTTGTACCTAAACTCTTGAGTTTGTCAGCAATGCCCGAGTGGGGTATTGTGCCAAATGCCTTGGCCAGATCAAGGTAGGCAGTGTGAACGAGTTTGCCCTCATCCATTGCTTTGGTGACCTTCTTAAAGAAGTCCACCAGGTTGAGTAGGCATGATCTGCCCTTGACGAAACCAAACTGGTTTGAGTCCAGTGTCTGGAGGTTTACTATATCTCTGCTGATCATCTCCATGATAATTCTTTCCATGCCTTTACATATGAGACTAGTGGGACTTAAGGGTCTGTAGTTTCCATGGTCTGCAGATGGCCCACCTTTGTGTAGAGGGATGACTGTTGCCTTTCTCCATTCATGAGGCATGAAGCCTGTTTAGAGGCTACAGGTAAATTGTAATTCCAGAAGCCCTGATAGGTCATATTTCATGCTGTTTAGAAGGCATCCTGGTATATTATCTGGGCCCATTAATGCAGTGTTCTTGGTGTTAGAGAGAGCATTAAGGACCCGTTCCCTAGTGATAGTAGGAGTTGTTGCATTTGATGACATTTCCTGAGGAAAGAGGAGGAAAGTTGGAGCTGAATTTATAACCCAGGAGGTTTGCTGCATCTTCTGGCTTAGTATAGGTGGCTCCATTTACAATGAGCTCTGCACGCAATTTTGTATTGCCTTTCAGGTTATGGACATAGCTAAAGAATGCTTCGTGGTTGTCCTTGGCCTGGGAAACTAAAGTTACCTCAAATTTAGCTTTGGTAGACTTTATCTGTCCTCTGAGCTGTTTAAGTTTAATGAGAGTGCTTTTATCCTGCTGGGTGATGCACCTCCTAATTTTTGCCATGATCTTCTTCCTGATCCTAGCCCCTGATAAGCAACTGACCATAACTTTCTCCTTATTCTGCCTGGTGAGATGGACATCAGTGTGTCTCACAGTGGAGTCTCCAATGACTAGATAGTTGGATTCTGTGGTGACTTGCCTTATGGGCTTAGAGTTAGAAGCTTCATGAAATGTAGCTATATGTGTTGATGTGAGTGTTGTTTTTAAACAGTGCGTTTGGGGCTGCAGAGGGTATTTCTTTTGTGTACTTTGTCTAGGAGGCCTTTGTGATTTAGGAAGGTAAGTGCTTCAGTATATGTGGGTCTATATGTCTGCTTTGAATTGTGCGTGATGGGTGCAGCATATGTACTACTGACAACCTTATTGACATTAGAAGTAATTTTATATGATATCTTTGCCTCCAGTGATGTTGTGTAAATATATCTCTCACATACTGTGTCAGTTTGTTTGAGAATTAACTGGTTGTCAGTAAACATGAGGCAATTTCTACATTGCCCCAGGATACCCATATCCAACAAGCCGGTAACGAAGACAGTAGGAAAGTTCATATCCAAGGCAACAGACCCATTTTTATTGATTAGAATGTTGGAGTGAGAATGTACTGCGGTGGTGGTGCTGCGGTACCGTTGTCTCCTCACAGTTAGATGTTGCCTGTTCGATTCTCAGTTAGAGCGTCTTCTGTGTGGCGGCATGCGTGAATGGGCGTTCCTTCGTTGAAGGTTGTGCATTAGGCCCGGCAAGCCAGCACGTCAAAATCTACTGCCAATCATTAGCGGACCGGAGTTCCGCTGTGGCGACCCCTAACCGGGAAAAGCCAAAAGAAACAAACAGAGACTGTTGGAGTGAGAATATCGATCACTGTCAGAAGTATCTGGTTTGCAACTATGTGGACAGTGCTTGTCACTGCAAACTAGATGTCCTGTGTGCAGCTAGATTTTGGAGAAATTTCAATTGTGCTTTTACAGGAAAAATGTCACTCAAGGTGTCTTGAGACTGTACAGAGCACTGCCAAATACTTGAGGGGAAACTATTATGTAAACCTTGACAATTTAAGGATGAAGTATTTAGGCAGAAATTCTGAAGTTAGAAAGAAATCAAGCAGTATTTACTGAAAACAAAGAATTAGCTCGTCAAGAATGATGAAAAGAGGGAAGTCGCATGAATGGCTACTTCCTGGCTACTACTAATGCTGGTCTCACCACAACTTCACTGTGTTGGGATACAATACTCCTAATGTTAGCATCAATCCTAAGAAGAAAAGCAAGGCACAGCCTATTTGGTGATCCGCAGTCTTGTCCCAGATGATGCAAGAGTCTGTAGGCTTGTAGCCTTTTTCTGGTAGATGCCTTGAATAACAACGCACAGACACTCAGTCTTCAACTAGAAAGGTGATAGGGTTTTGATTTCTTTCTGATACTAATTTTCTGAGTAAGTACCTGGATTCCTGTAGAATGCCAGAAAAGCATATAGGTACAAGTGGAAGAGATTTTCTGTCTGTTGTATTAAGCTTCACCCGGATCCCTTTTCGATGGGGAGTCCCTCTTGGTTCTTTCCTGCCTGTGTAAACTGGTGCATACTGGCCTAGCATATTCTTCAGTGAGAGCTCACTTGTCAGCAATATCTGACTGTCTGCCACTGAATCCTCCTCTGGCCTCTAGATTTGAGGTCAAGCAATTCCTAAAAGGCATATTTCATATCACATCCCCAAGATAGCCCATTTCCCTTCTTGGGATAGTAATTCTTTTCTTGAAAAACTGACTCAGGCTGTTTTCGAACCTGCTGCTTCTTTTGGTTGTTTTAACCTCTGCCAGATGTATGTCTGATCTCCAGGCCTTGATGGCAGCCTCCCTTTTTTATTTTTTCATAGACAGGGTGTCTCTTAGTATGAATCCTTCTTTTATGCCCAGCTTGATTAATGCGCTGTCCCTTACTTACTTAGCCTATCCAACTTCCCTCCTTTTTTCCTTCTCCAAAGGTTCTCCATTCCTTGGACTTTCATAGACAGCTTAGGTATTATTAAAACAAATGCCTTTTGTAAGACTGACCAACTTTTTGTTTCCTTTCATGCCAGGACATTGGGTGTTGCAGTTTGTAAGCAAACTATCTCTTCCTGGATTTCCAAGGCCTTTTCCTTTTGTTATTCCTTTCATGGCAATCAGTTCTCTTCTTCTGCTAGGGGTCATTCTACAAGATCATTGGCTTTGTCAGGGGCTTTCTTCTTTGGTTTTGACACCAGCTCTGTCCTTGAAGCTATTACTTGGTCTTTCATTCATACATTCACTAAACATTACAAATTGGATGTCATTTCCAGAGACATGGAATGTTTTGCCAAGGCTATCCTTCCTGGTTTTGTGGAGGGTCTTGCTTGTCTTCTACCTCCCTACTTTCTCAGAAGCATTTGTACTCTCCCAGAAGTGATGCATACTACAACAGTGATATAAAAGGCCATACTACAATTGTGTAAAATCATTCAGTAACATCTTTCAGATCATAATGTTTGCCGTCATTTAAGTTACGTTAAGATTTTAGTTACTATGGATGTATGTACACTGTTCACTGTTATACTGAATAGTTATGGTTTAAATGCTGTTAGACGTTTTTTTCTCTAGTGATAGTGACATTTTGAGTAACCATAATTTAGTTTGCTCTTCTGACCCTTGTTCTTGAGTATAATATTTTCATTTTTAGTGACAATTATTGTTTTACAGCAATTGGGCATAGCTATCGACACAGCTTGTGCCAATAGCTACGCCAGTATGGTCATGGCCCTCTGGGAAAATGAACATGTTTAAACAAATGTGACATATAAACAACACATTGCCTACTATGAAATAATAGGCATACAGAAGATACAATTATGATCAGTTAAACTTATGCCAATGATATTACTTCGGTTTGTGAGATTGTAAAACGTAATTGGCTGATTCTTTTGACAGATGAAAAGGAATTAAATCGGTGATACACCCTCCTTTGCATTTAAAAATGGGCTATCCCTGAAACTGAGATTATGTTATGGTGGTAGCAAGGAGGCAGTCGTATCATCAGACAGACTAGGGACTTATCCCTGTTGCTCTTGCAAAGCATGTGCATGTACTACTGGTAAGAATTTCTTCATTCACCCTACCACAGGGGTTAGATATGATATCAAATTCTATGCAAGGCTGTAAAAATAGTAATTTAGTTTATATAGCTACCTGTAGAAAATGCGTTAGACTTAAGAAAGGGTGCTCAAACACTTAGGTGGTATAAGGAGGGATGTGACGACAAATGCTTTGAACAAACATGTCAAACAGTATTCAGGACACTCTTGAATACATGGTATTACAGCTGATTAATGAAAGTGTTAGAGGGGGATGTATAAATGATAGGATTGAAAATGAGGAACTGAAGGTGGATACAAGCAGGTAAAGGTTTTGGCATTAATGATAGTGTTTCAATGAAACCTTTTTTAAAGGATCGTAAATTACTTCATTAATGAGTCCAGGTTGCCATGAAGATAGTTTTGTTTTATTGTTTATTAATTATTTGATGTATTTAAAGATGGCTGCTTTTAAGGTTTTTATAGTCTGAAGAAGTGCACATCCGCAGTGGTGCACCGGTAGCGTTGTTGCCTCACAGCAAGAGGTTCTCCCATTTGATTCTCAGCTAGTGTGCAGGGAGTGCCTTCTGTGTGGAGTCTGCATGTCCTCCTCACGGGTCAAGTGGCATTCTGAAAGACATGCGTAAATGGGCGTGCCTTCATTGAAGGTTGGGCATCGAGCTGGCAACTCGGCACTGTGAAAATGTATTGCCAATCATTAGCGGACCAGAGTTCCGCTGTGGCGACCCCAACAACAACAACATAATCTGAAGAATTGCATTTAAGCACAAAAGAGCTTACAATTGTTTAATAAATAGTAGAATCTCAGCTCTGGTGGTTGGATTTCACTTTATTTTACTGTGTATTAAAGGCGCCCTTGCTTCCTTTGGTCCTTAGTATCATAATTGCCAGGCTTATCCATTCACATTTGCACATTGGCTAGTTTGGCAGATGTGAACTGTATCTAAAGAAAAAAAAAAATATATATATATATATATATATATTGTTTGTAGTGGTCTTTACATCTACCAGCTAAATCTTGAAGCTTCAGCTTTTTATTTCCAGGTAACCATCTTGTTTTACAAAGAATAATTTTGTAAAGACGAACTTGTGTTTCTTTCCTAAAGTGGTTTCAGAGCTGATCCTCCATCATTCCATCCTTCTCCTTATTTTCTTCTCAGTGGGCCACCATCAGTTACAGTAATTCATGAAAAAGCTGCTTGAGTTCAAGATGATGTTAGCAGTTATTTAGCACCAAGCCAAACAAGTGATTCCAAAATAGATAGCACATAGCAACTCTTTTTGCATTAGTTAGCTGAGCTTCCTTTTGGGATATTGTGGTTAAGAAATTCAGGTCCAGGAGAGTTACTGTTGGAAGAGACAGTGAGCCCATGTCCAAGTGCGTTGTAGCAGTCATAAACAGGAAGGTGTCCGTCTGCAGTTTTCTTACTCTAGAGAGATGCCAGATGAATATTAAGAAGGTTCTAATGAAGCAATAGTAAATGACCCTAGCAATAGTGGAAATGGAATGATTTTCTTTTTTTTCATCCCAGTGACACCCTTCTGTTAGACAAGCAGCTTGTAAAGTGGAGTACTGACCAAATTACAAGAAGAGGTATGTGGTTCAACTTGGAATGATCTCATAATGTCAGATAGCAATTAATTCCAAATCTAAGACCAGGTTTGGCTGCAGAGATATGGAATATTTCGCCAGAAAAACATGCAAAGTTGTATGCCTTTTTGGTATGATAAGCAAGTAATGTAAGAGAGTTTGCTTCATAAAGAACCATGATATACATAAGGTATGAAGAAGCTGAGTTCCTGTCAAGCAAAGATGAAATGTGGTTTAAAACACTGTAGCCGTTGACGCTGAGGGCAGTGGAAATAAGACATACAGTTTGACAGTGAGAGAATTTATGATTTCATAATGGAGAGGAGACTGAAACAGCTGAAGGAATAAACTTCTGAAATAATAAAGATCAGCAATGTGAAGTTCAAACAGAATCTGAAAAAGATATTGTTCAGCAGTATGTACAGTGGGGGATGAGAAGCCATGGAAGTGTTCAAAAATAGTACTATAAAAATAGGACAGACACCAAAAATGTATGACATGACAGAGGCAAAATGGTTGTCAGGCATATAGATTAGTCCAAATTATTTATGTTCTGTTGACAGGGTCAGTCCACTTTCAGAGGGGGTTCAAGGGGGAAAGGCCCAAGACATTACTTGGTTGACAGAAAATGTACAACATGTTAGTAAACTTAATGACGTGTTGATAATGCAAATTAATTACTCAGCAGTTATTCTATCACAATATGTTCATTAATAACTAATCAAGAACTTAATGACAATAATCAATTGTTTTCACAGAATATACAAAAAACGTATTAATAATCTCTATTTTGATGCAGAGATTTCATGAATTCAGTATGCAAAGAGCATGTGGCTTCTCTTGTGGTCAGGAATGACATGCAAGTGCTACATGAGAGAAGAAGAGTTGTGCCCAGTGCAGGGAATGGGACCATTTAGCAGAAACTACAAATACTGAGTTCAAAATGTGGGCCATTAGACCATAATTTTCTTCACTTTGCTAAAGAAAGAGATTGTGAACAAGAATGGAAGTACAGATGCATTTCATTAGATCACTGCTGCAGTAATCCTTACATTTGGGATGTAGCCTGCCAAGAATACTATATGTACAGCTAGTCTATAAATCCGCAGGTACCTCCTTCGTGTGCTCTCTGGGTAGGGGTGGGGGTCTGGCAGTAGGCTGTGTATGAAAATAAAGGACAGTTACGTGATCCCTGTTATGGCTTATTATAGGGCAGTGTGTGTGTCTAAGAGCAACTAGTTTGAAATACATTACTGTGGCCATTATTTTTATGTGACCTCTTCCTAGTCCAAGGTAAACGGTATACTTTTTATTAGCAGCAAGATGAAATGCATTACGTTGGCCATTATATTCTTCATTATTTTTTTCAGAATAACAGATCAGAAGTATACACAGAAAGTGATTAACTTCTTTTTGAGTGGAGCAGGCCGTGTGCAAAAACAAAAGACGGTTGTATGATCACTGATAAATGATTTTTGATGTGGCTGATTGTAGGGGCAGTATGCACCTCTGACAGTAAAAAGGTGATGCCCATTACTATGGCCATTATATTTACTTGACTTTTGTACAATTAAAGGTAAGGTACTCCATCACAAGACAGAACATTCCACTGAAATAATGTACATTAGAAAGGTAATAAAGCTACTATTTATTGTATTTCAAAATCACAATGAGAGGACAGTCTATTTTGTGTTTTACATTGTTACTTTATTATTATAATTTCTTAGCGTATGCAGTGCAAAGTTTTTTAGAGTCACTTCACAACAAAAATAGCAAATTTGCGCATTTTTTACTTTTCACAAGGGGCAAAGAGGTAGTATATAACATCATGAAAATATTTTGCTTTTATAATGTAAAATATTCTTGTTTAAACTGTTCTTCATATCCAGTTAATTTGGAGGAATTTTAGTTATAGTGTGCCTAATTTTACTTCCCATTTGCCTCACCTGTGGCCAGCTACTTAAACAAAGGTGGGGGGTGGGCTTCCCACCCCTAGTGTATATGCATTTTCAACATGCATGCCACTGTTACTGGGACATATAGGAGAACAGGTTGTAAAGGGTCCTTGGATCAGTTCAGTTACACAGTTAACAAATAAAAAAGTAAAGATACAAGAAGGAATACATAAGGCATTGTACTGAACACTTAACATGTGATCAGCTGCCTGTTTTGTGATCAACTGTCTGTTTTGGCTGTTTATACACTTTGTATATAAAAGCCTATGTACCCAAAGCTGTTTAATATGTTTTCTTGACACTTATGAAGAATGTTACTGGTTATAATTATGTACAAAACTAACTTAGATTCAGCTCCTACACATAAAGACAAAAGAGCAGAAGTATCTTGAATTCTTATAACAATTTTTTATTATGTCTGGTCAGTTTTATATAGAAATGCCTATCCTTTTTTACACTTGAAAACACAATAATATTATAGACATAATTTGTTAGCTTTTTCTTCGTTTACTCTGGAGAACTGAAAGCTTAACTTTTGTTTTCAGATTTTGACACATTTTGTACTATGTAAAATTCAAATGGCCATTGTGACGAAAGGAAATAACAGAATATGTATGTGCATGCCTGACAGAACAAAGCACAATATTTTCATTTATACTGTCATGTCTTCTGATAAAAAAATTATGTTTGGTTCTTATTTAATCAAAACATGCTAATGATATGATTCAGATACAAACAAAGTTTGTTAGTCTAGAAGTTTACATATATGTTGTGAATTGAATGGCAAAAACAGAGTACCCAAATGGCTTTATAAGATTACTTAATGTGCTCAGCAATAAAAGACAGTTTCTCTATAACCATTTGAAATATTACAGCAAATTTCTCAGAAGAATATATCTTGACCTCCGGTACAAAATGCAATTAACTGGTTATTCCATATCTAATGCTATATTAATGTTCATTCTCATGTAGTGTACATTACTGAATGTGTATAAAGTAGGATGTATTATAATCGTAGTGACAAAGTTGTTATTCTGGACACATACATAGGATCTTTACTTCTGTAATTACAGCTCTGTAAACAAGTAGTGTGGGGCATTATTGTACTTGTACTTAATTGTAGTCACCATACTGATCAGAAGTTAATCATAACCCTAATAATGGAAGCCAAAATAATGCTAAGTATCAGACCGTAGCAATTAATATGTCTGAAAACTGGATCTGATGCCTATGCATAAAAGGCTGTCCCTCAGTCCTGCACTGAGATTTCATTATGAAACTTTCAGACAGTAACAACAGGGTATTCCGCTATAGAAGACATCTAAGATTGCTGTTCTGTCTTTAGGGTGTTCAGTGCAACATAGTTCTGAATTTGACCTTACCCTCAGCCTATGACATGCTAGCTATGGAGTGTTTCGTGAGAAAATGTATATGTTTGTAGTGAAATATGTTTGCTTTTTTTTTATTTCTTATGTAATGACAAGTCAGTAAGAAAGTGTTATAAGGCATTGCTTCACTGTGAATTGTGAGCAGAAGTTAAACACATCACCCCACCCCCCCATGGAAATGAAGTATAGTGCAAAATGTCAGACTCTGGCAGTAGCCACCTCTGAACAAGTGGATTTGTTGCCTCGGTATAAAGGGTCATATCTTTGTCCCCTTTGAATTTTTATTGTGAGGGTTTCACACAGTAGCAACAGGGTGGTAAGCTACAAAGGGCAGCTACATTCACCATTCTACTTTAGGGCTTTCAGTGCTTAATTTGACTACTGCAGTTTCATAGTATGAAAGCATGTCAATGCAGCCAGAGTAGTTTAAAACTCAAGAAAAAATTGTGGTGAACATATGATTTACTTCTAATGTAATGAAAACATAGTAAGGAAGTATTATATGCCATTGTTGTACTTTACATATGGAATAGAAGTTCAGCAAAAAAAAAAAAAACGTATTGGAAACAGTGTAGAGCACACAATGTCAGACTGTGATAGTGAACACCTATGAGCCAATGGATCAGGGGCTTAAATAAAGAATGTTATCTTTCAGTATCTCTTTGCATGTCATAATCTGACTGTTAGTAATCACTTAACATTGGTATTCTAGTAAAATGGATCTGTTGACTGTGTGTAAAAGGCTATGCCATATTCTCCTTTTAAGATTTTATTATGAACATTTCAGATAGCACAGGAGTTGAGCTAAATAAAGGCACGTAACATTGCTTCTCTACCCTTTCAGAAATCAGTACAGCACAATGCTGACTGTGGCCCCACCTCATTAGTTACTCAAAGCTTTGGCATACTACCTATGGCATGTTGTAAATGGGAAATGTATGTTTTTTTTTTTTTGTAAAATATATATAATTTTATCTTGTGTAATTATAACTCTGTAAAGAAATTTTAGGTGCCATTGTTGTACTATTCATACTGAGACAAAGTTCAATACAACGCCCACATTGGAAATTAAGCATAGCAAAGAATGTCATACTGGAGCAATGAGCATGTCTGAACCATCATCATTTGATATCTGTGCATAAAAGGCTATGTCAGTCCTCCTCTGAAGTCTCATTATGCAGCTTTTCTGCAGTAGTAGCAAGATGTTTAGCTGCACAAAGCACCTAAGATTGCTACATGATGTTGAATTTGCCATGCCCACAGCTTTAGTTGCTTAAAGCTTTGTTATGTTACCTGTGGCAAATTAAATATATATATTTTATATATATATATATGTATATATATATATATATATATATATATATATATATATATATATATGTATATATATGTATATATATGTATGTATGTGTATATATATATATATATATATATATATATATATATATATATATATATATAAAATTTATAATGTGTATGTTTGAATAATATATGTGTGTGGGTGGGTGTCATTTTTTTTCCTTTCAGAAATAAATAGGCTTTTTACTCAAAATGTAGTGAAAAGTCAGTAAAGAGGAATTAAAGGCCATTAACGTACTCTGCATATTGAGAAGAAGTTCAGTACAGCATTTCAGTCGAAAATAAGTATAGTGGTAAATGTCAGTAGCAATACACAATGCAACACAAATGCATTTGTTACATATATATATATATATATATATATATATATATATATATATATAGTAGATAGATAAGGTCATATCTCAGTCCACTTTCAGATTTTCAGATTTCAGTGTTTAACTTTCAGGCATTTACAACAGTGTGTCCCCCTAAAAAGTTTCAAGAAATTCCTATTCAAAATGTATCCCACCGTATTAAGTTGCTTGAAGCTTTGGCATGTTAGCTGTGCATACCTGTCAACCTGGAAACTTCAAAAATCTCGACAAAGGCCTATGAAAAATAGGTACAAATCTGTACGATGATTAACATAAAATTTGCATACATTATGTAACCCCGCCCACTTAAATTGAATTGTGGGATACCAACTTTCAAATACAAACTGAAGAACAGACAGCCAAAATATGGACCCATCTCAGACCCTGTAGTAAATAGGACCCACTTTTTTTGATTGTGTAGGAATGATATTCACTGGGAAGGGAGAAGATGATGAACCTTAGGGTTTTATTTTTGGTGACTTGCAGTATGTGGGCCTTGTGGTAAAAGTAGGGTATTTAATGGTAGGCAATATTCTAATCTTAATAAAAGAATATTATAGTTTGCTAGGACCTGCAAAACTCATTCTCTATGGTCTACTAATCAGTGGTGTAGCTTGAGTTTGTGCTGCCTGGGGTTGTCTTTGAGTTTACTGCCCCCCCTCACAAAATCATCGTCAAATGTGGCCCCCTGTACAACCCCCCCTGCAGCCATTCCAGTGTCTTATTGCTTGCTATTTCGCCCCATTTACCATAAACACTGTAATTTGCATACTGCTTTACTTCTACGATGATTATTTGGATTTCATTTAAAACTTTTAATTTACGTTTTATAGCACAAACACTAATAGACATCTGCTAAACAAAGCAATACAGTCTCACAATGAAAATAGACTTCGCATTAACACTTCTCTGCCTTTGAAACTCACATTCATTCAAATTACATTCATTAAAACAGCGTTGAAACCCACATTCAAAGAAAATGCATCCAAGTGGCAGATAAAGATTACTCTTGGGCTGTTTTCAAGTCATAGGCCCCTTGCACACGAAACATACATGTGTTCTTTGATATACCTTCCTGGTTGTGTTAAATTACTTTCCTTGAATAATACAGCACACTTGTTAGAGAGCATTTTGAATGTATTGTTATGAACAGTTTTCCAGTAAGCAGTGAAACAAAATGCATGAACCAATAATGACAAAACTGCCCAATTCAGAACATTTGCATCATAAAAGTCTACTCAAACCTCTATACTCCACTAGTATCAGTAAATATGCACAATCTCTGCAGAAGTAAAAGTCATCTAAATAATTCCACATTAAAGAGATCTGTAAGATTTGTAACTACTGAAGAGGTTTCTGCTAGCAAACAACTTAATATTTCATTGTTTCATCTAAAATAAACTGCCTCTTGCCCTTGAGGAATAAATTACCTATGTTACATAAAAAATAAGCTAGTAATACTACAATAGCGAATCAATAACATGTTTATAGTTACTAAGGATCTCCGCCAAAGAGGACATTCTCAGGACTGCAACATCCACCCCCTTTAAAAATACAACACAGTATAGTATCAACAATCCATCTACATACTGTGGGAGTAGAACCCACAGCCTTCTGCATCAAAAGCAAGTATTCTACCTCTTGTGCTACTAACAACACAAACCAACTTGGCATAATCCACACTAAACTTCTCTTTTCTTGAAGAACTCTGCAGCACAAGAAATATAGAAAAAGCCAAAATATATTGGGGGGACCAAAATCCCAAAACAAGGGACACATTTTAAACATTGCTTGTATACTCTTAGAAAAATTGGTAGAATAAAATGTTTTCTGTTACCATGCATTTCCTGAAAGATGGGAAGACTTAAACTTAAATGGCTGTTATTATTTAGTGAATTCAGTTGTTATTGATTTTCCAGAAAACCACAAATTTTTAAGAGGAACAGACCAAAAGTATGAGCCAAATATTCCAGACATTCTGTAAAAACTTTGGACTACTCCTTGAACCACAAGTGGTGGTGGTGGTGGTGGTGGTATGGCTAGAGAATTTAGTCTCATGCTCCTTGCACCTAAGGTACAGGGTTTGAGTCTGAGTAATTCTAACTGTCAGTTATACCTGACTGGGGCATACACAGACACACACATAAATAAATCACATAAATGTTAAGCCTGCAACTGTTAAGTAAGGAAATAAACAAGCATTTCTCCTGCAGCCAGTAAAGGAAATAAATAAACAAGCGTTTCTTTGTTTCTCCTGTGGCCAGTAAGTAAATATAAAAGGAGATGCAATGTTAAGCACATATACATTTTACAGCAGTAAGTAAATAAACAAAAGAATCATGTAAATGTTAAACACATACATTTCTAATCTCCCGCCTACAATCACATTCTCCTGCAGTGTTAAGTAGATAGAAAAGTAATCACATTCACATAAGCGGTATAAGCACTGCTTCACAGCCATTTAAGTAAGGAAAGAGGCTGCTGTAAGCAATCACATAAACATTATAAGCGCGGCTTCACATAAAAGAAGAAAAGTAATCACATAAACGTTATAAGCGCTTCCTGCTAAGTTAAACCTGCAGTCATTTAAGTAAGGAAATAAGTAAAAGCTTCTGTAAGCACAATAGCATATGTTTTTTTTAACATCTGTTAAGTAAGTAAATAAATAAAAGAAGCTGCTTCACATAAAAGTTAAGCCTGCAGCAGCTAAGTATAAAGTATCATATTTTTTACCATGTG